>NC_059072.1:64323332-64626362 GCF_020497125.1 Mauremys mutica
TAAAGTTGAGTGCCCAAAAACTGAGGTACTCAAAATTAGGACACTTTTAAATATGTGCTTTAGGCTCCCTGTCTATGAAATGGGGATAATATTCCCTTACAGGGGGCTTAAATGTAAAACACAATATTTTTATTGTTTCTACAGGTATTAAAAAGCCAAGAGAAACCTCTGCCCTAAACTGCATCCCAGGAACATCAATTCTGAGAATACAGGAATCAGACTTGTTGAAAATGACTTCATACTTGCAGCCCAACTTCTCATTCAAGAATGTACTTGTATATTCAGGCACATTCATCTCTCATTTATTTAAAACAAATATGTAACTAAGTATTCCCAGGTGAAAATCATCTCGGGGCATTCATTTAAATATGTCTATACAAAGCAGCCAACTATTTCCATGTGGAAATTGCCTTAAGCAATTAATTTAGGTATGATTCTCTGTATCAGAGGCCCCTACCCTCTTCCCCTTTTATATGTCATATTTTTAGCCTGCCATCTAAAGGGACTAATCTATAAATTATCTGTAAGCTCAGCACAGAAAACACTGCCATACCATGAAATTAGTTAAAATAAAACAAGGAAACCACTATTTTGAATACAGATGTATATATATATCTTTTATGTCTGTTTTTAAGTCAAACATCTTTTTAAAATGGCCAATTCATTTAAATCTTTCTTTTTATACACATGGTATTCCTTTACATTACTCAGGCTTTAGTTTGGGCCAAAATGGAATTTGGTATATCAGTATACTTTGTCTTTATATTTACAAAGTGCACCTGTCACGTGTTCTACGCACACGTACAAAAACACATAATTTAATACAACAAAGTGACACTCAGAAGACTCCAGCATTCTCTGCATCATCACCTATTCCATTTGGATACCCGTAAGCTGTTCCTTCAAGCAAAAGCCTGTGTATCAGCGTGTGATGTTTTGGGGTTCACTCAGGCCAGTAAGGGGTTAGGTCACTGTCTCGTAACCCTGGGTTTCTTGTGGCTGTGCAGCTTTGGTCCCAAGCTCTGACCTCAGCAGCCTGCCAGTAGCCCACAAACCTTATTGTGGCTTTGCCCAACCTGATTACTCCTTGCATACTGACCTTCAAACCCTTCCAGACCCAAATTTTCCCCAAAATCAGCCTACTGCAGGAACAGTCCCTCTCACTAGACCTTCACAGACAAACCGTTAGGTTTGCTCTCCTTTACAGAGACAGTAAAATACTCCAACCTGTCAGCTTTCTAGAAGCAACTACTTTACTGAACATACACAGCACTGATGATTTATAATGAAAGCCACACAAGTTTGTTAACAAAAGACGATGGATGAAGTGATACCAAGTAAAAGAGAGAAAGGCAGAGATGGCTACAAGCAAATAAAAGTAAAAACACACATCTAAAAGCCTTAAACTTCATCTAGCAAGATGCAGGTTTTGTTCAGGCTGATTTCTCTCAATCACAGCTGCTTTCCAGCTTTTACTGGCCAGCATGGTCAGGACCCATCATAGAGATCAAATTGCTTGGTTTCTTTGTCTCCTGGTAAAAGATAAAGATAGAGTCTCTCTTTGTTCCTCATATTCCCAAAGGGATGTCTTTGTTTTAGGGCTTGTCTACACTACAGAGTTTTGGTGATGCATTTTGGGGGGAGGGATAGCTCAGTGGTTTGAGCAGTGGCCTGCTAAATCTAGGGTTGTGAGTTCAGTCCTTAAGGAGGTCACTTAGGGATCTGGGGCAAAATCAGCACTTGGTCCTGCTAGTGAAGGCAGGGGGCTGGACTCAATGACCTTTCAAGGTCCCTTCCAGCTCTATGAGATAGGTATATCCCAAATCATTATTATTTTAAGTTATGCCAATGGACAGCCACTACTATAATTAAACCACTGTTGCATGTCCATACTATGCTCCTTGTGTTGGTCCAGCACATCCACAATAGCAGCTCTTTCATCAACACAGAGAGCAGTGCAATATGGGTAGCTATCTGGGAACGGCGAACTGTGGCCACTGGGAGCTGAGAGCGGCCATACCTGTGGACGCTCAGGTAAACAAAGTATCTCACGGACCACCAGAGGCTTACCCTGAACAAGCTGCAAACCAAGTTTGGGAACCGCTGCTGTAGAGGAACAGTGGAGTCCGCGTAGGCTAACAGGGGTGTGCTTGTGTTACCCCTGCCTGGTGGAGTCAGGGAGCTGATCCATGGCAGGCACAGACAAGGCTTCCTCACAGGGCAGATGGTGATGAGGTACCCCACAGCCCTGGGTACCCGTGAGAGGCATCACACTTTTGATTAAAAAATTAGCACTCCAGAATATCAATAAAGCACACGTTAAATGGATTAAGAACTGGCTAACTGACTGATCTCAAAAAGTAGTTATCATCAGTGGGGAATCATCAGTGAATATGAGTGTTTTTAGTGGGGTTCCGTGGGGATCGCTATCAAGCCCAACGCTATTCAATATTTCATCAGTGACTGGAAATAAATATAAAATCACTGCTGATAAAATTTGAGGACGACACCCAAAATGGGTGTTGTGGTAAATAACGATGAGGATGGGGCAGTCATACAGAACCAGCTGGATCACTTGGTAACCTGGATTCAAATAAATTGTGTTTTAATATAGCCAAACACAAAGTTATGGTCATACCTACAGAATGCAGAACTGTATCCTGGGAAACAGTGACCCTGAAGGGGATTTAGGGGTCATCATAGATAAGCCACTCAATGTGAGCTCTCAGTTTGACACTGCAGCAAAAAGGCACAATGAAATTCTTGGATGTTGTCACCATGCCTCAGGGGGTCCCAACTGAGGATGCCAAATTCAGAACAGACTGCTGAGAAATAGGACAGACTCACCACACCAGTAACAAAAGTAAACTTCTGTATCACCACACTGCTCAACAAGATGCTAAAATGCAGTTTCTCTAGGTATGCCAGCCCTTGGCCCACTACCCAGACACTGGACTTTAGGATGAGTGGTTACTGAAAAACAATTTAATCAGACATAGGGTCCTCCCAATTCCAAGAGATCAGCCACTTAGCCAGGTCAATATATAACTCACAGGTTACCAAATAATCATGCTAATGACAATCCGTTAGTAACTAAAAACTTAAGGTTTAATAATAAAAGGAAAGAAGGGAGTTACAAATAGTTAATAGATCATATACATACAAGTAACAAAGAGTCCTGTGGCACCTTATAGACTAACAAATGTATTGGAGCATAAGCTACCCCAATCACTTACATGGGGTAGCATTACTACTGCGAGGCAAGGCCAAGTCCTCCTTGATAACTTAGATACCAGGGTCTTCTCAACTACTTAGTGCATGTCTTAAACATCAGCATGGTCACCTTGCTGTCATATTAGTCTATCCGCCAACAGAAGAATTTGCTGATTTAGTCAAAGATCATTTCTATGATCAATTGGAATCTCTAGTACACATTGTCACTCCACAGGATAATCTTGTGATGCTGGGCGACCTAAATGCAGTTACTGCCCCCATTACCTGGCATGGACCAAGTTTTTGGTCATATCCCTTAAGTTTGACAAGGTGGGTGAGGGAAAAAATGGTTACTTACCTTTGTAACTGTTGTTCTTCGAGATGTGTTGCTCATATCCATTCCAGTTAGGTGTGTGCGCGCCGCGTGCACGTTCGTCGGAAGACTTTTACTCTAGCAACCCCAGTGGGTCGGCTGAGCGCCCCCTGGAGTGGTGCCATAACGGCACCGCATATATACCTCAGCCGACCCACCCGACCCTCAGTTCCTTCTTGCCGGCTACTCCGACAGTGGGGAAGGAGGGTGGGTGTGGAATGGATATGAGCAACACATCTCGAAGAACAACAGTTACAAAGGTAAGTAACCGTTTTTTCTTCTTCGAGTGATTGCTCATATCCATTCCAGTTAGGTGATTCCCTAGCCTTACCTAGGCGGTGGGGTCGGAGTGAGACGTGGCGGTATGCAGGACCGCAGAGCCAAAGGTTGCGTCATCTCTCGACTGTTGGACCAGGGCGTAGTGCGAGGCAAAAGTATGGACAGACGACCAGGTCGCCGCTCGGCATATCTCTTGTATAGGTACTTGCGCCAGAAAGGCAGCGGAGGACGCCTGGGCCCTGGTAGAGTGGGCGGTGAGATGGCCCAAGGGGACATTAGCCAAGTTATAGCAGGTGCGTATGCACTCTGTGAGCCACGAGGAGATTCGCTGCGACGAGACAGGAAGACCTCGCATCCGGTCAGCAATCGCCACAAACAGTTGCGGGGATTTGCGGAACGGTCTTGTCCGATCAACATAGAAAGCCAACGCCCTGCGAACATCGAGGGAGTGAAGTCGTTGCTCTCGCGGGGATGCGTGAGGCTTTGGAAAGAAAACTGGAAGGAAGATGTCCTGGTTATTGTGGAAGGCGGACACTACCTTCGGGAGAAACGCCGGATGAGGACGTAGCTGCACCTTGTCCTTATGAAAAACGGTGTACGGTGGGTCCACCATGAGCACCTTGAGCTCAGAGACCCGTCTGGCTGATGTGATAGCCACTAGAAAAAACCGTTTTCCATGACAGGTACAGCAAGGAACAGGTGGCCAGTGGCTCAAATGGCGGGGACATGAGCCTGCTGAGGACGAGATTGAGATTCCAGGTGGGAATTGGGTGGCGCACCTGGGGGTAGAGACGATCAAGGCCCTTCCTGAAACGAGTAGTCAGCGGGTGAGAGAACAGCGTAAACCCTCCCTCACCGGGGTGGAAAGCGGAGATGGCCGCTAAGTGCACCTTGATAGAGGACAGTGCAAGACCTTGCTGTTTCAGCGACCAGAGATAGTCAAGGACCATTGGAAGCGGGAGCTCCGAAGGAATAGCGTTGAGCGCTTGAGCCCTGCAAGCGAAGCGCTTCCACTTGGCCAGGTAGGTAGACCGAGTGGAAGGCTTCCTGCTGCTCAATAAAACGTGCTGCATGAGAGCAGAGCAGCGCAATTCCGTCTGGTCTAGCCACTCAGGAGCCACGCCGTGAGGTGGAGGGCCGACAGGTCTGGGTGACGGAGAGTGCCGTGATCCTGTGTTATAAGATCTGGGTGAAGCGGCAGAGGAATTGGGCTGGCTACCGACAGACGGAGCAGCGTGGTGAACCAGTGTTGCTTGGGCCACGCTGGCGCAATTAAGATGAGACGTGCCTTGTCCCGTCGGATCTTCAGCAGGACCTTGTGTATGAGGGGAAACGTAGAAACGGCGTAGAACAGGTGACGAGTCCATGGAAGGAGAAACGCGTCCGACAGAGAGCCCGGTGCCAGGCCTTGAAAGGAGCAAAACTCCTGGCATTTGCGGTTCAATCGGGACGCAAACAAGTCTACATGGGGAAATCCCCACTGTTGGAAAATGGCATGAGCGATGTCTGCTCTCAGCGACCACTCGTGGCAGAGAAAGGACCTGCTCAGGCGATCCGCGATGGTGTTCTTGACGCCAGGAAGGAACGACGCTACTAGATGTATTGAATGGGCTATGCAGAATTCCCACAGTAGCATCGCCTCGTCGCAGAGGGGGGAAGAGCGGGTCCCGCCTTGCTTGTTGATATAGTACATGGCCGTTGTGTTGTCCGTAAAGACTGAGACACAACGGCCGTGGAGGCGAGTTCGGAACTCCTGGCATGCCAGGCGCACAGCCCGGAGCTCCCTGACGTTGATGTGCATGTTCAATTCCTGCAGCGACCAAAGGCCTTGAGTACGAAGATCGCCGAGATGGGCTCCCCATCCAAGGGACGAGGCGTCCGTTGTCAGGGACAGGGAAGGTTGAGGAGCCTGGAATGGGACCCCCGCACATACGTGGGAAGGGGTCAGCCACCAATCCAGGGATTGGAGGACACCCGCTGGAATGGTGAGTAGGGTATCCAGAGGGTCCCTTTGTGGGCGGTATCTGGAGTGGAGCCACAGCTGAAGCGGGCGGAGGCGGAGCCTGGCAAATGGAGTGACGTGCGTGCAAGCCGCCATGTGACCGAGGAAGCGGAGACAAGCACGGGCCGAGGTCATCCGAGAGGCCTGAAGGTCGTGGATTAGCTGCGTAAGGGCCTGGAACCGGAGCTGCGAAAGGTAGGCTCTGGCTAGAGATGAGTCCAGGGTCGCGCCAATAAAATCCAACCTCTGAGTTGGAACTAAGGTGGACTTCTCTATGTTGAGAACTTGGCCTAGGCGCGTGAATAAGTCCTTGATCTCTGCGACCTGTTGCTGGACCGTGGCCTGCGAGTCCCCCCTGATGAGCCAGTCGTCCAGGTAGGGAAAAACGGAGATGCCGCGCCGACGGAGGTGGGCGGCGACAACGGCCATGCACTTCGTGAACACCCTTGGGGCCATGGAGAGGCCGAAGGGGAGTACCGCAAACTGGAAGTGTAGGTGAGCGATTATGAAGCGGAGGAAGCGTCTGTGCGGTGGGAAGATAGCGATATGAAAATAAGCGTCCTTCATATCGAGGGCGGCATACCAGTCTCCCGGATCCAAAGAAGGGATAATGGTTCCGAGGGATACCATGCGGAACTTCACCTTCAGCATGTATGCGTTGAGGTGTCGCAGGTTGAGGATGGGTCGAAGGCCTCCTTTGGACTTGGGGATCAAAAAATAACGGGAATAAAACCCCTTGCCCCGTTCCACGTCCGGAACCTTCTCGACCGCTCCGATGGCTAGGAGCGAGTGAACCTCTTGTAAGAGGAGTTGCTCGTGAGAGGGGTCACTGAAGAGGGACCGGGAAGGAGGGTGGGAAGGTGGGGGTGAAACGAATTGGAGTTGGTAACCACATTCCACAGTGCGCAGGACCCAGGCATCGGTGGTCAGCCGGGCCCACGCTGGGAGGAAATAGGAAAGGCGGTTGGAAAAAGGCAGGGAGGAATTTGGAGGAAGAGCTGTTATGCCGTCCCCGGGCACATCTTCAAAAAGATGGTTTAGGCCCCGGTGGTTTAGAGGGGGTTCGCCCTTGGGACGGTTGGTTGCCAGGCTGTCGCCTGCGTCCCCTGCGACCCCGTCGCCGACCAGAGTCCTGCCTGTAGCGAGGCATATAGTAAGGGCGGTTAAACTGGGGACGGAACGGACGCCTCTGGGTAGCCGGGGTATGCATCCCCAAAGTACGGATGATAACCCTGTTGTCCTTTAGATTTTGAAGTCTGGAGTCCGTCTTTTCGGAGAAGAGCGCCTTTGAATCAAAAGGAAGGTCCTGAATGGTGTACTGAACTTCAGGAGGGAGCGTCAAACTCTGGAGCCAAGAGATCCGGCGCATGGTAACACCCGAGGCTACAGTACGTGCCGCCGAGTCAGCTGCGTCCAAGGAGGCCTGTAACGAGGTGCGTACTACCTTTTTACCTTCCTCTACGAAGGCTGCGAACTCTTGTCGGGAATCCTGAGGCAGGAGCTCTTTGTATTTCTCTACCTCAGCCCAAGTGTCATGTCCGTAACGGCTTAGCAAGGCCTGGTGGTTAGCCACTCGGATCTGCAGGGCACCGGCAGAGTAGACCTTGCGACCAAGCAAGTCCATTCGCCTGGCTTCCTTCGACTTAGGAGGCGGGCCTTGCTGGCCGTGCCGCTCTTTGTCGTTGACAGACTGCACCACCAACGACGAGGGGACAGGGTGCACATACAAATGCTCATATCCCTTGGAAGGGACCATGTACTTGCGTTCCACCCCTCGGGCTGTGGGCGCAATAGAGGACGGACTCTGCCATAAAGTATCAGCGTTCGCCTGGTTAGTCTTTATGAAGGGGAGAGCTATGCGGGTTGGAGCGTCCGCGGACAAAATGGTCACTATCGGATCATTCACTTCCGATACCTCCTCAGCCTGGAGATCCATGCGCAGTGCCACCCTGCGAAGGAGTTCTTGGTGGCCCGTAAGTCAATTGGCGGGGGACCTGTCGATGACGACCCCGCCACAGCCTCATCGGGGGAAGAGGAGGAAGAAGAAATTCCGGGCATGATGGCGTCCCGGTCAGCATCTGGAACCTGCAAAGCCTCCTGCTCCAGAGGTTCCTGAACAGGCTGAATACCTTCCTCTGCGGCCAATGGTGCCTCAGTGTCGACCGGGGGGCGGCTTACAGTAGCCTCCGGGACGCGTGACTCGTGTGGTACGGTACGCGTGGGAGGTAGAGGAGCACCTTGGGCTTGGTGGTAGGCCCAAGGGGTCCAATAACCCCACTGATGAGAGTCCTGGTCCGCGTAATGGGACTGATGTACAGCTCCCGAAGGGACCTGCGGGTCATGGTCGTCGACATAGTAGCTGTCGGCGTGTGAAGAGGCCGAGGCGTGTCGAGATGGCCAGGGTGGAGCAGATAACCCCTGCGCCGAAGTGCCCACAGATCGCATTTCCCGCCTCTGTGGTGACCGGTGCCGGGAGGCATCTCGATATCGAGAGCAGGAGCGAGAATGGGACCTGCGACCGGCACGGTGCCGGGAGGTCGACCGAGATCTCCATGATCGGTGCCGGGAGCGACTCCGCGAATAGCGACGGCCATATCGGTACCAAGAGCTTGAGCGGTGCCGGGAATGACGAGTCGGAGAGCGGGAGAATGACCGGTGCCACGAGTCTGACCGGTGCCGCGTGGTTGAGCGGTGCCGGGACTGCGATCGGCGGTGCGATCGGCGCCCAGATCGAGATCGGCGTCGAGAGCGTGAGCGGTGGCGAGAACGGGAACGGGACGATGAGGTCCCGCGCTGCCTCGAAGGTCTCCGGAGTCGACGGCAGTGGCATCTCTACTGTGGCCGGAGCCGGGGAGGTCACAGGTGCCGGGCTCGACGGCCTCTCAGGGGCCGGAGTCGCCGGTGCCGGCAGAAGCGTCTGCGGCAGAGGAACCGGTGCCGCGGCAGGTTTCGGTGCCGGGCGGTCCGGACGGGGCACACTCTGGTGCTTCGGAGCCGGCGGTGCCGTAGAGGCAGCGGCCTTTCCCTTCTTCGCCTTTGGTGAGAGAGAGCGTCTTTGGGCCGGTTCCAGTGCCGATGGCACTTTCGGTGGCACAGCAGAGTGGCTCGGCGCCTTGGCGGCGCTGCGAGAGTCCAGAAGGACAGCGGGCGGTGCCGCGGCCGGAGGGGTTAAGGCTGCCTCCATTAGGAGCTGTTTAAGCCTAATGTCTCTTTCCCTCTTTGTGCAAGGCTTGAAAGCCTTGCAAATTGGGCACTTAGTGGACAAGTGCGACTCTCTAAGCACTTTAAGCAGGAGCTATGAGGATCTCCTGTAGGCATAGGCCTGCGGCAGGCTGAGCACGGCTTGAAACCCGGGGAGCCGGGCATATGCTCCGGTCCCGGGTGCGGGTGGTGCTAACCCCCGAACCCGCTAACTATCTAACATTAAACTGATGAAACTATCGAAAACAAGAAAACCTAAGCTAAGCTATCAACTATGTACAAATTTTTACAGAGAAAAACTATGAGGAAGCTAGGGAAGCGGAGGTCAGACAAGCTGAACTCCACTGTTCCAACGACCGACACGGGCGGTAAGAAGGAACTGAGGGTCGGGTGGGTCGGCTGAGGTATATATGCAGTGCCGTTATGGTGCCACTCCAGGGCGCGCACACACCTAACTGGAATGGATATGAGCAATCACTCGAAGAATATCTTTTATTAGACTCTCTTCCCAAGCGCGACGCTAGGGAGGGGCATGAATGGTCACATGCCCCTCCCCAGATGCCTGGGTGGGGGCACATTCCAGACGGGGCAGGGGGAAGCTGTCCCTGTCCTGTCCTGCCCAGCTGTGCTCAGGTACGTGCCTGGATGAGAGTAGCCTGCCTGCCTGAGCTTGATGGAGTCGCTCTGCCTACTGCTGCTGGTGAGTAAGAAGGGCTGTTTCTTTCTTGCAGTGACAGGGCAAAATGGGAGGGCTCAACGGAGGGAGGAAGGGGAGCAGGGAGGAAGGGGGGCCACTGGGGATGACCATCATGAGGTTCTGGGGGGTGGGGGAGGCAGCATAGGCCAGGGCTGGGCGTCTGGTGGAGGGGTGGGGCAAGGAAGGAGCCCTCAGCATGTGGCCAGCCTAGATGGTCGTCGGGGGGGGGGGGAGGGGAGCAGCAGGGCCAGGGGCTAGTGATGGGGGGGGTGTTTGGGGGAGGCAAAACCCATGGGGGATGGGGAATTTCTGTGGGAGAGAGAGGTTTCTTGGCCTGGGTTCCTCCGGCCACACAGTAAGCTAGACAGAAATCTCTGATGTGCTTTTAGCAATGCACAGAATTCCTTTAAAGCCATAAGGGTAGGAAACAGGTATTTTACTTTAAATAAGGCCTTGCCTGAGTCCCAAATGTTGCATGAGTGCAGAATCAGACTCATATTTCATGAAAGGAAACCAAACTTATCATATGATCTGGGCCAGCCTACTAGTAGCTGGTGAGCACTTAAAACTCCAGTGCATCCTCCAAACGTTTGTTGTATGTTGATATGAAATTCAAAGTAGGGGGAGGATGGTCTTGTGGTTAAAACACTGGCTTCTCTTTATAAGACCTAAATATTATTATTATTTTGCCACAGACTTCCTTTATGCAAGTCGCTTAATTGTTCTCTGCCTTAGTTTCCTTATCTGTAAAATGGGGATAATTCTTACCTAAGAAGGGCATGTGATGATGAACTTGTCGTTAAACTTTGGAAGAATGTGCTATAGACAGGGACGGCTCTAGGCACCAGCGCTCCAAGCATGTGCTTGGGGCAGCACTTTCCAACGGGCGGCACTCCGGATCCCTTTTTTTTTTTTTGCTTGGGGCGCAAAACGCCGGGAGCCGGCCCTGAGCGAAGGTGAGCTGCGGTGGTGGGGGGTGCGGGGAAGGCCGCAGGAAGTAACCCTGGGGGAGGGCACAGGAACTGCTCCCCCCCAGCTCACCTCCGTTCCACTGCCGCCTGCTCCCCTGAGGATGCCGCCGCTCCGCTTCTCCCCCCTCCCTCCCAGGCTTGCCGCGTGAATCAGCTGTTTTGCAGCAAGCCTGGGAGAGAGCGGGGAGAAGCGGAGTGGCAGCACGCTCAGGGGAGCAGGCGGAGCAGGCGGAGGTGAGCTGTGGCGGTGGGGGGCGTGGGGAGGGCCGCAGGAAGTAACCCTGGGGGGGGGCAGAGGACCCGCTCCCCCCCCAGCTCACCTCCGCCTCCTCCCCCAAGTGCGCTGTCGCTCCGCTTCTCCACGCTCCCTCCCAGGCTTGCCTGGGAGGGAGGGAGGAGTAGGAGGGGAAATGCGGCACACCTGGGGGAGGAGGCGGAGCCAGGGATTTGGGGAAGAGGTTGGAATGGGGCGGGGCCAGGGGGCACGGGAAATTTTTTTTGCTTGAGGCAGCAAAAAACTTGGACCTGGCCCTGGCTATAGAAGGACAAAGTGTTTATTAAAATATTAGGGATGAGACTTTAAAGAATGGGTGCTTAAGTTAGGCACATAGGGCACTATCTTGCAGCACTGAACTCAAGAATACCATTGCTGTTAATTTCACTAGGAACAGGATCAGAGCCCTAAATCCTTACTGAGGTTCCTAAGTAAGTGGCCCAGTTTTTCAAAGTACCCATCAGTTTCATTTTTGAAAAATAGTGTCATATATTTTGGAGTCTAACTGGGGAACATATTTAAAGGGGGGGAAAGTCTTTGTCTGTGTGTCTGGAGGTTATTGCCCCCTTTGAGGCAACGATTATTGCTCTTAGGGCATTTAAAAAAAATCTGCAACCAACATTTGTAGAACATTTAACAGCAATTGTCATGCAAGGGTATGGAACTGAGTAACTGACGAGAGCGATATCAAGGTAACTTGGTGCAAGTTACTCATTCTTCCTTGACTATGAATACAGTTTGCATTTGAGTCATGCTTGCTAAATTGTTATGAAAATTTACCAGTGGAGGCACAAATTCTACTAACCTGAACTTATAATATTTTAATAAAAGCAATATTTTACTTGCTTGTTTCCCCCCCCAAATGTATTTACCATGTGTGTGTGGAGTTTTGCAAGGCAGAATCAAGTCAGACTATGGAAAATGCTTCAGGAATGAGTGCTGATTAAGTTAGCAGTTCCAGAGTTTTGTGACTGATAATGTGGCACTCCCTAAATTAGTAGATTAGGGCCCAATCCTTCAAACATTTCCACACATGTGCAACATTATTTAATTGAAATCAATTAGAGTAGTGATGTGGAATGCAGCTAATGTTGGTACATCGATTACTTGTGTGAGTACTTTTTGCAGTGTTTGTACAATATGGTTTCAATCCAAGGACCCAATTTTGCACTTAATGGAGGAGTAAAATCTTTAGCAGAAGCTATGAAGAAGACTCTGCTGTATTCCTCTTTAACTGCAATATAGCAAGGTTTCTCCTGAAAGAAGTAGCTACTTTGCCTGCTAGTTCATAACTACACTTAAGTGCCCTTACCACAACTCAATTAAATTGTATAAAGTAGGTACACTATCACATTTTGATCTAAGATGTATTTAAACACCCATATTTTAGCCAAGCTTTATACCAAAGATTTTTTTCATAATTCATGAAGTAATTTTATCTAGTCATATACCTAAGTGCATTCTAAATTAACAGGAAAAAGAGCAGAACATTAATGCAGACAGCTCAAGGAAGACGTCCACTCACCGTGCAGCACAGGGGTTAAAAAGCAAACAAAATGGTAGGATATATATGGAATGGAGACTAAATGGAGAGTAAAATACTGCAAATGTATAAATCAATGGTATGCCCTCATCTGGAATACTATGCGCAGATCGGATCAGATAAGGATAAAGCAGAAATAGAGGGAATTCAGGCATCGGTGCTGTGATTGATCCAAGGCATGGATAAGCTCTGATATGTAAAGATATTGAAAAGACTGGCATGTTTACTAGAGAGATGTGCTAGGATTTTCAGAAGAGCCCCAGGAGTTAGGTGTCCAACTCCCATTGAACTTCAATGGGATTTCAAGTGTCTAACTTTCCGAGGCGCCTATGAAAATCCTAGCTGAGATGAATGAGAGAGGACCTGATAAATGTGTAGAAAACAATGGATGGTACAGAGAAGGTAGACTGGGAACTTCTGTTCACCCTATCTCATACTGTGGGAACAAGGGGATATTAAATGAAATCGAAAGGCAAATTCAAATCTTGTAAGGGGAATTATGTTTTCACACAATGGAAAACTAGCTTGTGGAACTCATGGCAATTTTCATTGAGGCCAGAAGCTGAGAAGGAGTCCAATTATGATTAGACATTTATGGATACTAAGAATATCCAAGTTATAACAGTAATTATACATTAAAAGAAATACTCTGAGGAATTTTGGAAGGGATATAAACCCTTAACATGCTGCAGGGCATAAACTAATCTATATTATTGGGGAATAGGAGTAAACTTTCCCTGGGGCACCTTATACCATAACTAGCTACTGCAGGGTTTCTTGAACTTTGTTCTGAAGCATCTGGTATTGGTCACTGTTGACAGAATACTGGACTAGGTTGACCGCTATTCTAATCCAGTCTGGTAATCTGGCAATTCCTATATTTCTGTGTTCCTGTTATTAGAAAGAAGTATGACAGATTTTTGGAGTCCATCTAGATTTAAATTTGAGTGTTCAGTTTTATATATATATATTTAAAATAGCCATTAAATTAACCCTATTCAATATGAATTCTCTAACCAATTTACGCATTAAAAATAAAGCAAAACAAAATAAAAAAAATTAAAATCTTAGTAAACTATGCAGCAACTGTTCATCTTGTTAAAGTGGAGGCAGGGTCAGAAAACGTGGGTAAATATGCATTTATTTTGTGGATTTCTAATAGTGCACTACAGTGCTGCAGTTAATTGTATATTACCACCTGCCTCATCATTCAGTTTATTTTTACTTTTTTTGCAAATGAAATAATCCTTTTATTACAGGTCAAAAACTCAGGTGTTAACGAGACATTCATGGTTAACAGCAGGCTACATCTTTCTATATAGTTCAAGTGCGTTGCTCACTTTGAGCCTTTTAAGGTATGGGTCCTCAACCTCATTATAGACTCACCCCACTAGTATGAAGAAATATAGGCCTATAATGTTTAACTATGGTTTGATGCACTCTTGTGTTCTGTGTATGACAGAGCCATTGAGCTTCCTTATGCTACACAAAACAGTTCTGTGCACTCGAGTTCTCTTGTGCATCTAGCTATCCTTAACAGGAAGATAGACTGAACATGAGAGTTACTTCAGGCCGGAGCTCAATAGAATCTCCCAGTGTCTTCTTTGATCTCAGGAGCGCTAAAGAATAATTTTCCAGTCCTGGGTGGTGTTCCATGAATGCCTGTCAGTTTTATTTTGCTCTTGTCAAAGCATGTTATAGGGGTACAAATATGTGGTAATTATTCCAACTTAAAAATAAACCATACAGATTCCTCCTCCTACTAACAGCAGGGAGTATCTCTGCAGACATTTTTCCACCAGATTTTCTTTTTAGGTGTTTCTATATCTGAGGGAGAACACAATTGTGAATGGATCAGACCACTTGCAGCGATTCTGGAAACATACTTTCTCCTGGGGTCTTTCTGGAGCACAAACTGCTTGATTGATAATGATTTGTCAAGTTTCCAGTATATATGAAAGATCTAAAGTTGGCTGTGGAGTAGTATTTCCTGAAAGCAGGGTTGCAAAAGTGCTTACACTTTTTATTAAGATGGCCACCATCCAAGTCCTGCTTTACTCCAGCGTTGTGACAGTCAGTCTGGAATTCCCTGTGGGGCTAGGAATCCTGCATTCCTCTCCAGGTGGGCAGAAATGTAGGATCATGGCTAAAGGCACAACTGTCAACTTGAAAAATCACATTTCTGTCTGAAAACTTTGTACAAGCTAACAAGTAGGATTAGGAAAAACCCAAGAGATTAGTGGAGGGGGAGGAAGAGTCTCCTCTACTTTTTTTTTAGTTTGTTCAGTTTTATGTATTGATAGCGCTTTGTGTACAGTCAGTTTCACAGTGTCCCTGTAAGGTCTGTTAGAGCTAAGGCCTTGGGGGGAGGGATAGCTCAATGGTTTGAGCATTGGCCTGCTAAACCCAGGGTTGTGAATTCAATCCTTGAGGAGGCCACTTAGGAATCTGGGGCAAAAATTGGTCCTGCTAGTGAAGGCAGGGGGCTGGACTCAATGACCTTTCAAGGTCCCTTCCAGTTCTAGGAGATTGGTATATCTCCAATTATTATTACCTTATTACACTTGAGAGTTACAGCACAATAAAGCCACCCACAGCGCTGTAACTCACTCCTCATCCACACTGGCAAGGCACATACAGCACTGTATATCTGTGGCTATTGTGCTGCAGGTACTCTACCTCCCCAAGAGGAATAACAGCTGCTGCAGTGGCTCTAGTGTAAACAGGGAGTAACCTTATTACACAGTGATTGACCTCCAGAAACTCCCCATAATCCTTTTAAGTGAAGGTTCCTCTCCTTGTTTTGTTGTGATGCCTCTCTTTGTTTGTTGTGAACTCCAGGCTCCCGGAGCTGATTATCAAAAAAAATGATGAGTGTGGTTCTGGCCTAGTTCTGCTTAGCAACTAACCAAGGCCCACTGAAAAATTTACTGGCTGGGGTAGATAAGACAGCTGTGTGACCTTGCTAGATAAGAGAATGCTTATAGAGGCTGGGGAAAAATGCTTACAGACACTTTTTAAAGTAACATGTATTTTTTTTGTACTAAGCATGAAGTTATCAAGAAGTAACAGTTGTTCTTTGTTTTGTATGCTGGGAACAAATGCTGGGAAGGTACAGTGATGATGCAACAAAGTAGTTAATAAAAAACAGTTTGAATCTGCAGGGGGGGCTGGTTCTGTATGGAGTGAGATGGGCAGTTCTCTGTTGTATGGCATGCTACAATAAAGAACTTGATAGTGGGATTCTTGCTGGTTGTTGCCTGTCTCTTTGCGGTCGGACAACAAAAACGGAGCCATCTGGGATAAGAGAGACCCCCAACAAAAACAAACACAGCTACTGTTTGCTGTGAATGAGTAGAGGCAGGTGGGGGGCTCCCTTTGGAATGCCCACAGCTAATGTTTGCTTGAAGAGAGAGGCACACGGGGGGGAGGGTCCATTTCGGTGAGCAGCTGCTTATCTGGTCTGTGAGGGAAAAAACCAAACAGCTGCTGTTTGCTTTCAGTGAGTTGGGGGGGGGGGGTGGTGTCAAAACTTGCAAGGCAGCTGCTGACACAGTGTCTGCACTCCAAAAACCCAGGCTCTCTCTCCCCCCACACTCCCTGTCACACTCCACTCCTTTTGAAAAGCACGTTGTAGCCACTTGAACGCTGGGCTAGCTGCCCATAATGCACCGCTCCCAAGGCTGCTGCAAATGTGGCCACGACAGTGTGCTGGCAGCTGTCAGTGTGGACAGACTGCAGCGCTTTCCCTACACAGCTGTACGAAGGCAGGTTTAACTCCCAGCGCTGTACAGCTGCAAATGTAGCCATACCCTAAATTTGGGCCATGCTGGAAGCACCATGTATGGGGCAATGCAATACCACCATAACCTTTATTATCAACAGTTACTAGTCGCCTAGGTCTCTCCTCAGCAGGCGCCGGTCCAATAAAAGATATTCGCTCACCCACCTTATTTCTCTCCAATAGCCTGGGCCCAACAGACTGCAGCAAAGCTTTAAACAGCGGCGGTACTGCAGTTTACAGAGCAGCCCCAACAGCGTGGCTAGGCCTTGGCTGCGAGCTCTAGTAACAGGATACTCGCCTCCCAGCCTGGTTTCCTCCTCACACTACAGCTGCTGTGTAAAGAGCACTGAAAGCCAGACCCCGCCAGGCCGGCAGTTCAGTGGCGGGTGCAGCGCCCAGGTCGGCCGGGGAAGCGCAGCAGTCCATAACTACGCCCCTAAGGCGGGCAATACCACGGGACGGGGGCAGGGACTGAGCCCTGCCCCCGCCCCCCGCCCCCCGCGGAGGGCGAGTGGCAGGCGGGGCTGAAAGAGGCGGAAGGGCCGGGCCTGCTGGAGAAGCGGGAACGGGGCTCAGCGGCTGGACGCGCGACCCCCCCCCCAGTGCGGGCGCTGCGGGCTGGCTGGGCCCACCCAGGAGGCGGCGGCGTTGCGGGGAGGAGCCGCCCGCCCCCTTCGGCCGGGCCCGGCGAGGAAACATGGCCCAGGCCCGCGGGAGGACGCGGCCCGTGAGCGAGCTGTGGGGGGTGCTGCTGCCGGCGAAGGGCAGGGAGGCGGAGGTAGAGGAGGAGCAGGACGACCCGGACCCCGACTCGCTCTTCTTGGACGCCTCCGAGCTGTGCAGCAGCGGGCGGGTGCTCCGGGCTTTCCGGCCCGCGAGCCGAAAGGGTGAGGAGCGCGCGCCAGGGCAGGGAGACCCCTCCCCGCCAGCCCGCCTCCCTCCTGCCCACGGGGTGGGGGGACACGGCCCGCCACGGCCCTTCACCCCCCAGCTGGTGCCTCATGGGCTTGAGTGTCGGGCAGTGCCTCTGAGGGTTTGGCTGTGCGTTTCAGTGACACATTTACCCAACTTCCTGCTCCTCCTCAGTGCCAGCGCTGGGGCACCGTCCTTTCCCTCAGCCCAGTGTTTTCCCCAGGAACTGAAATGGATGGTGGTGGTTCAAAAATACGGAGTGGGGGGGTGAGGACTGATGAGGGGTGAGACCATTAGGGTGAAGGTGGGCTGTATGGCACCATAGTAAAACTTGAAAAATGTTTCATGACGATTTTCATGTTTTTAAATCATCACACAAAGTTGCTACACACGCCTACTATGATGCACTATATCTACATCCTTCTTGGTTTCTTGTAATTTTGCACAGCTCTGTTAATGAACAACTTAAATGCAGTGCATTCATTTTTGGTGGCTTCTCATTGTCTGGTACTTCCAGTCCTTCATGATAGCCTCATGAGCAGGTAACAAGAGATGTCTCTCAGAACACAAAATTCTATTCAATGAGGAAAAAGAATGCTCAGCTGTAACTGTTATGACTGGGAGTAGCAAGAGATGAATTTCTACTTCTTTCATCCTAGGAAACATAACATAAAAATTGGGTAGAGCCACTAGTGACGCTAAAGTAGAAGTTGAAGTCAAATCTTCATTCGTCATATGATATTCCACTCTGCGTTCAAATTCTCTATTCTGTCCTGATCATATGGCAACTCCATTGCAGGTAGTGCCTGACGCTGTCAGTATTTTATAAGACTGGCATCTGTAAAAGCTAGGTAGAGGTTGAGTAGAATCCAGAAGTTGCTGTTGTAGAAATGTTACAATCTGTGTACTTTATGTTTTCAGCTGGTTTAACAAACACTTCTTGTCCTCTTCATTTAAGGAGTTAAGATAAGTGCCCTAATTAGTCAACTTCTGAACTGAAGTTTTTGCTTCTTCCAGTACATTGTCAATGGATCTCTCTCTGATCCAAGTGTAGCTTACATTGCTGGACAGAGATCTACTACTGTTGTAGCAGATGCCTGGATGGCATTTTTAATGACCCAAGTGGTTTCACAGTAGACTTACAAAGGAGAATGGCAATTGTCTTCTCTGAACTTAGTAGCAAAAGTAATCCACTAGCCTCACCACTTAGATCTGTCCTATCTCGGTAGATACTTTCCAAAGCCAATAATAGTGGTTGTAGTAATTTTAAGACAACAGCCAAGGATCGCTCATGAGGAAGCCAGCGGGTTTTCCCAGGTTGGACTAGTTTGAACTTCAGTCCCAGTGTATCTTCTATATTTTCCAAGATGTTCAGACCCTTTGGATTTTTGCTGAAAAAAAGAGTATAATGAAGACATTAAATTTATAGCTTTTTAAATGCCTTTTGAAGATTCTTTAGCTCATAGTAGTTCTAGTTGGAATAGATGGCCTCTACAGTATGTATAGGAGAGATTAGAGTTACACTTTTCTCTGAGCAAAGCTGGTACTTCGCTGTGTCTTTCAAAGAAGTTTGCAGTTCCATCAAATGCACGAGCAGCCATCTCTTTGGGGTTCAATTTACAAGCATTTAACTCTTCTAAGATGTGGGTTGTCAGAGATGCAGCCAATGTGTCTTCTACAACCTAAACATCTATAAATTCATCTGCTGGCCTACCAGTGACATCAAGATAACGTATGCAGAGACTTAATACTTGGTCAGTGAAGACCCATAGTTCAGAGGTGCTTTCACATGAGTTCACCTCCCACCCTGGGAGGGTGTCGGGGAGAAGTCATCTTGTTCATTCTTCCAGCTGCTCGCTACTCACGCTGGCCGCTCACTCAGGCCACTGTTGTTTGTCGTGCTACTGTTCACTCCACCACTCCATTGTCGATGACCCTGAGATGTCACCTGCTGCTGCCATCTGCCACTGTGACCTCTACGAGGTTTCTTGAGGTTCCATCCAGCTCTCAGTGATTTCAGCTCTCAGTGTGGGAACCTCACTGCGAGTGCAGGGTGGGCTGTTTCTTCCACAGAAATGCTGTACCCCAGCAGCTCTAAGCACTTAGAACTGATTATTTGTGATTTCAGCTCTAGTGACCACGTAACAAAACAAAAGACTCTCTATGGAGCCTAATAAGCGCTATCTTTAAATAGTGGAGAGGGGCCGGTCAAAGAGTGCCTGAGTGCCTTAGGCACAGCCCACATCACCAAGCAAAACCCCTGTCTCCCCCTGGGATCTGCCATCCAAACCCTTTTCTTCATGAGTGCAGTTCAGTTGAGGATGACCAGTGCTTAATTTGTAATGAAAGAGATGCTGGGGCTCAAGCAAGTTTTTTACTTTCATAACTGATGTGGCGAGCCCAGAGGTCCCAGAGCTATGCACTGCCAAGCGTAGAGGTGCCGAGGCTCAGCACTGGTAAAAATTAAGCACTGAGGGTGACCCCCTCAATCAGGACAGGTTACGTATAATTCTTCTGCCCTTTACTCATACAATAAGGATAACATTTCATGACCCAACACCAGCCAAAATTGATCACTTGGGTAACAGCTCTATCTGCTGGATACCTAGGCAGAGTAGGTGAGTTCATGTAAATACAGTCTGGTCCTGAAGCCTCCCCCGGCCATCACTAGCTGTCAGGGGAGAGCTCATTCAGACCTTGCTTACAAATCATAATTTGAAATTATAACATTGGCCAACATTGCCAAAATGAATGCGCCAACATTGTCAGAAAAAACAACAGCTGTGTGAAAAAGCTAGTCTTTGTTCATACTTTTCAAACCTATTATACTTTTTCAGGTAGAAGTATTTTATCATACACTGTATATGCTTCTAAAGTGTGTATTAATGTTTCAATTTCAATTCAAATGTCCAACTAAAGACTAAATTGGCAACACTGCATGTAACTAATTGACAACTGGGGGAGAGGGAGTGTTGGGGAAATTCAGGGAGGGTATATACCCCCACTGGGGGTGTGTGTAGGGAAATCCCTGCCTCCCTCCCCCAAGGCTGCCCTGGCGCTGGTTTCTCATGGCTCCTTTGCAGGGGTCTGCCCACGGTCCTGTGGCTTCTAAGCAAAGCCTTACAGTACTGTATAGCAGGGGTCCCCAACCCCCGGTCCGCGGCCTCTTAGAAACCGGGCCGCGAACTGACCCAGTGCAGCTTTCGCAGGCATGCCTGCGGGAGGTCCAGCTGAGCCCCGGGAGCAGCGGACCTCCCGCAGGCACGACTGCGGAGGGTCCGGCAAACGAAACCGGTCCCTGGACCTAAAAAGGTTGGGGACCCCTGCTGTATAGGAAAAAGATGTTTTTAAAACTTGCATTAGCTAACTTTTGAAACCCACTTAACACCTAATATAGATATTGTTTAACATCTTTAAAATCATATTAGCCCAGCACAGTTTTAAAGATGGCAAATTACTGTGTCAATCATAGAATCATAGGACTGGAAGGACTTTGAGAGGTCATCTAGTTCAGTGATTCTCAACCAGAGTACGCAGAGGTCTTCCAGGGGGTACATTAACTCATCTAGCTGTTTGCCTAGTTTTACAACAGGCTATGTAAAAAGTACTAATGAAGTTAGCAGGGCAGGGCCGCCCAGAGGATTCTGGGGGCCCGGGGTCTTCGGCGGCGGGGGGCCCTTCCGTTCCGGGACCCGCCGCCGAAGTGCCCCGAAGACCCGTGGCGGGAGCCCCCCCGCCGCCGAATTACCGCCGAAGCGGGACCCGCCGCCGAAGTGCAGCCCGGTCTTCGGCGGTAATTCGGCGGGGGGGGGGTCCCCGCCGCGGGTCTTCGGGGCACTTTGGTGGCGGGTCCCGGAACGGAAGGGGCCCCCCGCCGCCGAAGACCGGGCTGCGCTTCGGCAGCGGGTCCCGCTTCCCCCCCGCCCCGGCCCCAGCCTCTTACCCCTGGCTCCCTCCTCACCCGGAGTCTCAGCGCCTTGCCGGAACAGCTGCAGCGTGTGGCCGGCGGGGCCTGAGCTCCGTCCCGCTCAGAGCCGCGTGGTGAGGGGGCGGGGCTGGGAGCTCCACGCCGAGCGGAGGGAGCTGAGCTCAGCCCAGAGCTCCCAGCCCCGCCCCCTGACCACGCGGCTCTGAGCGGGGCGGGGCTCAGGGGCCCCGGCGGAGACTCGGCGCTTGATGCGCTGAGGCTCCAGGAGAGGGGCGGAGGCGGGAGCCTCCGCTGTTCTCTTGGGGGCCCCTGCGGAGCACGGGGCCCAGGGCAAATTGCCCCCTTTGCCCCTCCCCCCCCCTCTGGGCGGCCCTGTAGCAGGGTGGATTTGATTTAAATCAGGGATCTCAAACTCAAATCACCACCAGGGCTACTGGAAGACCTCTGTGTACTCTGGTTGAGAATCACTGAACTAAATGACCTCTCGAGGTGTCATAGGTTTATTCCCCACTTGGAACTTTAGCGTCCACAAGATGGGGACCTGCATGGGCTCCTCTAAACTTAAATCCTAGTTTAGATCTGGTAATGCTGCCACCAGCTAGAAATTCCA
Organism: Mauremys mutica; assembly: GCF_020497125.1. Lineage (NCBI taxonomy): Eukaryota > Metazoa > Chordata > Testudines > Geoemydidae > Mauremys > Mauremys mutica. The sequence continues at coordinate 64,345,120 of NC_059072.1, forward strand.
GTGTCTAGCACGCTCCCTGTTCCCCCCCAAAACTTCCCCGGGGGAACACTGATCCAAACTCCTTGGATCTTAACACAAAGGGAAATAGCCCATTCCCCCACCTCCCCCTCCCTTAGCCGTCGGGAGAGATCACCTTGATTAAAACTCCTTGAATCAAAACAAAGAGGGATTCACCTTCCCCCCTCCTCTTCCCCTGAGGTTCCAAACAAGGGAAGAAATCAATCAGGTTCTTAAAAAGAAAGATTTTATTAAAAGAAAGAAAGAAACACTATCTCTGTAACACCAAAATGAAAAATATTACAGGGTCTAGCTTATAAACCTAGAGGGTCTCCCCCACCCCTCAGAATAATCAAAAGTAACAGCAAACAGAAATAAAGATATTTCTCCAGCAAACACACATTTGCAAATACAGAAATTAATCACAAAACTAATCCGCCTTGCTAATACTCACTATACTGAATAGAAGGAAATATTTCAGGAAGCTTGGAGAGCCTGGATGTACGTCTGGCCTCTCTTAATCCCAAGAGAGAACAACCCCCAAAACAAAGAACACAAACAAAGACTTCCCTCCACAGAGATTTGAAATTATCTTGTCCCTTGATTGGTCCTCTGGTCAGGTGTCCGTCAGGTTTACTGAGCTTGTTAACCCTTTACAGGTAAAAGAGACCTTAACCCTTAACTATCTGTTTATGACACGAGGTCCTTCCAGTCCTACGATTCTATGATTGACACGTAATGTACCATCTTTAAAACTGTGATGGGCTAATATGATTTTAAAGATATTAAACAATATATTGGCCCGAGGGCTGCATCACTGACACCTTTTCAAACAAAGATACAAAAGACCCCCCCTCCCTGCCCCTGATACCGCCCCCACTCCACCCCTTCTGCGAGACCCCACCCCCATTCCAACCCCTTGCCCGAAGTCCCCACCCCAACTCCGCCCCTCTCTGTCCTAATTGCCATCAAACAGCTGTTTGGCAGAGAGAAGCGTTGGGAGGTAGGCGGAAGAGCGGGGATGCAGTATTCTAGGGAGAGCGGAGGCCGGGGGTGAGGGAAGCTATTGCAGTCCGCAGGAAATAACTCCGCGGGCTGCGTGTTTGAGACCCCTGATTTAAATCACTAGTCAGGAAGACTTTATTTAATCATGGATTTCTATATAAAAGTGCATTCTTGTTGGTTGTTATAACCTTAATACATATTCTTCAAAACTCAGAGATAGATGAGACCCAAACTGGGTCTCTTTTATGGCCTGCTACCATTAAAAGGGAAAACCTATAGTGAGAGAATGGTATGGTAGATCTCAAATCAGTGAAGGCTACGCTCAGAAAGACCTCAAGACTCCTGGAGTATGCTGCTCAAACAGTTTCACTTTTGTTTCTACTGCCTGTTCTCTCCCTTCTCACATTTATCTCCAGACTTCTTCTCCTTGTCCAGGTCTATTCCACCCCCAACAATCTTCTGTTCATTGAACTTTTTGAAACTTTGCACTTTTAGAGAGAGGTAAGGGATTGACTCTGTGTACACAAATTTGCAGAGGGACAATATGGTTGAGGTCTGTTATTTCTCACCTCTGTATATTATTTATTTATTTAAAACATTTCTGTTGTTAATAAGCATGTTATTTCTGGAGACCCAAATCTACAGTTTGAGAACTGCAAAAAAATCTAATTATCTCTGATGGTATCTTCGAGACTGAGCACTGAGTCCCATTGGGTAGATAGAAAGAATAACCTAAATAATCTATACAGAAGCCCCTGGGACCCCATAAGATTGGATCCCTAATCCATAAACTATTGGAACTCACAAATAGTCTAGCTAGTATAGTCTCTATAGGATAAACATACTCTCTTGGTGGGAATGTCTAATACCTGACTGTTGGCTGAGTCTGCCGAGCTTGCTTCTTGATTTTTCCGAACCATATTATCCAAAGGTTTGGGGTTTTCTCTGAGACTTTAGAATAATTTAGTTTCTACTGTATTATATTTTTAAAGTTTTTTTACTGTTACAATTGGAATAAAAAAGTGTGTAGCTTACTGGCTATAAGGAGTCTGCCTGATGTGTATTGCAAAGATAGTGTGTTCAAATCAAGTTACGATTGTACTTTTATTACACACTTTGTTCTCTCTTCATTAGAACATAAGAAAGGCCGTACCGGGTCAGACCAAAGGTCCATCTAGCCCAGTATCTGTCTACCGACAGTGGCCAATGCCAGGTGCCCCTGAGGGAGTGAACCTAACAGGCAATGATCAAGTGATCTCTCTCCTGCCATCCATCTCCATCCTGTGACGAACAGAGGCTAGGGACACCATTCTTACCCATCCTGGCTAATAGCCATTTATGGACTTAGCCACCATGAATTTATCCAGTCCCCTTTTAAACATTGTTATAGTCCTAGCCTTCACAACCTCCTCAGGTAAGGAGTTCCACAAGTTGTGCGCTGCGTGAAGAAGAACTTCCTTTTATTTGTTTTAAACCTGCTGCCTATTAATTTCATTTGGTGACCCCTAGTTCTTGTATTATGGGAATAAGTAAATAACTTTTCCTTATCCACTTTCTCCACATCACTCATGATTTTATATACCTCTATCATGTCCCCCCTTAGTCTTCTCTTTTCCAAACTGAAGAGTCCTAGCCTCTTTAATCTTTCCTCATATGGGACCCTCTCTAAACCCCTAATCATTTTAGTTGCTCTTTTCTGAACCTTTTCTAGTGCTAGAATATCTTTTTTGAGGTGAGGAGACCACATCTGTACACAGTATTCGAGATGTGGGCGTACCATGGATTTATATAAGGGCAATAATATATTCTCAGTCTTATTCTCTATCCCCTTTTTAATGATTCCTAACATCCTGTTTGCTTTTTTGACCGCCTCTGCACACTGCGTGGACATCTTCAGAGAACTATCCACGATAACTCCAAGATCTTTTTCCTGACTCGTTGTAGCTAAATTAGCCCCCATCATGTTGTATGTATAGTTGGGGTTATTTTTTCCAATGTGCATTACTTTACATTTATCCACATTAAATTTCATTTGCCATTTTGTTGCCCAATCGCTTAGTTTTGTGAGATCTTTTTGAAGTTCTTCACAATCTGCTTTGGGGGGTCTTAACTATCTTGAGCAGTTTAGTATCATCTGCAAACTTTGCCACCTCACTGTTTACCCCTTTCTCCAGATCATTTATGAATAAATTGAATAGGATTGGTCCTAGGACTGACCCTTGGGGAACACCACTAGTTACCCCTCTCCATTCTGAGAATTTACCATTAATTCCTACCCTTTGTTCCCTGTCCTTTAACCAGTTCTCAATCCATGAAAGGACCTTTCCTTTTATCCCATGACAGCTTAATTTACGTAAGAGCCTTTGGTGAGGGACCTTGTCAAAGGCTTTCTGGAAATCTAAGTACACTATGTCCACCGGATCCCCCTTGTCCACATGTTTGTTGGCCCCTTCAAAGAACTCTAATAGATTAGTAAGACACGATTTCCCTTTACAGAAACCATGTTGACTATTGCTCAAGAGTTTGTTTTTCTATGTGTCTGACAATTTTATTCTTTACTATTGTTTCAACTAATTTGCCCGGTACCGACGTTAGACTTACCGGTCTGTAATTGCCGGGATCACCCCTAGAGCCCTTTTTAAATATTGGCGTTACATTAGCTAACTTCCAGTCATTGGGTACCGAAGCCGATTTAAAGGACAGGTTACAAACCTTAGTTAATAGTTCTGCAACTTCACATTTCAGTTCTTTCAGAACTCTTGGGTGAATGCCATCTGGTCCCGGTGACTTGTTAATGTTGAGTTTATCAATTAATTCCAAAACCTCCTCTAGTGATACTTCAATCTGTGACAGTTCCTCAGATTTGTCACCTACAAAAGCCAGCTCAGGTTTGGGAATCTCCCTAACAACCTCAGCCGTGAAGACTGAAGCAAAGAATCCATTTAGTTTCTCCGCAATGACTTTATCATCTTTAAGCGCTCCTTTTGTATTTTCATCGTCAAGGGGCCCCACTGGTTGTTTAGCAGGCTTCCTGCTTCTGATGTACTTAAAAAACATTTTGTTATTACCTTTGGAGTTTTTGGCTAGCTGTTCTTCAAACTCCTCTTTGGCTTTTCTTATTACATTCTTGCACTTAAGTTGGCAGTGTTTGTGCTCCTTTCTATTTGCCTCACTAGGATTTGACTTCCACTTTTTAAAGGAAGTCTTTTTATCTCTCACTGCTTCTTTTACATGGTTGTTAAGCCACGGTGGCTCTTTTTTAGTTCTTTTACTGTTTTTCTTAATTTGGGGTATACATTGAAGTTGGGCCTCTATTATGGTGTCTTTAAAAAGGGCCCACGCAACTTGCAGGGATTTCACTTTAGTCACTGTACCTTTTAACTTTTGTCTAACTAACCCCCTCATTTTTGTATAGTTCCCCCTTTTGAAATTAAAGGCCACAGTGTTGGGCAGTTGAGATGTTCTTCCCACCACAGGGATGTTGAATGCTATTGTATTATGGTCACTATTTCCAAGCGGTCCCGCTATAGTTACCTCTTGGACCAGCTCCTGCGCTCCACTCAGGATTAAATCTAGAGTCGCCTCTCCCCTTGTGGGTTCCCGTACCAGCTGCTCCATGAAGCAGTCATTTAAAGTATCGAGAAATTTTATCTCTGCATTTCGTCCTGAAGTGAAATGTTCCCAGTCAGTATGGGGATAATTGAAATCCCCCACTATTATTGGGTTCTTAATTTTGATAGCCTCTCTAATTTCCCTTAGCATTTCATCATCACTATTACTGTCCTGGTCAGGTGGTCGATAATAGATCCCTACTGTTATATTTTTACTAGAGCATGAAATTTCTATCCATAGAGACTCTATGGAACCTGTGGATTCGCTTAAGATTTTTACTTCATTTGAATCTACACTTTCTTTAACATATAGTGCCACTCCTCCCCCTGCACGGCCTGTTCTGTCCTTCCGATATATTTTGTACCCCGGAATGATTGTGTCCCATTGATTGCTCTCAGTCCACCAGGTTTCTGTGATGCCTATTATATCTATATCCTCCTTTATCACAAGGCACTCTAGTTCACCCATCTTATTATTTAGACTTCTGGCATTTGTGTACAAGCACTTTAAAAACTTGTCCCTGTTTATTAGCCTGCCTTTTTCTGATGTGCCAGATTCTTTTTTTATGTGACTGTTTATCATCTGATCCGGCCCTTACATTATACTTCTCATTCCTCTGCTCCTGACTATAACCTGGAGATTCTCTATCATCAGACTCTCCCCTAAGAGAAGTCTGTGTCCGATCCACATGCTCCTCTGCAGCAGTCGGCTTTCCCCCATCTCCTAGTTTAAAAACTGCTCTACAACCTTTTTAATGTTTAGTGCCAGCAGTCTGGTTCCACTTTGGTTTAGGTGGAGCCCATCTCTCCTGTATAGGCTCCTCCCATCCCAGAAGTTTCCCCAGTTCCTAATGAACGTGAACCCCTCCTCTCTACACCATCGTCTCATCCACGCATTGAGACTCTGAAGCTCTGCCTGCCTACCTGGCCCTGCGCGTGGAACTGGGAGCATTTCTGAAAATGCCACCATAGAGGTCCTGGATTTCAGTCTCTTCCCTAGCAGCCTAAATTTGGCTTCCAGGACATCTCTCCTACCCTTCCCTATGTCATTGGTACCTACATGTACCACGACCACCGGCTCCTCCCCAGCACAACACATAAGTCTATCTAGATGCCTCGAGAGATCCGCAACCTTCGCACCAGGCAGGCAAGTCACCATACGGTTCTCCCGGTCATCACAGACCCAGCTATCTACATTTCTAATAATCGAATCTCCCATTACTAACACCTGCCTTTTCCTAGAAACTGGAGTTCCCTCCCCCGGAGAGGCAACTTCAGTGCGCGAGGCAACCCCAGCACCATCTGGAAGGAGGGTCCCAACTACGGGAAGGTTTCCCTCTGCTCCCATTGACTGCTCTATTCCCTGGGCCCTTCTTCCTCCTCAACAGCACAGGAGCTGTCTAAGCGGAGGTGGGACAATTCTACAGTGTCCCGGAAAGCCTCATCAACATACCTCTCTGCCTCTCTCAGCTCCTCCAGTTCCGCCACCCTGGCCTCCAAAGTCCGTACATGGTCTCTGAGGGCCAGGAGCTCCTTGCACCCGACTGCACACATACGCCACCCACCCACAGGGCAGGTAATCATACATGCGACAGTCAGCGCAATAAACTGGATAGCCCCCACTGTGCTGCTGGGCTTCTGCCTGCATTGTCTCCTAGTTAGTGAAAGGGTGGTTTACGGAAAGTAGTTTTAGAATGTAGTTCGGTTTATAGGTTTTGGGGGGGGGCACGGGGAAGGGGTTAGGGCTGGCGAGGGGCTCCTACTCCCCTCCCAAACTCCCTTGCGAAACTCCCTGTTAGCAGCCCCTGTTTGCAAAGCTCCCTGGTCGCTTGTGCGTGGCTTTATAAAGCCCTGGCCTGAGTGAATGCCCCGCCCACTGATTAAGACTCAGCCAATTACCAGAGGCTTCGAGCTTTCAAACCTGCCTCCAACTGCCAGCCAGAGCACACGGTCCCTCAAACAACCAACCAAACAAACAAACAAACTGACAAACACAAGCTCAGCACACAGCAAGTAACCCCCAAACACAAACAAACACACACCACAGTGTGTGAGGGTAGTGAGATTATCAATTAATTCTTGTCACTTTTGTAACAAAAATAAAAAGTGAAAATAGAGTTAAACTTTCCCTGACGTCTTTCTACTTGTGTGTCTGTCTGTCCTTCGATTGTGAGCTTCTCAGAGCTGGGACTGGCTCTGCTTTGAATGTTTGGAATGTACTACCATAAACTAATAACAGAGCTTATCATTGTATACAGCTATAATATAGGCAAGGGGTTGCGTGTCCTTTAATGGAATCAAAATGTCTAAGAACTCAATTATTTTGGACAATATATTGTCATTTTTTGAAATAATGAAGTTTAAAACCAGTTTTAAGCTATCACCAATAACATAAAACTGCAATTGATTTAAATAGGCAAAAACTGACCATTAGTAAGCAGCTTTAACTGCGCATACAAATAATACATATCAGAAAATTATCTGATGTACTGTTGACTTCAGCTACCTACAGGAACATAATCAATTTAAAAATCATGTTTATGTCTGAGGGTTTTTTTTTTTGTTAGCTTACTACTGTTAAAAGCAATACCTAAGATTATTATAACTAAACTACATCTGAAAAAAATTTTTTTTTGGTTTGTTTGCTTTGACTTAGTGAATTTGTTATGCAAAATGCAATAAAGTTTTAAACAAAATTATACTGATTTTTTTTTAATATTTCAGTTATAATACAGGAAGAAAGATCCCAAAAGACGTATGAAGTGGTTGGATGTTTTCCATTGGTTGGCCCTTGGTGGAAAGTTAATGTTAAAGTTAAATTGGTGGAATCAAAATACTTTGTGCAAGGATATCCATCATACTTCCTACGAACCGATATAAGGGAAAACCAAAACGCAGTTTTTTCACTCTTTTTTAAAGAGTGTCGTGTTCCTGACAATTTCATAGAGGAGTTTTTTAAGTGTTTTCCTGAGAGATCTGACCTGAACTTCAGAAACCTTGAAGAAAAACTTAATCAGTTTCAAGAGTCAAAATTAAATCTTCAGCAAGGGAACAAATTTATGAAGACGAAAAATTTTGACATTTTGTATTATATTATGCAATCATGTAAGTATAATTTATATATTATTGGATTATAAAAATAACAGAGTTATGCTTTTAAGATGTTTTATCCATGCTAACATGCTGATAGAGGGTGTTTTTAAAGGAGTATTGATCTCGCAAAGATTTTTTCCTGAGCACATAAAGGGGACTACTCACATGCTTGTAGTTAAGCATGTATGCAAGTCTTTGCATGACCTGGGCATTATACCATATAGATAGAACAGGAATCAGTTGGAGAAAAAAGTAATAGTAGAACCCACTTAAATGAAGATCTGTTAAGAGTTAACTTCCATTTCACTCAAAAGTGCTGGCAGTTCTGCTTAACTTAACATTTGATTGAACTGAAGGATGGGGGATGTTTCAGGTTATCAGGTTTATTTATTTTTATATATAAACGCATCACATCAGGGGAGGTAGACTTGATTACTAATGTGAAACTGACTATATACAAAATTCTGTCAAATACACAATCAAAGTGGAAAAATATTTTTTAATCTATTTAAGTAATCATATTCGTATCAATAGTATACAAAAGGTGTTTTCAAACAGAAAGCTAAAGAACCAGTTCTATTTAAGTTTTTTGGAATAAAGCCTGCTAAGCTTAGTAATCAAATTGCCTTCTACAAACACTTTTGTATTTTAATAAATACTTTCTTGGTTTGTGATGAATATATAGTTACAGGAAAGACTGTTTTGGTAGCTTTGAGTTTCCCATTGATAATGGAGTTCCTGCCAAGACTTCTACCACGTCATTTTTGCCGTATTATAGAGGCGGTGAGCTGGCATAAAGTGACCAAACAGAACAGCAAAAGTGATGAAAAAGTTTCTCCTGAAGATGAGATATTACCAAAATTAGATGAGATGTTAAAAAAAGAGCCATGGAAACTTGGATTCAGCAGGGTAAGTAACATGAATTAATTACATTTTGATCATCATAGAATTCAATACTATTTGTTTAAACTATGACCCTCGGTTATTTGGATGGAGGCTTATTCTGAATGTTTCTTTTTGAAGAGAGAGAATTTTTCTCTTTTCAAGACCATCCTGGGCAGCTGCACAAAACAGAAACCTTCTAGATATGTCTGCAGTACTTGTAGTGGGGCTCGCACCAGTGCACTAAAAATACCTGTGTAGATGTTGCGGTTCAGGGTCTGCAGTTATGGGGAAGAGGTGTGGGCTTCAGAGCCTGAGCTTCAGCCTGAGGCACAACATTGAAGCACTGTCCACACAGCTTTAGTGCTCTAGTGCCAGCATGAGTCTGTGGATCCCAGGCTGTAATGCTCGCTTCCAAATGCAGTGTAGACATACACCTGGATCCAGAAATACCTTATCTAGCCTTGTTAGTATTCTTCCTAATCACTGTGCAACTGTTTCTAATATACTTTAAATATAAAGGAATTATTCAGTTTCTTGGTATACCCCATGGAAGAAATGGAAATTGCTTTCAGGTTGGGTGAACAGAGGGAGTTTCAAATAAAAGATAGTGAGCTCCTTGAGATAATCTTGGTTTCCTACTTCAGTAAGGCACAGTGAGGCTGAATAAAGATGTTGTGACCCAACCATAGTTAAGAGTTTAATGTTTAATGTTAATGTAGATTTCCATGTACATATCTATATAATGAGACTCCATAAATGTCACTGTGTCACTCTGAAGCCTAAAATGTCTGAGCCAGTGTGAAGCGATGGAAACAGCTACAAGTGTGGAAGAGAGCTTTTTTAGTTTAGAACAGTGTTTTTCAACCTTTTTTTTTTTTTCATTTGTAAACCCCTAAAACATTTGAAATGGAGGTGTTGGACCCCTTTGGAAATCTTATACATAGTTTGCAGACCGCTAGGGGTCTGCAGCCCACAGGTTGAAAAACACTGTTTTATGGTAACAACAACCTTTTGCGGACCCTTTAGACGTAGTTCACGGACCCCCAAGGATCCCCTGATCACAGGTTGAAAACCATTGTTTAGAATATCACCAGATTCAATCATCACTGGAATTAATCGTCTGTTAACTTAAAAACTGGATTACATCAGCCATTTTTGGCTCTGATGAATTACGTGCCTTTATGAATTATACCCATGTGATAGCGTGGGCTTTCAGCTACTAGTATTGCATACCAACTTACTCTACTTGATATTCCGGCTTCTTAAGCATTCTCCATATATTCACATTAGCTGTTCTTCTTAAGTCAACATATTTTAGAGGTGAGTCATTCCTCTGTAGTTTGAGTTTTGTAGCTTACTTCCCATTATAAGCAGAGCTTGCTGGGAAACCAGATTTCAGTTCTGCAAAAAATTTTGAATTTTCAGAAAAACTTAATCTAGAATCCTAACAAAAGTTTAAAAAAAAATTGTAAATATTCATGGAACTGAAATCTTACAATATTTCTTTTTAGAAACACTGAAATGTGGTATATTTCTTTTTGGAAATACTGGCTAGGATCCCCAGCTGCCTACCTTGTGGTTTGCAGGGAATCAGGGATCCTGGAAGCTGTTGACTGAAATTATTGTGATTCTTGTTAGTTTCACTGCTGCCCATCACTGAATAGCAGCAATGAAACTGACCAGACTCTAATTGTCATGTCAATACACCTCTACTTCGATATAACGTGACCTGATATAACACAAATTTGGATATAACTTAGTAAAGCAGTGCTCCGGGGCGGGGGGGGAGGGGGGCTGTGCACTTCAGTGGATCAAAGCAAGTTCGATATAACGCGGTTTCACCTATAACGCGGTAAGATTTTTTGATTCCTAAGGACAGCATTATATAGGGGTAGAGGTGTAGTTATCTTCTCCAGCGCCAGATTCTTGGGAGTCAGGCAGCTTGGGTTATCCGTTGGCCTGAAAGTCTTGGGCTCTTGACTCTGAGGCAGTCCACCGGGCAGGCTGACCCAGAGTGGCAGACCCTTGAAGCCCAGATCCCAAGCAGCCCACCAGACATGTGTGACCAACTAGGAAACAAATTCCATTTCAAAACCTGGCTGGACAATTGGTTTCCATCAGAAATTTGTCAGAATCAAATTTTCTGTAAAACATTTGATTTTAATTGAGTCAGCAAGTTTAGACAAAGTTTTTGTTGGAATTTTTCCAACCAGCTTTAATTATAAACCAGATCTCTCTCTTCTCTCCTCACCCCCTTCTGTTTCATATTTGGTTAACTAAAATACTGTGTTGGAAGCAAAGCTGTTAATATGTGTGAATAGAAATGCATTGTGTAGATTTAAAAAGCAATAGGATCTGAAGGAATATTGTATTTGGTAATTGCTGAGTTTTTTATTAAGGACAGACAGGTTTGTGTAGGGGAAGATTAGCATGTGAATAGAATGGGAAGGACCGAGTTATTTGGTGTTATGAAGTGTTTGGTTGTATGGTGATGAGGTATATGAGTCTGTGTAGGGTAGTGGAAACCAGGAATTGACATGAGTAGAGCTAGTTGGAAATTTTCTGATAAAACTTTGTTTAGTTGGAAAATTCCAATTTGGTAGAGTGAAGCCTTTTGCTGAATCTCTTAAAGATTCCACAAAACTTCAGTCAAAATGCTGGCAGGTTTCCCTACACTGTAGGCCTCCCTTCTCCTTCGGCAGCTCTGGAGGCTGGAGAGCCACAGCCCTCATGCATGCTACCTCCCTGCCACCCCTCTATTTTTCCCCAGGTCCTGGGGACAGGCAGTGTCCGTCTGCCTCCTGGAGGATTGGTGGGAAGGCAAAGTTCCCCAGGCTCTCTGCCTCTCTAACAGCTGGGGTGGAAGGCTCTTGAAATTGACAAGAGCATTCCTTGAGTGCAGCCAGGAAGCCAAAAAATTCCCTCTTGGTTTTCCAGAAATGGATTCACTCACACTCACACACAGAGTATTTCTTATATTTTGTCCTGCTTCTAAACTAAACTGTTTCTTAAAAAAATGCAAATATTGTCATGGAAATGGAGCACCTTTTTTCCACCAGCCCTTTGTCTTGAAAGCTCTTGCTTAAAGCAGGCCTTCACCTTACCTCTACTGGAGAGAAATGAGCAGGAGCCACTTGTGGACACTGTGGACAGGGACTGACATAAAGGCCTTTAGATATTTCTCTTTTTTTTTTTTTTTAAGCTAACTGAGAAGCTTGCCTCTAACATTTTACATGGCTGGCTGTCTTGTCTTTTTTTAGATTGTAAACTCTTTGAGTTAGGACTAAGTTAGCCTGTGTTTTTGCATTTTTAACACAGTGGGGGCTATCCTGATTTGGGCACTACCATGTTATAACTAGTGAAAATAATAAATACTGTGCTGGTATGTTTATGTAGTCCTTTACATATGTTTCAGCAACAAATAATTATAGATTTAAAAGGGGGAATAAAAGCTTTCAGGTTCAGAAAAAATATGTATGTTTTAATACCAGTGTGTGTGTATATATTTGATGATTTAAAGAGACAAAGTTTAATGCTGAATAACCAGTGCAAGGGCTGGTCTACAAGAGAATATTTCACCTGTTTGTTTAATGGTGTGGTTTTAAAATTGATCTAGCTAAACCAGTGCAAATAGATATGTGGACACCTCAGTTTAAGACAGGCATATTTTGGTTCACTTGAGATTGATTAGAAATTGGTTTAAGTTTAAACTGAAGCAAGCTCCTCTGAAACCACAATGAAAGTGTTCTCACAGAAGTTTGCTGTGGCTTTAGCCAGGGGTCTCAAACTCAAATGACCACATGGGCCACATGAGGACTAGTACATTGGCCCAAGGGCCGCATTACTGACGCTTCCCCCTGCCGCCCTTGGCCCCGCCCCCACTCCATGTTGTGTATTTGGTTGTCATGGTTTTGTTGCTATGGCAACTGAGTTAGATTATTATGGGTTAGCTCAACCGGTTTCAACCGGCCGAGGGAGCTCTCTGTATATATGTAAATAAAATGGAGGTTTTGGTTAGCTGCCTGCTCTCTGGCCTCAAGTGATTGCTTCCTACACCGGCTGCCCCAAGGATATAACACTGGCGACGAGGGTGAGACTCCGGTGCTGCTCCAGTAACAGAAGGAAGTAGAAGTTAAGGTAAAGAACAAACAAACAAAAAAGCTGCTTGTTGCACTGACTGTGAAAGTGAAACTAAAAATCATGGCTACTCTGACCAGGCCCCTGGAGCCTTTTGATGAGAATACAGAGCAGTGGCATGTGTATACTGAGCGTTTTGAGCTTTTTGGTATTGCAAATGACATTACAGAAGCGAAGAAGGTGCCAATATTCTTAACTGTTGTAGGGGCTAAAACCTACTCTCTGCTACGCAGCTTACTACACCCTGTTAAGCCTGAGACTAAATCTTACAGTGACATTGTGGAAATCCTGGGGTCTCATTTCTCCCTAAAACCACTTCATGAGCTCCTTGGGCAGAACAAGGCCTGGAAGTGGACTGAAGCCTGTGATGTTGCGTTCAACAAAGCTAAGGATGCATTGCTAAATTCTGAAGTTCTAACGCACTTTGATCCATCCTTACCACTGCAATTGGCCTGCGATGCCTCCCCTTATGGAGTGGGAGCAGTCGTGTCACATATTATGCCTTCAGGAGAAGAGAGACCTATTGCTTTTGCTTCACGCACTCTAAGCAAAGCAGAAACTAACTACGCCCAAATCGAACGTGAGGCATTAGGAATTGTTTTTGGAATTCGGAAGTTTCATCAGTACCTGTTTGGGCGAAAATTTACTCTTCTCACAGACCATCGACCTCTGACATCAATTTTGGACCTTACACAGGCATTCCCCCATTAGCTGCTAGTCGTATGCAACGTTGGGCATTGTTACTTTCAGCACATACATATGAAATCAAATATCGGAAATCCACTCTACACGGCAATGCAGATGGCCTCTCAAGGTTGCCTTTGCCGGTCAAACACCAAGATAGTGCCCACAAGGAAATCTTCTACTTTGAACAGGTAGAGAATACACCCATCACTGCTACTCAGATAAAGAAGGCAACTCGCGTTGACCCAGTATTGTCCCACGTTATGGACCTGGTGATGCATGGAACATCTCGACAAACCTCTCCGGTCTCATCCGACCTTGTTCCCTACATGTCCAAGCGGACGGAGTTATCGGTCCAATCTGGTTGTTTGTTGTGGGGGAGACGTGTCATTATTCCACCACCACTGAGATCACAGATGTTAGAACAGCTACATTCCGGTCACTGTGGAATAGTGCGCATGAAGGAAATTGCACGAAGCTATTTTTGGTGGCCTGGACTGGACAGCGCTATTGAAGAGAAGGCAAAAGCTTGTATGTCATGTCAGGGTGTGAGGAATGCACCCCAGTGGGCACCCCTACACCCATGGGACTGGCCTGAAAACCCGTGGCAACGTATTCACGTTGACTTTGCTGGCCCCCTTGAAGGAAGCATGTTCTTGGTGGCAATAGATGCCCATTCTAAATGGCCAGAAGTCTCTATAATGCAGTCCACTTCTGCAGAGAGTACTATCCAAAAACTACGAGGACTCTTTAGTCGTTTTGGTCTGCCAGAACAACTTGTGAGCGACAACGGACCGCAGTTCGTTTCTCAGGAGTTTCAAAATTTTATGAAGGCAAATGGGATACACCACATCACGTCAGCACCATATCATCCGTCCACCAACGGATTAGCTGAAAGATTTGTGCAGACAATGAAAAACGCTTTGAAATCAGCAAGGGGACAACACTCCATTCAAAAGCGTCTGGATACCTTTTTACTTTCCTACAGAAACACACCTCATGCTACGACCCACGCATCTCCGGCCTTTCTAATGATGGGACGACAGCTGCGCACTTGCTTTGATCTGCTGAAACCTTCTGAACCCCGACAAATTGTGCAACATCAGCAGCAATATCAAGTCATCAGACGGGCACCCAGAGCAAAAGACCGAACCTTTAGCCCGGGACAGCCAGTTTTGGCTCGGAATTATACTTCCAGAGCTAAATGGGTTCCGGCCACAGTCATCACTCAAACAGGACCTGTTTCCTACACAGTCCGGACTGCAGAGAATCTTACCTGGCGGCGACATGTAGATCAGCTGTTGCCAGGTCATGCCAGTCCTCAGGACCCATCTGCAGTTGAGGGGTCTGACTTCACCTCTTCTGGTGAGGGATCGAATCACGAGTCACCTGTTTCTGACTGTTCTCCTCCATTACTGCGGCGGCTGAGATACCCCTTTGCCCAGCACGAGCTGATACCACCTCCTCACCTGTTCGTGCTGCGGACCCTGAGCCCCTAGTGCTTTCGGGTGCAATAACACCAGTAGTTCGCCGTAATCCACCTAGAGACAGAAGGCCTCCTCATCGGCTGGATCTTTAGCTAGGGCGAACCCACAGTTATGGGGCAAAATAATCCCCAGGGTTTAGCCGGGAATGGAGGCAGTCTACCCTCCTTCTCTAGTCTAGTGTGTGTTTTATTTAGGGGATGTTCTTATTAGGGGGGGAGGAATATGTTGTGTATTTGGTTGTCATGGTTTTGTTGCTATGGCAACTGAGTTAGATTATTATGGGTTAGCTCAACCGGTTTCAACCGGCCGAGGGAGCTCTCTGTATATATGTAAATAAAATGGAGGTTTTGGTTAGCTGCCTGCTCTCTGGCCTCAAGTGATTGCTTCCTACACCGGCTGCCCCAAGGATATAACACTCCACCCCTTCCATGAGGCCCTGCCACTGCCCTGCCTCTTCCCACCCCTTCCCTGCCCCCATTCCCACCCCAACTCCGCCCCAGGGGGTGCAGGAGGGGGTGTGGGATGTGGCAGGGGGTCAGGGCAGGGATACAGCAGCAGGGGGCTCAGGGCAGGGGGTCAGGGTGCAGGAAGGGTGCAGGGTATGGCGGGGGTCGGGGAGCAGGAGGGGTGTGGCAGGGGGCTCAGGGCAGGGGGGGTCAGTGTGTGGGGTGCGGCAGGGGGCTCCGGGAAGTGGGTTGGGGTGCAAGAGGAGTGTGGGGTGAAGCAGGGGGTTCAGGGCAGGGGATCAGGGTGCAGGAGAGGTGCGGGGTACGACAGGGTGTCAGGGTACAGGAGGGGTGCGGCAGGTGGTTCAGGGAAGGGGGTTGGTGTGCAGGACGGGTGTGGGGTGTGGCAAGGGGCTCAGGGCAGGGGGTTGGGGTGCAGGAAGCGTTTGGGGGGCAAGCTCTGGCCCGGCGCGCACCAGGGGCAGGGCAGGCTCCCGCCCCTGCGCCGCCCCGCCCCGCCCCCGCCCCCGCGCCACTCTGGCAAGTGAACATGGGGAAAGGAAGGGCACAGGGTCTGTGTATTGCTGTTGCTTCAGGCACCGCCCCCAGCAGCTCCCATTGTCCGGGAATGGGGAACTGCGGCCAATGGAAGATGCTGGGGGCGGTGTCTGAAGCAACAGCAATACACAGACCCTGCGCCTCTTTCCTTCCTCATGTTCAGGCCAGCGCGGGGGCAGGGCAGGCAGGCAGGGAGCCTGCCCTTCCCCTGGTCCGCGTTGGGGCGGAACCGCTCTATGTAAACGCTGGGGGAGGGCCGCGAGAAGCTCGCGGGCCGCAGAAAATCACCCCGCGGGCCGCATGTTTGAGACCTCTGCTTTAGGGTATGTCTACGCTAGAAACGCTGCAGATGTTAGTGTAGACACTTACTACAGCTATGGAAAGGGTTGTTCTGTTGCTGTAGTAAATCTGCCTCTCTGAGAGGCAAAAGCTTTTGTTGACCTAGCAATGTCTAGACTAGTGCTTAAGGCTATGTTGGCCCTAGCACTTTTGTCGGTAACACTTTTGTCTGTCGGGGTGTGAAAAAAAACACCCCCATGACAGACATAAGTTTCACCAACAAAAACGCTGGTGTGGACAGCACTATGTTGGCGGGAGACACTTTCCCACCGACATAGTTACAGCCACTTTTTGAGGGTGGCTTAATTATGCTGACGGGAGAGGTCTCTCCCATTGCATAGAGTGGCTACCTGGGACACCTGACAGCGGCGCAGCTGCAGTAGTACAGCTGTGCTGTTGTAAGGTCTGTAGTGTAGACATGGTCTTAGTTTGGCTTTACCACTTTGCACAGGGTAAGAAAATTTTCACAACCTTGCGTGATATAGTTGAGCCAACCTAACTTTGTACTGTAGACCAGATCATAGTTAAATAGGTTTTAAAATGTATTTAAGTTAAACTGCAACTATTTTGTCTACAGAAAGCCTAAGAAAGTTAATGTGATAATGATGAATGACTTATACATAAATTGAGAATCAGCAGGATGCCTAAACCATGCATTTCTAGACTTCTTGAAGGCTTAGATTTCTTTAAATATGTAGACTTTTTCTTAGATGAACTCTAGTGAAACACAAGTATCGGGGGGTAGCCATGTTAGTCTGCATCCACAAAACCAACAAGAAGTCAGGTGGCACCTTAAAGACTAACATTTATTTGGGCATAAGCTTTCATGGGTATAAAACCACTTCCATGCATCTGAAGAAGTGATTTTTTTACCCACAAAAGCTTATGCCCAAATAAATCTGTTAGTGAAACACAGTCTCAACTTCTAATACTTAACTTTTTTTTTTTTTAATGTGAATTTGGTATCGAGAGATCAATGCAGTATTGGCTTGCCAAAGTACAAATCTATTCAGTTGACATAACGTTGTGGTATTGTAAATGTACTTTTTAATAGCAATAGGCCAACACTAAACTATAAGAAATGAAATCATTCTGAAAGGGACTATGGTAATGAGAAACAAAGGGTTTTTAAAAATTATTTTTTACATTCTTTACTATTGTTTTTCATCTGCTAGTAGCTAAATGGTGTTCCATTGCATGTCATTGAACAGACTCTACAGAGCTGGTGTGTACATGTCAGGAATCAATGGAGCAGTCACCTTGATATTTTACTATGGAGATATCTTAATTTTCTTTTCAAATTTAATTTACTCTGTTCCCTTTAAAAATTTGTTTCCAGGTAACTTTATAATATGCTTTTAGAACACTTGTATGTAAAATAATTTATTAACTTTGTGTGTGTGGGGGGAGTGTGTTTACGAACAAAGATCTCAAAACAGAAACAATTTGGTTCTCGATCGCTGTTTTACCATTGTCTAGTCTGTAATTTCAAAATGTCTGTTTTATGAACGCTTTCTTACAAGCTATTGGTCCTTAAAGTGAAGTCAGCTTTTGCTATGAGGATATGAATTATGAGGGTGTCCCATTTGAGTACAAATAAAATAATCCCACTGTTTATAAGTAATCCAGTTTTCCTAAATCTTTGTTTGCTTTATAAGAAAAAAGGAAAAAATATTAAAGCAATATATGTAAGTCCACCAAAAGGAAGGAAAATATGAATTAAAACCATTTCATCCTACTTTGCCAATATATTGCAGCGAATGAGATCTTATTTACGTATGTGTGCTATAATATGTACACATGCACTCAGATATTATCACATGTATTGTGTTGTTATTCTGTAGCCGTTTGCTCTTTTATTCGGCTTGGTGATAGTTTGGGTAGAATACAGATTTGATACAAACCTCTTTTCTAATACCCAATCTCTGTTAGTGTTTTTTGGTACAATGATTCAGTTTTCTACAGCAAAATGACAGATGGGATTGATCAAGCCCCCCTTGCTTTGAAATTTCTTGCTTTGTTTGGGTTGAGAAGGTAGTATCGCTAGAATTTGTTAAAACGTACATATTGTCTATATTACTTCATATCTTTTGAATTATAAATTTTGTATTTAATGACAAAAGCATTAGTTCTGCAGTTACATACCAATGTCTTGTGAAATAATTTAAACTTTTTTTTTTTCCCTTTTGGTGGGAAGATAACCTACAGAGAACTGAATCTCTCCACTTGTGAAGCAACTTGGGCAGCTTTCTGTCAGTGTAAGCATCTCCTCTGGAAGATTCCTGAATTGCAGAAGAATGCATTAATAATATACAATAAGCTCAAGCAAAGATGTAGAGAAACGGGGCATACCTATGAAGAACAAGACATTTTGACCTCTTTAGTTTCTAAAGATATGTCCATTGAACATGCCTGGCAATCCTTGAAATTTATGAAAGATGAGAAGATAATGATTGGTGAGAAGAAACTGGTATTTCTTTCTCATCTTTACAAATCTGAAAAAGACATTGCACTTTCTGTAAATCATCTAATGAAAAATGACCCATGGCAGTTACATGTTGATGTGAGAGAAGTACTTAATGTTAGAGGTGGAGATATTAAAATAAATAATAACCAGCCTCCTGAAACAGAGCAAGTGGAGGGCAGTAATGACCCAGATATACAAAACAACAGTGACAGTGATTTTCTTTATAACGAACAGGTACCAGACATAGAAACTACAAGTGAAGCAGAAGTGGACCCAGATCAAATGAAAGCCGTGGAAATGATTTGTTCTAATCCAGTGACAATCATAAGTGGAAAAGGGGGTTGTGGGAAGACTACTGTAGTTAGCTGCCTTTTTCAGTATTTAAAGCAGGTGGAAAAAGAAGTGGCAAGTGCTTGTAACGATTTTGAAAAGGACCTGGATGCATCTGCTGAATGGAATACCTTTAATCATTTTTGTCCGGAGAACATTTGCACAAAAAACCTTTTAAATGTTTTACTTACTGCACCTACAGGAAGAGCAGCTAGCCTGCTGAATGAGAAAACAGAGCTTCCCGCTTACACTCTCCATCAGGTATATAATCTTTTTGGGGAGAGAATGCACAGATATCTTTTAGTATAGTCCTTCTTATTTGTACAATAATCAGATTGCTAACTGAACCTCTTTTATAAATCTTTTAACTGTTCATAATGGCGTTTAATAAGCACAGCTTGTCCACATTTTACATCATGTCAGCTGCAATTTTTGGCCTTCTTTGTTTTAAATGTGTGTTACAGTACCTTCTAGAGGCATAAAAATGATGAGGGGCTTTCACATGACTTTTTTTCACCAATTCCACATATCCTGAAAAGTCTATAGTACTGTTCATTAGCCCGTTCGTTTATAAGCTGACCCCCCAAAATGGATAGGTAAAAATATAAAAAACTGTATGATCCTTTCATAAGCCAACCCTATATTTCAGGGGTTGGAAAACTTTGGCTAGCGGCCTCTCAGGGTAAGCTGCAAACATTTTGTTTACTTGGCGCGTCTGCAGGCATGGAGCCTCTCAGCGCCCTATGGCAGCGGTTCACCGTGTCACCACTTCCAGCAGCTCCCATTGACTGGGAGGCTGTGGTTTGCCAGAGAACATAGAAAAAATGGGTGTTGCCATTCCAACTGTAACAAGGCTAATGGATTAAGGTGGGCTATTAGCAGCAGGAGTGAAAACTATTTCCCTTTGCTAATTTTTCCCCTACTGTTACTCACACCACTTGACTCCTCGTTCTTTCTGTATAATAGTTTTAGTTGATTCTGCTCTGCTAAAAATGTGTTCTGGAGGTGTGTACATGATTATTGGAGAGTAGGATCGAACCTTTTGAGCCTGTAATGAATCAGTTTCATGATGTAAACTGAGATGATGGCTGTGGTAAATTCAGCATGGAAGATCTCACATTTTACTTGTTATAAAGAAGTTATTTAAATTTGATAACTTCAGGTGTTTCTTGAATGGACGTTAAATTATTTATTTTGATTGGTTTCTAGGTCATGTACAGTTTTTATTCATGGAGGTTAAGAGACGGAGAAATGCCGTGGAAGTTTTCTACTGTGACAGTTCTGGTTGTGGATGAAGGGAGCTTAGTACCTGTACAAGTGCTTAGTTCAGTTTTAAAATTGCTCTGTGTCCACGCTCAACTTGCAAAGCTTATTATACTTGGTAAGTGAAAAGCAATAGTGTAAATTTAGTCTAATTTCAAAATATTTCCTGAGTTATGCAATCAGTGAGAGAACTTGCTGTGTGTTAGTGTGTTTTATAATGAGTGGTAGTTCCACGATCATTAGTTGAAAGAAATCCAGTAGAGGTGTATGATAGTTTACCTGTGATCATGATGAGGCTGTAATCTCTAGGGCCACCTGAAAGGCATATTCTATTCCATGGATTTTGCCACTCTTGCCATTAAATCATAGATGAGATGGAAAATAATTATATCATCCAGCCTACCTTTCTGCCAGTGCAGGATTATTCTTTATTGTATATTTCCTAGTGTTTTGTCTGGTTCTAAAAGTATTTGATAATGAGGCTTTCACCACTTACTTCCCTTTAGATTTTTCAACAACCAAAATAATACATCTTGTTTTTAGTAAGTTTTCCCTCAGTTCCTTAACACAGCTTGAAAGAATGTTGACAGCATGTGAACTAAACAGAAGAAAAATAAAATATTTGATTTTAAGGTAGTTCAGAAAGTCAGATCCGGAACTAATTTGTTTTTAATCTAACAAATAGAACAAAGTAGCATGACAAGAAATTAGGATTTTGTAGTCCTGTGCCCGTTTTTGGAGATCACATTTTTGTCTCCCCAAAACAAATGCCATGATTTAAATGTATAAATTCACATAGACAAGTCTGATTTAGTGTTGACATTTATCATACAGAAGAGACTTAACAAGATGGCATGACATCAAGTACTAATGACTTTTTAAATTGAGAATATAGAACATGCTCTGAACTATGATTTAATGTATTATATACTGAAGAGAAGACAATTAGAACTATGAAACAACCTGATTCAAAGAAATTCCATTTTGAGATTCTTGGAGAGAAGCATAATTTCATAGAATTTGTATTGAGCATGCATGTGATAACTCTGTCTTGTATTCTAATGGAGGTGGAGAGCATATTTCTTTTCACTACTGTATTTTTGGAATATTTTCCACTGATATTCTGTTCATTATTTATCACTGATCACAAATGCTATTAATATCTCTTCTCTTTAGGTGATATCAGACAGTTACCCAGCATTGACCCTGGCAACATGCTCGCTGATATTTTTGAGGGTCTAAAATCTAGAGGCTGGTCTGTGGAACTGAGAACTAATCACAGAGCTGAGTCTCAGCTAATTGTAGACAATGCCACAAGGTAGGAATTTTTTGTATATACTGGAGGAATTTTTTTATAGAAGTCCTGGTCCTTTTATTTAGTCTGCAAAATGGTAGTGGCACTGAGACATCCAATAGAATTATGTGACTCAGTGTTTCTGTTGCAGATCTCTCATATTCACAAATGTATAACTCTGGGAAAGAAATTACAGCTGAAGCACCAAGGAGCAATTTAAACCAAAACATCGAGTAAAGTATGCAAAATTTTTGAATGATAAAAGATGCATATTAAATAAAAAGAACCCACCGAAATTGGAGATTTTTTCTTGTTCACTCTTTATAAATATAACATTTGGTCCCACTGACATCAGTGGGACTATTCATGTGAGTTAGTGTTTGCAGGCCCTGATCCTGTGAACACTTAGGCACATGTGTAGTCACAGTGCCATAGGCCTTGATTCTGTAAACTGCTCTGTGCAGGGGGACCCCTCATGAGCAGCTTGCAGAGTGAAGGTTTTGTTTGTAACTAGTTTTGAATTGCTGTACATTTGATAAACATGTTCAGTACACTTTTCTTTATTCTGACCTTCCATTTGCAATTACACCTTATAAATGGTACTTTACCACAAATCCATGATAAACAGGGCGGATAAAATAAATGACATTAAAAAAAACATAAAACTTTCAAATTTAATTGAAATTCATTTGTCTTAAAATAAACCTATTTACAAATGAAATTTGCAGTGATGACAGCCTATGATCAGACCTAAATTTATTATAATCTATTAAAATAATTTAATTAAAAACAATATGTTAGTACTCAACCCTCCTCAAATGTTAATGAGTTAAAGGTTGCCTGCTCTTTTAACTAAATACAGAATTGGGGAGGAAACATCTTTAACTTTCAGTTCATGCTTTATTAATATGCCACAGGGTATTGCAGTAAGTATCTACATTATTTTCAGTCTTTACAAATGGGGTGAATAAGGTTGCCAACCCTCCCGGGTTTGCCATGCGTCTCCCAGAATCGGGCTCTATCTCCCAAAGGCTGCTGCAGCCAAACTGGGAGATTTTAGGCTGCTAAAAGTCTGGTGGCGCAGAAGGGGCCCAGGGCTAAGGCAGGCTGCCTGCCTGCCCTGGCCCTGCGCTGCTCCCGAAAGGGGCCAGCACATCCCTGGGGGGGGGGGGGGTTAGGGGTCTCTGCAGGCTGCTTGTGCCCCAAGTGCTGACTTTGCAGCTCCCATTGGCCAGGAACTGCAGCCAATGGGAAGTGCAGGGGTGGTGTGCGGAGGGGGCAGTGCGTGGACGGTGCAGTTGACGGTGCAGTGGGGCTAAGGCAGGCTCTACCCCGTAGTTGTTGGCCAATGGGATCTGTGGAGTCGGCGCTCAGGGCGTGGGCAGTGTGCAGGGCATGGACATACCAGCCACTTCCGGGAGCGGCGCAGGGCCAGGGCAGGCAGGGAGCCTGCCTTAGCCCTGCTGCGCCGCTGACCAGGAGCCGCCTGAGGTAAGTGCTGGCCAGCCGGAGCCTGCACCCCTCACCCTCTCTCATACCACAATCCCCTGCGCCAGCCCTGAGCCCCCTCCTGCATCCAAACTCCTCCCAGAGATCACAACCCTCACCCCCTTCAGCACCCCAATCCCCACACCACTTCCTGCACCCCAAACCCCTGCCCCAGGCTCAGCCCAGAACCCCCTGCCACGTTCCGAACCCCTTGGCCCATCCCAGAGCCTGTCCCCCCCACCGCACCCCAAGCCCCTGCCCCAGCCAGATGAAAGTGAGTGAGGGTGAGGGAGAGCAAGAGACAGAGGGAGAGGGGATGGAGTGAGCAGGGTAGGTCCTCGGAGGAGGGGCAGGGCCTTGGGGAAGGGCCAAGACAGAGGGCGGGGACGGGCCAAGAATGTTTAGGTTTGTGTGATCAGATGGTAACCCTAGGAGCAAATGCTGGTAATGTATGTTTTTCCAAATATCAGTACTTTCAGTTTCTGTTGTGAAGAAAAGCTTTTCCTTTACTACTTTTGGTTTCAATTAGCTAGCCATGCAAAGACAATATTTTCTTCATTTGGACTAGCTAATTCAAAGTTGAAAAACTGACTGGGAATAGAAAACCAATAGAAAAGAAAAGGTTGCTTTTCTCTTCCAATCTATGAATAAACAATATGTGAGAATGAGATCTACTAATTCTACAAATGTGAAGTTGACGGGGCGGAAATTTTCAAAGGTATTTAGACACCTTAACATGCAGATAGGTGACACGAGAGATTTTCAAAAGCACCTGAAGTTAGGCACTTCTGAAAATCCCACTGGGAGCCTAGCTGCATCTTTAGGAACCTAAATATCTTTATGCAGGGGTCACATGTTTTGTATTTTGTGTAGGCTAAGCTTATTGCACTCAGCAGGGGCTTTTTGCATCCCTCCATTGTAGCCCACAAGCTGTGTGCCACTTTCGCATCCCCCTCTTTCAGGAAATCCTTGCAACTTATCCCCCTATAGCTCGGGCTCTGTGGCCCTTTCCCTCTATGCCTGTGGCTCTGTCTCTCCCTGTCACATGCCAGGATCCTCCAATTTCCTCCTCTCACTACTAGAGTCTTTGTGACTCATTCCCTCCTCCCCCACATACCAGCATCTTCCTTTCTCTCTTCCCCTACCCCCCCGCCCCATGCTAGGGGATGTGTGCATGCCCCCATCCATTCTCCCCATCCTCTACTGCTAGAATTCAGGTGTCAGCATGTTAAACTCTGCTAGGAGAATGTGCAGAGAGAAGTTGAGTATTGTTATGTTGGAAAGCTTTAATGGTGCCATCAACCAGGTCTTTGAGCTATAGACAGTTGCAGAGGTGCTTGAAGCAGGGGCTATGCTCACCAGATGGCAGGTGCTCCATGTGTCCTCTCTTTTTTTTTCTTCCCCTTTCAATTTTCCAAAAATCAATAGGATTATGGCATTTGATGCCTAGAATATTCTCTGACATTTTGGAATTGATCATATGTGGCATTCAAAAGGTATCACTTGACTGACAGACAGCAAGAAGTGCTGTTGAGTTGACTATAATGCATAGACAAGTTTTTGGCTCAAAGAATGGCCCCTGTTGACCAGAAACAATCAGTTCAATTCACTAATTACAGTTAATTCCTCCTTTGTATAATAAATCAGTTATATTTTGAATTTAAAACTGTTTTGGTAAACCTTTTTTTCTGATGTATCCAGCAACTTTTAAGGTAGTTTTTCTTTAATTAATAACAATTTTAAAATGCTGTTTTTGTGCATTTTTAATTCTAATTTCCATTCAAATGCAGATTGACATAAATCCCAAGTAAAAAATTATCCTATAGTAAATAAGACATTTGTCATTCTCCATTTTCTAACATAAGAAATTTAAAAATTAAGAATCTGAATAAATGTACATTGAGATGTATAATTGCTTAAATAAATGCAAATAGATACAGTGTATCTTCCTGGTTAACAAAAATAAGTGCCAAATGTAGTGTAAAAAGGGTATATATATTTACCGTAGAACCTCACAGTTACGAATACGTCAGGAATGGAGGTTGTTCGTAACTCTGAATACAACATTATGGTTGTTCTTTCAAAAGTTTACAACTGAGCATTGATTTTAATACAGCTCTGAAAATTTACTATGTAGAAGAAAAAGGCTGCCCCCCCCTTTTTATTTTATTTTTTTTAGTTTTTACATTTAACACAGTATTGGCTTTTTCTGGGTCTTGTCTGCTGTTACCTGATTGTGTACTTCCAGTTCCAAATGAGGTACACCTCTACCCTGATATAACACTGTCCTCAGGAGCCAAAAAATCTTACCAAAAAATCTTTCAATATAGGTGAAACCGCGTTATATTGAACTTGCTTTGATCTGCTGGAGCATGCAGCCCCGCCCCCCCCCCCAGAGCGCTACTTTACCGCGTTATATCCAAATTCGTGTTATATTGGGTCGCGTTATATTGGGGTAGAGTTGTATGTAGTTGACTGGTCATTTTGTAACTCTGGTGCTCGTAACTCTGAGGTTCTACTGTAGTTGCAAATCAGTGTTTTATTTTTATACCAAGCAATGAGAACGAACTGTTCTTTAGGAAAGTAATTAAAAAGTCCAAATACAAAACAAAATTAAAATCGATTATTTAAATGCAGATTTCCTGCTTGCTGATTTACAACACTTTTTAATATTAAATCAATCCACCCTAATGATAAATGCAACAAATGGCAACTTCTAAGAATGACTGAAATACAACCAATATTTAGGTGATTAGACCCACGTAACCATATCTTTCTGCTTAAGTATAAGTTGTTTCTTAATTTTTTTCTTAAGACTCTTAACATTTAATATTGTCATTCATTTCATTGACTTAGGCTCTGAACAAGTGAATACTTAAGCATGCACGTAATTTTCAGCAAACAAGTAATCCTGTTGAGTTCAGTGTGACTACTCATGTTCTGATAATAAAGATCATGCCTAAATGTTTGAAAAATCGAGGTCTTAGGGCCCTGTCATGCAAGGTGTTGAGTGTCCTCATCACCCTTTGATTTTAACAGCTCAGGGCACTCTGAAACTTTCAGGACTGGGCCCTTATAGAGAATCAAGTGCTGTAGGCAGTTATTAACAAAATTTACCACTGCCAATTATAAGAGAGTGTTTTCTTCTGTAATATTCTGAATTCCCCCAACAGGACACTATCTGGATGGTTAGTAAATATCAATTGCAACATTGCAGGATTTAGAAATTAAAGAAATACTAATACTTTACTGTGATTTTTAGTTATGATCAAAAAGCTTTTTCATTGTCTGTATCGGGGGTAGTCAATAGGTGGACTTCAGGCCGAATCCAGACAGCTGGATGCTTCTGAATGGACCACAACATCTTTTTATTTACTTATTGTCATAATTGTTGTTATTTTTATATTATTTTCTCTGGAGTCTGGACCTTGACTATACCTTGACCAAGAAATTTGAATCTTGACCAAAAAAAAATTGATTATCATTTGTCTATATTTTATAGAGGTTAAAGGAGAGATCCACAAAATTGTGTAAGTAAACTTAACTAGGATGCAAAAGGTTGAGATGCACAGCTAGAATGTTTTCTTGTTAAACTATTTTTGTCTTTTTTTTCTTTTGTGATTAAGAATCTCTCAGCGAAAATTCCCAGAGTTTGACTCAGTGCTCAAAGTCTGTGATTGGAGTGAGAAGTTGACAATGCCAAGCCCTGAGAAGAAATTTATTTATGTTGTTTTGCCTTCTGGAGACTGTACGTTTGTATACTTGGTTAACAATTTGTTAATATTGCAAAAACTCTCATCTTTCCCCTTTTTCAAAGTGTAACATATTTAAATGACATAACATCAGTTTTATGTACTATATTACAGGAATGAACCATTTCAGTACTGTTGAATTAGTCAAAATTATAGAATATTAAATTAGATTTTTAGTTAGTTATCTTTTGACTATGAGCTTACCCATCAGGAATTAAATGCATGTACAGCAGTTTTTTAAAAAACCTAATAAAATGGATAAATCATTATTTATGTCAAATTACTGTAAAGGGTACTATGGCACGAGATAGTCGTGATGGGAATGGTGCAGAAGGCTCTATAGCTTAGGACCACGGTTTTCAAAAGTTTACTATTATCAGGTGCTAATTTGAGAGAACTTTAAATGAGGCTAGATTTCTAGAGGATAGGTGTTTGAGCTGACAGCACCATGGGTTAGCTTTTTGGGGGTGCTGATGGCAAGGTCTTCAACTCCAGATTTTGCTTCCATCCTGTTGGTCAGCAGTGTTGGGTCAGGGGACATTGGTGTTCATTTTTTGATTTTTAGGTCTTTTGTTTGTTAACCTTTGAAATATTTCACATATAGCAAAATACAACTGTAGGGATCCTTTTTAAAAAAAAAAAAAAAAAGACGTCGTAACTCCCCATAAATATAACATGGGGGAAGGAAAGTAATTGTCACAGTATTAATGTGTTCCAGTTTCTTAAGAAACTTATTCAGTGGACAGAACACTTGCATTTATTTTCATGTGGGCTATGTTACAAAACTAAAGTTTAAACTTCAAGGCTTTTTTTCAAAATTTAATACTTAAATCCCCTAGAAACTGCCCAATCAAAGGATAACTCCAGAGGTTTTTCTTTTAATTGGGTGAAATATATTGTAGAAATCTGTGTACCCTAGGGGAGCAAGAGGTGTTTCCCATGTCTTTTTCAGCACCATTGTCCCCCAGATTTGAGAGATGGGACATCTGCATTGCTTGCCACAATTTTAATTTTTTTATGTTATTTTGATTTTTTTTTTTTTTTGTTAAATTAAGCTTCCTATTTCAGGTAACCAAAATTTAGTACACTGGGGAATTGAAGCAAGGAAATGAGCAAATTCTATTTTCATACTGAATTGTATTTTTTTCCTCTCAAGTTATTTATTGTTCTAAACACTTAATTTTCTTTGTCCAGTATTAGATTTGCAAACTGCCATAAAAACTTTACTTGAAAAAGGACCTGGACTACAAGATGCCAAACAATCACAGTTCATCGCTTTCAGAAGGTAGCAGAGCATGTATGCAGACTTTGAAAGAACTCTTGCTAGCATCTTTGTTCTAAAAATGTCTAAAAATTGAGTAAAAGAGACTGGTGGTGGTATTAGCGAAAATAGGACAGTTATCTTCTCTCTGGCTTAGATTTATTTTTTTAATGTGGAATGTTGATAGCTTAGTTTTCTACTGCTAATTTATGTGGTTCCTTTTGCACTATGTACTTTGCCAGAAACTATCCACATGGGCGTTGGATGTTCATGTTCATCCTGAGGACAAATAGCTCTCTGCTCAAGGTGCTTTGAGGACATCAAAATTTCACATGCCAGTGGCAGCAATCAAGTGATAACAAGCTGTCTTTCAGACTTATTCAGTTTCTGACTCCCAGTTTGTACCCTTGACCATCTTTATAATCTAATGAAGATGATTCTAAATTTTCTAAATTCCTTATGATCTATTTTTCTTTCTTCACGATCTAGTCTCGTGTTAATCTTGTTAAGCTGTTCTAGCGCTAAGCAAATAATCATTCTCTACAAGCTGAATTGTCTCTTATCCACCCATCTCAGCTTTTCAATTTTACATATTACATTACAAAACATTTTGTCATTTTAATTTTCCAAATATTGCTGGAGTATTCATTGTACCACACAAGGTAATCTACACTAGGAATGCTGTTGCAAGGGGTCGTGGCCTTATTTGTCTTTTCAGCCAGGTCTGTTGCTCCTAAGATTGGTTCATTGTCGGTGCACATTTCTTCAGATTGCAATTGCATTTTTACTTATTTCTAGAACTGCGTTAATATCTAAGTGGCTGGTAATTTAAAACCCCCCTCCAAACTCCAAAACCTTTTGCCTAGTGCAAATGAGAGACAAAATCAGTAGTTGAGAGGGGCCCTATTTCTGACTTTGCCTCAGGTTTCTTGTGTGACATTGTGCTACTCATTTAACCTCCCAAAGTGGGATAATACCTGCCTGACTCTCACAGGAGTGCTGTGAAGCTAAATTAATTATTTGTAAAATGCTTTGAGATCCTCTTATGTAAACCATGTAATGTAAACTCAGAGTATTAAGATAAATTGTTGATTTAACATCCAATAGGAACCAAGCCTGCGGCATTAAATTGTAAAGAAAATTGATCTTATTCTGATGCTTTTCTTGGAGGTGTGTATGGAAAGTTGGAGTTGTAAAAACCCCAAATTATAAAACAGTAGTAGTGATTTATGGATATTTTACCTATATTTCATTTATATAGTGAACACAAAGTGGCTGTGAAGTTGTTTTTAATTTCTCTGGTCTGCTTTGAAGAGGATCTTGCCGAATATTTATCATCACACCTAAATCCTCTAAATTCTAGCACACTGTTCTTGATTAAGCTCCATTTAAATGTAGTATTTAGCAAATCTTGTGGGAATATAATCTGCAATGACAAGTTTTTAAGAGTTCTTAAGGATCTACAAGTTTCCAGAAAAGAAACATTAAAATGCTGGACTCCTTTTAGTTCCGAAGAGTCTATGGACAGACAAGCACTAATATCTGAATATACTAATTCTTGTTTTGCTGTGCTGTCTTGGAACCAAACCCAATTTACCTAGGTATATTTTGCAAGCTGCTTGCATTACTTCTTCTGGAATTAAAATAAAACAAAACTGTTCTTTTGCAGCAGCATCTTTTGAACTACCTCTGAATTAAAACACTTTTTGTAATGGTCAGTAGAAGATTGTTGTTGCTAAAAATGTGTCCTCTTTCAGTTTGAACACACTTGTTTCTAGATAAATGTTCATTATTCTTTGTACATGCCTTGCGTTGCTAAGATTGTGCCTCTTTCATGTTTGTAGGCAAGACTGTGATCTAATAAATGAACTCTGTTGTCAGCACTATTCAAATCATTTAACCAGGTAAGACAATGTTTTGAGTCTAAAGGTGTATAGTGTGTATACATTGCCTTTCCTCCCTTTATCCATCTTATTTTATGTTTTTAAATTGTTTCACACAAGGGGCTAAAATTCTAAATACACTAAATGAAAATATTTTAAACTTTAAAAATTGGTTTTAGATATAATGTCTTTGGTGATTGTACTATGCCTTGTTTGGCATGTCCTCTAATTGCCACCTAAACAGCCAGAAGAAATGAGCATAAAGATTCTGTGACATTTCTGTAAGTTTTGATGAAAACCCCTGGGTCTTGGCTAGTGATCCTCTCTCTCATTAAAAGAGGTGTTCATGTCCTAAAGCCAACATTTTTGCGAGCAATTGCTGATCATTAAAGTTGACCTGCAAACAGTTATTTTAAAAAAATTGAGGTAGTGCTATTTTTTTGTTGCTGTGACAGGACATGCCTATCATACTCCTGCCACTTCCACAAACGCAGACCACCCTGAGACCTTCTTATTGACAACATTGGCATATACTTTATTTACAGTGTCTCAGTCCCTCCACCAATACAGATCAGTGCATCAACACCTTTGCACTGTTTTCCAGCTTTCTGGTCTCTCCTGACAAGGGTTGGATTGAATGAAGTGCCTCTACTCAGAGAACTTCCCTAGAAGGCTCCCCTCGCTGCCTCTCTCTCTCCCCCCTCCTTTCTAACACCTTCTTCCTGTGCTCTTTTAACCCCAGTTATCAGGCCCACCTGTTACCAATGAGGCCCTCCTTGAGGAAACCTAACTGGTGCTGATAGTGACCAGAGTGCTGAAGCAAGGTCCACCTCTCAGTACTCTGTCACAGCTGCTTTAAAGAGGTTCTGAAATGTGTGTCTTATACTTTTTTTACCTATGAGCAATGTCAAGTGTGGTCTTCCTTGTTTTTTCTGTAGGTCTTTTTGGGGAATCTTAGAGATTCAACACCTTAATTGAAAGGCTGGGTTGCTGAATCTTTAACCTTTCTTCCAAATTTTTGCCTCAAACTTAAAAAAAAACAAAAACAAAAAAACCCACTGTTTAACTTCAAAGTCATAAAAGTAACCTGCAAATGTTGGGGGCTTTTTAAAACTGGGCATGTGCCTTTTTTTTCTTCTTGGCTTCACGGTGTACAAAGACGGCATTAAAGGCTTTTTAAATGCCTTTTTTTTTTTTCCTCAGCCCTCCTGTTAGACACACAAGGAATGTCAAGTTTTTCCTTCTTTAGTTTTTCTGGAGGATGTTTCAGATGTCTGAGGGATGTTTTCAACAACAAAAGTTAAATAGTCTGACTGAAAATCCTTTTCTCTTTCAAGAACTTAGCTTTCATTCTCTGCTTTCATGGCGTCAACCATTGCTAAGGTTAAGATTTTGTCCTGGTTATTTTTAGTAAAAGTCAGGGACAGGAAGCAAGCAATAAACAAAAATTCACTGAAACCTGTGAACTGTCCGTGGCTTGTACTAAAAACAACATGGCGGCAAGGGGGAGGGTGGAACTGACAGTCCAAGTGGTGGGTTGGCTCTGAGCCCTGTCGCTGGGGGTGTGTGTGGGGCGGGGGAATCCAGCCCCCACCATAGCCATGGGAGCTGAAGCAGAACAAGTCATGGAGGTTCATTAAAGTCACGGAATCTGTGACTAAATCTTATCCTTACATTGCACTTGTTCTCCAGTCACCATAATCCTTTAAGAAACGTAGGATCTACATTTTTAATGACAGAGACTGCGGGGAGGGGTGTCAAAATGCCTTTACTCTTTTTACACATAAAACCCCAAAATAGGGTACAAACGATATATTCTTTTTCCTTTGCAATTTACGTGTACTTTTAATGGCTGCCATACTTACAATCATGATATGGCTTTGCAAAGCTGCTTAGGGTTTCTAGATCTGGATCCTTTCTATCTTCTGATTTAAAATGTGTATACGACTTCAACTTTTGTGAAACATTTTCTTCTGGCACAGGAGTCCCAGACTCATTCTGTGCAGTGGACTGAACTCCATTTTTAATTGACTGGGGGCCAGGGTATAAATTTAGACTATAGATTAAGGGTAGTATATAGTTTTATCTCCTGTTGGTATAAGTGAGAGAGAGGACTGCATAAATTGCTTGGGTAGATTATGATCTCTGTGTAGTAACCAAACTTCTAATTATTGTTTGTCCAGTGGGAAAATATGCTCATCTTTTAGGATGATTCCTGTTCCTGCTCATTGCCCCTCTTCCATCCCAAACCACCTGTCTATCTCCTCCCATTACTTGCCTTTCTTTTCTGTGCATTGCATTTCCCTCCTGGAGACAAGTTCCTTCCACTCTCTTCTCTATGCCAGCTGCGAATGATCAGTTACGAAATAGTAATGACTTCAGCCTTAACCCTTCAGTGAGATAGTAGGAAGCAGGAGAGTTCTTACCTCTTAGGACCATCTGAAGTGATGGCTCCTTCATAGAGTCAGGAAGCCAACACTGCATTTGTTTATATTTGGAAGGTTATCTTCACAATCACGAAGGCTAGCAATTTTATTTTTAAATGAAAGCTTAGTGTGCATATCTGAATTGGTCATATGAGCCACACAAATACATTGAGTGAGTTGCAAATAAATATTTGTTTTATTTCAATTTTTTTTCCCCTCTCCTGATTCAGAAACCATAAAAATCGACTGGTGTTCCAATGTGATGACAAAATTTGTTCCACGAGGAATGCCTATCTCAAGGACCTTCTTCCAAAAAATAACACAGCTTGCACAAGGGAAAGTGACTCTCAGAATCCTAATCAATGTGAATGCAGAGAGTGTTGTAGAAGAAAAGCCTTCCTGAGTGGACAAAAGCCACCTGGTGATCTTGGGGGCAATGCTGAGGATGACAGACGATTGTGCAATGGAGAAATATTTTTCATAACAGATGTATGTATTATTTTGAAAGATTAATAATTAATTGTTAGGATTTACCACAAAAAATCTGGCTACAGTCTTCATTGAGGCACAATTCCTCCTAGCCCACAGTAGACATTTGACATCTCAAAATTCTCATGTGATTCAGCATTCTTGTCACACGAAAGAACTAGAATTGCAATAGCAGAGATTTTGGCAGAATGTTGTGGGGAAACTTCTTCAGCACCTGGCCTGACTTATCCAGTGCTATGAATCCATTGCTGTTATGAATATCAGACATTCACATTTGAAAGAAATTTTTAATTCCAATAAATATGGTATTATCTTTAGGACAAATCCTGGGTTAAATACCTGAAAACTGGCTTGTCCCTCTAGGGTTTGAGGGAAATGCTGAGGAAGGAGGGTTTATGGCTGCTGAGTAGTGGGACCAGGTAGGCCGGGGAGTCATTTCACAACAATTCAGGGGCAGGGAGGGACAAAATTGCATCCGCCTCATTCTGCACTCAGCTCCAGCTGCTGTTGCGGCTTCCTCTCTAGTTGGTGCTGCCAACATGAGAATTAGGAGCCTTGGCCTGCCCCACAGTGGCCCCTGCAGGCCTGAGGTAGATACTGCAGTGCTCACTGGAAAGGAGATATGAGAAGTCTGGGAAGGGGCAGTTGGTCCCCTGCCTGCAGTAAATGAGGCCCCTGCAGGTAGGGACAGCAGTCAGAAACCAGATCTTCTGGGGACTAGTCGCAGGAGTGGAGACAAACCTGAATAAAGGACAGCAAGTTATTTCCTCACAGGGTATTTGTTTTGAAATAGACGTCTCAGTTGACTCCTCCCCTATCATCATATATGCTTTCTTTGGATTAAGCCTATTGTGCAGTTATATTGTTATTGAAAGAACTGGGTCAGTTAATGATTCCATAGCTACAGCCCTTAAACGGTGTACATGTTGATCTGCTTTCTACTACAACCTGGTCATGAAGTCTCCTCACATGCTGGTTCTATAGGATGTAGAAGTCAATAGGTGTCGTTTATTGACCATCAGCAGCACGTATGGCTCCAAATTCACTGTGGTGTATGAGGCACTGAGGAGAGAGTGTCAAATAAGGCATGCATGGGCCAGAACTATTCACACATTTCAGGTAAGAACTGTAATTCAGCACAGTTATGTCAACCAGTAAAAAGCCTGACTGCAGTGTTGCTCTGCAATTTCATGGGACAAATTTGGTTTCAGGAGCACCCTTAAGACAAAGTCCTTGAATATGAACTTAGGAACAACTTTGGGGTGTGAGGGAAGGAAGTGGTGTGATACTGGCTCTTTGGTTTACCTTCCCACTGGGATTAGCTGAGTAGCTTTGCAGTAAATCTGAATGAAGGCACTGATTGATCCAATGGAAATTAATTTACTATCCAGTAATACTTAAAAAAATAAGTTACACGAGTTGACTAGTCTAAAGCAAATTCAATGATAGACATCCAGTATTATGAAGCATTAGTTACTCCATTTTCTGTAGCCAAGTGGGATGTGTGAATGTAGTTGACTTTTGTTGTCGTTGTGGACATGGAAATTGAAACAAACTTGAGAGGCCACTGCCATTCCTATGAGAAACTAAAACTTTGAGAATTTAGGCAAAGAATAGTCTCCTTCATTTATAGACTTGTACAGAATCCTGCCTTCTAGTCCAACTAGTATGTAGACAATGTAAGTAACTTATAAAAAATACAGCCCAAAATTCATGCCCATACTTCTGTAGTTAACGGATTGCACTTCTCTAGTAAGCCCTTGTTTCTTGTTATTTTAAATACTTTTAATTTGTTAAGAGTTCTTAAAAATCTCTGTGTGTGCTTCAGGGTTCAGAGGAAAAAACAATTGTCTATGTAGTCGGGAATGCAGGCCCACAGCACTGGCAGCATGTATACACAGCTGTAACTCGAGGATGCTGCCGGGTTTATATTGTGGCTGAAGAGACTCAACTCAGGAAAGCAGTTACTGCGAAGAGCTTTCCCAGAAAAACTCGCTTACAACAACGTTTAAAAGAGACCTTTTCAGAAATGAGTGACTCTTCAGAACAAATGTCATCTCACCTAAAGGGTTGTTGGCAAAGTCAAGGGCATGATACTCAACCTGGTCCTATTTCAGTAACTGAGGATATTCCCCTCTCCTCTTCTGTACCTGTTGAAGATGACTTCATTAAAGCAGAAGAGTCTGCAGTTCTTAATGACATACAAACTAATAATGGACAGTGGAGTACTGCTGAACTGGCCAGTGCAGGTAGTGAGACTCCCGTTAAATCAAATGGATGTAAAAGACCAGGCAGTTTTACAGATAGTTGTGAAAGTCCTTCAAAAGTTACTATGGTAAGAAACCCTTTAAAGAGTATTTAAAATAAAACTTTTGCATAGAGCTGGTTGAGAATTCTTCAACGAAACATTTTGGCAGAAAATACAGTTTAATCAAAACCAAAACTTTTTTTTGGGAACATATCAGTTTAATTAATCTTTTGTTGGGAAAGTTTCCTCAGATCTCATATGGAATGAATGAGAGGATGAAGCTTGTCATACAGTCTGAGTAATTAGTGGTTACTGTTTAAACTAGCGGTGATCTTAGAAGTAATATCTGATAAACTGTTATTGATTGCACTGGCTCTTTGAGTTGCTCAAAATGCATTAATAATTGATGGCTATAAACAACAAAAATTGTAGGGGCTGACCTGCTGTTCAAAAGTACAATATTAATATAAACCATGCAAATTTCTTTTATACACATTAAATTATACTAAAGATAATTAACATTTACAAAGACAGTCTCTCCTGGGGTTTGCCACTTGTATATTGTTTTTTGAAAATAGTTTTTAAACTACCTCTGTCATTAATGAAAATCTTTTTTTGAAAATAATCCTTGTGTTGCATAGTAACACTTTGCTATATTTTAAGTGCTATTTCTAGGCCTCATCACTTTCTTCCTGTTTGACAGGTAAATAACGAAGACTCGCCTCTTGGGTCAACCCGCCTTCAGAATCTGACTTTGAGGAGCCCAACTCCCAAGCAGCTTTTTGGACCTTAACAATTAAGTACATTAATTAATGAGACACTTATTTGGAGTTGTATAACATATTTAAGGTCTTGGAACAGAGAAATAAAGTCTGCGGGATCAGTCTTAATTTTTTTAATATGTTTTAAGTTTTTTTAGGAGCATCATTTTTAATATGGACTTTTTATATTTAGAATTTAGCTTGTGTTTAGCAGAAGATATGGCCAACTTTTTCTTGAAGGCTAAGATGTCTGTATATTATCTTTTTAATGTAGCTGAACAAATAACTTTGAATAGATGCTTTGAGGTCCTAAAGATCTGTTGTTTAGAAGAAGGGAATTTCTTGGCCCATCGTATTTAAGCCTCTATAAATTGTTGATGCAACATGAAGCATTATGGTTTGATAATGGCAGTCAGTTCATACCCATGTATTTTGACTAAAGACTTATTTACAATGCAGATTTTTCTTCTGTACCCATATCGTCTAGGTAACTTCATGGAAGTCTGGGCGTGACAAATAAGTACTAATTAGTCTATTGCTACCATGCAGGATCATGAAGTTGAGTCAAATCTTGCTCTGAACAGATTGTAATGAAAAATAGGGCTCTTAAAGTGTGGTCAAGTACCAAATGTGAATTCCTTTTAATATCCTGGCTAATTACTTGGCTTGATGCACTGGATGCACTGACTAATTAATATATATACAAAATTTGGATGGGTAATATTTGCCTAGCACAGTGGCGGCCGGGTTCATGACTGGGCTCCTAGGTTCTGGAATAATACTTTGCATATTTCATCATGGATTATATAAAATCCCAATATTTGCCTAAAGAGGCTTGCATTTCTTGTCCTAGCTACACTTGTGGTAGAAATACTTAAAAATTAAAGTAAGATCGTGACATGTGAGATCTCTGCAATAGTTTGTAAATATGCTATTTTTCCTGCTGTCCAATACATGTAAATAGCATCTCGTTGTTAAGAATATTGTCTTTAAATCACTGTTTATTCCATTTTATACAGTTTTCCATACAAATATTTGCAAGTTTGAGTTCCCAAAATCCATACATAGACGATAAATATCATGCTATTAAAGTATTAAATTTGTACAAAAATACTTTACAGTTTAATACTTATTACAAATAAAAATACATATTTAAGTGACTTTCATGAACTTTCTGTTTTTACATGATTTGGGGTTAAATTTCATATTGACTGATCTTCTGTCAGTGCTGAAACATGAATGAAACATTATGCTTGTGTGTGCAGGGCAGGTGAGCTTGTTCATATAAAGGAAAGCAGCATGGGGGATAGTCTTCCTAAACAATTTATATTGACTCAAAACAAATCTGGTTGTAAGATAACTGATTTAGCTATGAAGACTCTACAATTAATATACAAATTCAGTATCTTTATATTCACCAAATAACAATTACCAATGACAGCTTGAATACTGGAACAAATCAAAGCAGCTGCTGGTGAGCATTAAAAGCAACTGGCAGTATTTTATTGCTTTAAGGGGGGTGAGTAGGAAAGAATGTGTCATATATTTGTAAAATGTATTTACAATTCAAATTTCTAAAAACTTGTAAGGGTAAATATGAGAAGGCTGAAAACAAAGCCTTTTTAAATGGACTTCATAAATCTATTAGTAACCCTCAAGAAACGGTTTTATTAGTAAATAAAAATTTAGATTTGTATGTCCTTGTATGAATCATTCTCATTTGAATGAATTTTACATCAGTCCTCCATTGCTACTAGTATTTGATATAATATAAAAATTTCCACTTGACTGTTTTTTAAAAAAAAACCTTTAATTTGATTTAAATAACTCGTTTTACTTTTATTCAGTAATCCTTCATCAGAAGTTTCCCACTACCTAAAACATCTCTGTTTGAAATGAATCTTACCGTTCCAAGATACATTCTGTCTAGTACTTCCATTGCATAGGGAATAATGTAACTGCTAATAAAATTGTAGCACAGTTGGACAGTACACTTGACCACCACACACTGCAGCTTCCTACGTGCATCTTTGCTAAAACACATGAACAGCACTTAGTGTGATGGCTGCACTCCTCGTGCTGCAGCACAACCAGCAGAGCAATGGTTCACAAAACACTACTCTAACAGTATTGGGGCAACATACCCCTATCTCATGATCCCCCTCACTCAGTAGCCAGCTAGCTTTATTAAAAAAAACAAAATCCAGACACCTGTGGAAAAAGAGAGTAATCCTCTTTTTTCTGCTCAAAAACTAATGATGCAGTTAAGACAGGAAGGAACAATTCAGTCTCTTTTAAAGGTCTCCCTTTCTGCTACTTCAGGGAAAAAAAATAAGGCCTTTAGCCATTTTCTTTACTCAATATCATTCTGACATCAGGCTTAGTTTGGATGGCACTACTCAGTAGCCATCACATTAAAAACCAAACTCGATTTTTAAAGTAATCCATGAACTACCACAAGCCTTGAAAGGGATAGTCAGACCCTCTGGGCTTTTTAATGCCACAAGACATCTGTGCCTCAAGTGTCACAGAAATCTGAAAAGGGGATTTAGCACCATATACTGTCTTTCATTTCAGAGTGTCCCACTAAAATAACGTGTTGCTATATTGTGTTTGTAGGATCTCGTGTCTCCACACTAGCAGTATGTCCGGTTTGTTGAAGGAAGGCATTATTTTGGTCATTCCATTCCCCACCTGCTAAAGTTTGTTGATCTGAGGTCACCTTCTGAGAGGCCAGTGGGTTTCTGCTAATAACCAGTTCCAGTTTATTGCCAGATTCTGCTATGAGAGGCACAACTAGACAGCAGTCAAAATCTCTGGTACGAACATGATTTACCTGAAAGGTTTAAAGTGTTGGTTTAGTTTTATTACTGTTTTAGATGTAGAAAAGAAATCAACATAACACAAGTACCTAAGAAACACAGATGTTATCTAAAATATGACTAGAATATGTTAGTGGCCCTGTACATGAAGTACAGAAAATGCAACAACATGGTTTAAGGAGAACAGTAAACTTGTTTCTAATCAATATTTACCACATTGCAATTAATGCTAGTACAGATCATGTGGTCATGATTATCGCATAAACATGACTTATTTCTCACTTGCACTAAGTTCACTAATATAACAGTCCTCTTAAGCAGTTTTCCCAGAAATGTGTCTTATGAATAATTAAAACATTTATATTGAAAGTGGTTGGAGAGAAAAGTTTTAAAAAATAATTTCCAACCCATTTTAGACCCTAGTTTCAAAAGAAATGTAGTAAGTTCTGCTAATGTGGTAGTTGATATCTGGTGAGATCAGGGACTGCACCGATCAGATACGTGACTGACTACTCAGTCATAGACCACATACAGCAATATCTCAAGAACAATGAGCACCACAAACTGAGGAAGAACATACCACAGGAAAGTTGGAAATTTCTGCTTGACAGTAAGCATTTCTTACTCCTGGCGGAATTCTGCGCATGTGCATAATTTGTCCCCTGCAGAAAAATGACTTTGACAGGGAAGCCACCAGAGCAGTCATGTGACCTTCCCCAGCACTATGTTTCAGGTGCATAGGGCAGCCAGCAGAGTGGTAGATCACTGTGGGGTGGGGGTAGGATGGGGAAGACCTGGCTGGTGGCATCTACCCTGTGCTGGGCTCAGCTGTGGAGGACAGGACTTTGACTTCCTCTTTGGCTGCATGGCATATGGGGCCAGGTCTGACCCACCCTCAGATTTCTCCCCCAGTTGCAGGAAGCTCTGC
This sequence comes from Mauremys mutica, assembly GCF_020497125.1. Taxonomy (NCBI): domain Eukaryota; kingdom Metazoa; phylum Chordata; order Testudines; family Geoemydidae; genus Mauremys; species Mauremys mutica. The sequence continues at coordinate 64,384,774 of NC_059072.1, forward strand.
AAACTCTTCTCTCCCCCCATCCCTCCCACTTCCTGCACCCATTGCTCCTCAGCTGCAGGGGGAGGGAACCCTGTACAGGGACCTGCTCCCTCATCTGCCCAACCCCTGGGCATCCATACAGAGGCCTCCCCCCCTTCCCCGCACTTAAAACCCTCCCAATGAGCCCCACTCCCCCTGCACCACCCCAACAAGCCACCCACACCCAGATCCCCCCACACACCTGGTTGAGCACCAACCACATTCACCTGGACCCCCCTGCACAGTCCCATCATCATTGCATCCAGATCACCTCACTCCCACACAGAACCCTCTCAACCCACACCTGGACCCCTCCATACTTGGATCCTGCTCTGATGAGCCTGCCCACACCTGGTGCGCCTGACACAGAGGGGTTTCTGGGGTGGCCCGGTCATTGTGCTGTGTCAGGGTTGAGTGCAGCCTCACCGCTGAGTCCGCATCCTGGGGGTGGGAGCAACTGCAGAGTGATCTCCCATCTCTGTGCAGCCAGTGGCCTGTGCTCCCTAATGCCATGCTGGTGCCTCCACATTTATTTGACAAATAACATTTGCAGAATTCTGCAGCATTTTAAAATACTGTGTGCAGAATGCCCCCAGGAGTAATTTGTACACTATCTTGGTGTTTTGAAGTATCTGACTTTATAAAATAGTGTTATCTTGGCTTTATAGAAAATCTAGCTCAGCTATTTTTAGAGTTTAAAATGTGTTGGTACTAACTTTTCTCATCTGGATGTCTGACTGATTTCCGTTAACTACTATGAAGCAGGATCACTGAGATACACACTACTGTACCAATAAACATGTTTAAAACTCTAAAAAGTTGCACTTATTTTCTAGAGCGTAGTATAAACAGAATATGGGTAATATGGTCATTCCAAACATGTGGCAATAAAAACATTATACTCTGTTAAACCATCACATGTGTACATTTTATATATAAATCCCATACAACATTTATCATATATATCTTTTACAAAGTAAACTGTATACAAAGTACGGATAGGGTTACCTGTAAAAGTCTGTCATATGGCTTCAAACCACCTAGATCCCCAGGTCCAGCTGGTCTAATGTTTTTAACATATACGCCTTTTTCCAACAAACCATCTGAGACACTGAATCCAAAGTCCTCTATGTCTGACTCCTTGTACAAAGTTACCTGTTGAAATAATTTAAAAATAACAAAAGAAAAGATTTTTCCACATTTTGTGCATACTTATCACAGGTTTTTCTCTGAATGTTTATTTCATACTAGAATGCTCATTTCCCTATTTTGCATTTCTAATTTGGAATGTCATTTGTGAAGTTCTTTTTGGAAAATGGTTAGGAGAATATTAATAATGTTTTGGTATATTTCAATAATAATCCTGAATCATCTCGTTAATTAACTTTTTTACCCTGTCTCCTTGAACACATTTTCTAGCCTTTTTCTGTTTAGTTTCTCTGTCATCTTATTCTCTGATTGCCCAGATCATTAGATACATGAATTAGAGTGCTTTGCTCATCAGTTTTTGTTATGTACTTAGCACCTTTAAGATGTAGTACTTGGGTGTAGGCTAAATAACTGTGTGTTGTCCCGTGTTTTGATAATAATAGAGGGATAGTCTAAAACTAACTTCAATAAATTCAGCGTGAATGATTAATATAAAAGGCCACGAGCTGAGCTTGCATTTTAAGCTTCAGGTTTCCACATAGCAAAAAGCCTTTGGGTTGCAGAGCTCCTAACTGTCTAGAGAGGACCTGCATAACTTTCTTGTGGGGAGCAGATTTACAGTTGAGGTTGCTGGGTCTGAGCATTGTTAACAAAGAGTTTGTTTTTAGGGGTCCTCATAGGAAAGTCTGGTGTTAAGTAATAGAATGAACTAAACAACTTTGCATTAGCATTCAGCTCTATATTGATTTTTTCTGTAGCTTCCATGGCAATAACTCCTACTGGCCAGGTTAATAGTAGCATTAGCAAGCTCCATTCCAGCATGCTTAGCCAGATGCTAAAATAAGATCTTTATCAAGGTATAGCTGAGATTGCCCCAGTGAGAAAGGATAGTCGGTGATAGGAGAGTATCTAAAACGTACGAACAAAAGCTTGTAGAATTAAGTATTTTTGGGGAAAGGAGAAAAATGAAGTCCTGAAGATGGCCTATTTTACCCTGCATTGTGATCATCATTCTTCTGATTGCAGCAGACTCAATGAGACTTCCTGTAGGGTATATCTCGCTGTGCAGAAAGGTTGTGTGTTTGAGTTAGCTTAATATGATTGAAAAGCCCCATTGAGATGCACAATAACATGTGAAACCATGTTACCTACCCATGTTGCAGCCTAGGCTCTTCTCTAGCTAACAAATGTTCTTGGTCGAGTGCTTGCACGTGTCCATTCTACTGTAGGGGTGTGTGCACCCCAAGCACAGTTGCCAGATTGTTTTCCGTTAGTGGTATCCGTTGGATCAGCTCCAGCACCCTCTAGTGCTGCATGTTCATAGCACTGGTATAAAAGGCCCTGCCTAGCTCGCGCCCCCTCAGTTCCTTCTTACTGCCCAGGATGATTGCTGGAACTACTCTCATTTCTCAGGTAAACTTCCCCGGGCCTTTCTCCGTTATTTCTCTTATTTCCAGTGTACATAGTTGTTGGATGCCTTCACACTTAGTGAGGTTCATCCGCTCCCTGGTGCCAATGCATGCCTCAGTTACCGGGCTTAAAGCCCTGCACTTCCTGTGGCAAGTTGATGCCATTGAGCGACCTGCAATCAAGTTGTCTCAAGTGCTTGGGGGAGTCTCATAGAAAAGATTGCTGTCAGAGCTGCAAGGGCTTCAAACCTCACACCAAGAGGCCCAGGAAGCAAGACTGAAGGTCTTTCTCACGGAGGCAGCCCTAAGACCTGCTTCTGAGCTGTGCTCACCCTCTGCACCAAGCATCTCAGTTTCAGGGCAGAGCGCTTGTCCTATTAGTCATGAGTCCCCAATGCTGGTGCCCAAGAAGAAACATCGGAAACCGCCAAAGAAGAGTCAGTCCCCAGTGCTGAGGTAAAGCAGGCACGGGGAACATAATAAAGCGAGACCTGCGTTGGGCCACTCCTCCCTAGCACCACAACAGCCGACACCAATGGCTCCGGTACCTACACAGACCCCAGTGACTCCAGCTTCAGAGGCACCACCATGAGGCAGGCAGCGCGCCAGTCAGTTTGCAGTACCGTCTACTCAGAGGCGTTTGTGGGTCAGGGACTTGATTTCATTACCGGTTCCTGGTGGTGCAGGACTTGGTACCACTGAGCAATAGAGAACCAAACGCTAGGGCTGTGGAGGTAAGGGAGCACTCCACTGTTCCAACTGGCCGTCACGGGCGGTAAGAAGGAACTGAGGAGCGGACGGGCCGGCTGGGGTATATATCCAGCGCCATAGCGGCGCCACTCCAGGGGGCGCCCAGCCGGCCTGCCGGAGTTGCTAGGGTAAAAATGTTCCGGAGAGCCGTGCACGCGCAGCGCGCACACCTAAATGGAATGCATAGGAGCAATCACTTGAAGAAGAACCAACGTTCAGCACCAAGACCACCCTCTAAGGGAAAAGCCCCTATGGTAGCCTCATCCCAAGCTTCTCTGCGGCACTGATCACTGGCACAGAGCAGGTCCGCACCACCCTGGTTACCACATTGGGATTGTTCATCTTCATCAGAGTTGGAAGTGGGGTTCTACTCTTCCCACCATTGCAGCTGCCCGCACTGCTCCTGGACCATTCCTACCCCGCTGTGGCCCCAAGCACAGGGATACCTCTGAACGCTTGGCTACTGTCTGTAGGGCCTGGTACCCACATAATAGCTCTTCTGAAACCCTTGGTGGTTCCCCTCAGGCCAGAGCACTCTATCGAGGAGCTCCTAGTTGGTGGCCTCCATGAGCAGAGCACCTCTGGTACCTTGCTGTGAGCCCCCTCGATCTGGATTCTGGTACCGAGCCAAGCACCGAACCTCCAAGAAGAGGCCCCACAGGTCCTGGTTGAAACAGATGGAAGGGTGGAGACCCCTCAGCTGGTCCTAGCTTCCTCTTCCTCAGAGGAGGCTGTGCTGGCAGCAGGTGTGCCCACTCTGAAAGATGACCACAAAGCTTTCCAAGACTTACTAAAGTGGGTGGCCTCAAATCTAGGCCTCCAGGCAGAGGTTGTCAAGGAGGCAACTCACAGTGTGCTAGATAGTCTGTTGGCAGTGGGTCCCTTGAAGGGGCTCTACCACTCAACCAGGCTACCATGGACCCAGCGAAGGCGCTGTGGCAGACCCCTACTTCCCACCTTCCCATGGCAAAGCATATGGAGCAGAAGTACTTTGTACCAGTCAAGAGTTACGAGTTTCTATATTCACGTCCTCCCCTGGCATCCCTGGTGATAGTGACCACCAGTGACAATTGGATGCAACACCTAAGGCAAAGTACTCTAAAAAGTTGGACCAGTTCGGCCAGAAGGCCTACTCCACAGGAAAACTACAGCTTTGCATAGCAAGCAAGCAGGTTCTGCTGCGCCACTGACTTCAATATGTGGGAGGCTATACAAAAGTTTGAGTTCTCCCTGATCGAAGATGAGAAAACAGAGGTAAGAGCCTCCTTACAGGTAGCTCCTGGATGCGGCTAATTCAATGGCCACAGTAGTGACCGTGCACAGAAGCTCATGGTTGCCATTGTCAGGTTTTCCGCAAGAGGTACAACAAACCCTCCAAGATCTCCCCTTTGACGGGTCCATGCTCTTTTAGGAGCAAACCAGTGCTAGGCTCCATGGGTTTAAGGACTCTAAGGTGACCCTGGAATCCCAGTGGCTATATACTCTAGAAGTATCCAGGAAGAATTACAGACCCTAACAGACTGTCTGTTACTTTGCCCAGCCAGCCAGGAACGGCAGAGGCAGAAGAGCAGACCTAGATCTCTTTCTCCAGCCTCAGCAGGGCTGATGCAGATTGCCTCCAGATTCTCAGGGAGCTTGAAAAACTCAATGAGATACTCAAGGTCGATATCTCAATCCTCACAATATCAAATCCAGTTACTCCTCTGTTTTCGAACCACCTGACCCACTTCTTCAATGCCTGCACCCACATTACTTCAGACTGTTGGGTACTTAACTCAACAGAAGTGGGATATACCCTCCAGTTTTTGTCTACCCTGCCTTATTCCCCCTCCCAGTCCCTTTTCACGAGCAACTGTTGGAACAAGAGGTCTAATCCCTCTTTCAGGTGGGAGCCATAGAAGAGATTCCACGTCACTATTCCCATTACTTCCTAATTCCGAAACCCAAGGATGCTCTCAGATCTATTCTAGACCTATGTGGTCTCAACCGCTATCTCAAGAACTTAAAATTGCACCTCAATGACTGGCTAGTCAAAGGCCAGTCCAGAGCTTAGGTGTAATCCAACATCCATCTCATCCAATTCACCTTTTTGGCCCTAGGCCTACTGATAAACACACAGAAATCCACACTTATCTCAGTGCAGAGGACAGAGTTCATCAGTGCGGATTTTGACTCCATCCAGGCTTCCGGAAGACCACTTTTGGGCAATTCACAGCCTTGATAAGATCCCTCCAGACTCATCCAATCACAACAGCTCAAAAATGTCTGAGTCGTCTGGGTCACATGGCATCATGCACTTACACAGTTTAACACACAGTGCTTTCATCATTCTGTCCAAATCCACAGCACCCTACTGAAAAGCTGTGGGATAATCTGGACGTAGGCAGAGCACTAAAGATATACCTCAAGCACACTGGGTCAAAGAACACAAATAAGATGATGGATCATCTTTGTCAATTCAAAGTGCCAAGGTATTCAGGTACCCACACTATCCCTGGCAGATAGATTAAATTATGCTTTCTGGAGGCATATGAGGCATCAGGCGAACCTAATCCCGAAGAAAGCAGAGTGCACACTACAAGATCTCTGGAAAGATCATGTGCAGAAAAATCTTGTACTTTGACTGAGGAAGTCTATAGGGCAGCAATATGGTCGTCCATCAACACATTTATTAATTATAATAAGGTGAACTTTCTGTCCTCTGCAGAGGCCTTCTTTGAAAGGAGAGTAGTGCATGTGGTGATCAAAGAAAACACAAAAACAACAAAAACCAAACCTGTGCCATTCAGGAATTTACTTAGGAGACAAGATTTCTCTATTTCAGTCTGTTTCTTTATCTGTCCCTATTTAATGTTTACTGCTTGCAACTTCCCCTGTGAAGGATTAAAGGATTGGAAAATATGCCCTATAGTGATAGAAGCCACTGCTTAAGCTGAAGCTTAATCTATTTATTTTATCAAAGAGAAGGTTAAGGGGTGACTTGATCCCAGTCTGTAAGTACGTACATGGGCAACAGAAATTTAATAGGTTTCAGAGTAGCAGCCGTGTTAGTCTGTATCCGCAAAAAGAACAGGAGTACTTGTGGCACCTTAAAGACTAACAAATTTATTTTAGCATGAGCTTTCGTGAGCTACAGCTCACTTCTTCGGATGCATAGAATGGAACACACAGACAGGAGATATTTATACATACAGAGAACATGAAAAGGTGGAAGTATGCATACCAACAGGAAAAGTCTAATCAATTGAGATGAGCTATCATTAGCAGGAGGAAAAAAAACTTTTTGAAGTGATAATTAAGATGGCCCATAGAAGGTGTGAGGAGAACTTAACATAGGGAAATAGATTCAATTAGTGTAATGACCCAACCATTCCCAGTCTCTGTTTAGGCCAGTGTTAATTGTATCTAATTTGCATATTAATTCGAGTTCAGCAGTTTCTCTTTGGAGTCTGTTTTTGAAGTTTTTTTGTTGCAAAACTGCCACCTTTAATTCTGTCACTGAGTGGTTAGAGAGGTTGAAGTGTTCTCCCACTGGTTTTTGAATGTTATGATTCCTGATGTCAGATTTGTGTCCATTTATTCTTTTGCGTAGAGACTGTCCGGTTTGGCCAATGTACATGGCAGAGGGGCATTGAATAGAAGGCTCTTCAATCTCGCCAATAGAGGTATAACACGAACCAATGACTAGAAGGTGAAGCTAGACAAACTCAGACTAGAAATAAGGTGCACATTTTTAACAATGAGGGTGATTAATCATTGGAGCAATTTACCAAGAGTTGTAGTGAATTCTCCATCCCTGGACACTTAAATCAAGATTGGATTTTTAAGAAGGCATGCTTCAGTTCAAACACAGGGCTTGGACTTGAAGCAGGCATTAATACTGAGAAGTTCTATGGGTCTAGGGTATGCAAAGGTTTGACAGGATTCAGTTTAAATCAATAGATGTTGGTAAATGACAATTTCAGCTGACACTGAAACTGATGGGGGGGGAGGGAATCCATCGATAGTCTGCACAAGAGCAGCCTCCTACTCCCACCCCATACAACTGTAGACATCAAGTGTCACTGATCCTACAGCAGCACAGGAAGCCCTCTGCAGCCCTGCTCTCTCAGCCCCACTCATTCACCACCTGAGAGTGCCAGTTCTTTGCTCTGCCTTGCCACGACTGCACCCTTCCCCACAACTTGCACCTGCTGGGATGAGGTGGCATCGGCCCTGCACAGAGTCTTCTGCAGCCCACTTGCTTGTTCCCCAGCCAAGAGTGAGGGGCCATCCCCAAGCAGTATCTGTTTAGCAGCGAGGTAGCCTTCCCCATGGCAGGGGGATCATCCTCCTCCTTGCAGTCCTGGCTGGGGGTCTCTGCTTCATCAGGCCAAGACAACAGCCTTGTTTCCACCTAGTTGGCTTGGGCCCCCTCAGCTATGGAGCTCGCAGGCCAGTTAGTTTATCGCACATAACTTACAGTTTATAATTAAGATTACTGTGACTAATCATATTCAAAGACTTTGTGCACTGCTTTTGGAATGACTCTTCTGGAGTGACGCTGGAGAAGGGGGCATAACCAGCATGGGCTGTGGTGCAATCCTGCACTGCCTCTGAAACTGTAGAGAGGTGGTGAGTAGCCCAACAGTATTATTGGAGATGCTGGGCTGCAGAAAGAAAATTATTGAGTAAGAAATTCCTCATTTTCCACTAGGTTAAAGAGCCCTTTAGTACCGGACATTTTCTTCCTATGCAGGTTCTTTTACACCACAAACAAACGTTAGCTGGCTATAAGGATTCATTTTCATGTACTACATGCTTTGAGACTCTGGCTGCTATGAGACGTATTCTTTCACACTGCAGGCTCTTGCTGACTCCATCTAACTTCTCTAGTGACCTCAGGATCTACAGAATATAAGGGATTTGCTTTTTTGCACTGAAGGCTGTTTCTTGTTGTGTCAATATCTTTATATTCTTAACGCTTATTTTAAGAGAAGTTTAAAAAATAGAGGAAAGAGAATGAGTTTATTGACTTGGTGGCCATTAAGTTGAAAGGCAATTTTCTGCAGGTAGCTTTCTTTTGTTATTTGGGTTATAGGATTTTTTCGCCCTGAGATATAATTGGGAATATCTGAAAAATTCCCAGAAAAGATCTGCTGTCCGAAATCTTTTTAAGATTCATTGTGGGCAAAACTTTTTCACTTAGGTAGCTCAGTTGTAGCTTGCTTACTTGTCACTAAACTGGCTGTCACTCTGAACTTTAGGGTACAGATGTGGGGACCTGCATGGACACTTCTAAGCTTAATTACTAGCTTAGATCTGGTAACACTGCCACCATCCAGAAATTTCAGTGTCTGGATCACTTTCTGTCCCCCCAAAACCTTCCCCTCCCTGGGCAGCCTTGAGAGGCTTTTTCACCAAGTTCCTGGTGAACACCGATCCAACCCCTTCGATCTTAACACAAGGAGAATTTAACCATCCCCCCTCCCTTCTCCCACCAATTCCTGGTGAGTCCAGATCCAATCCCCTTGGATCTTAACACAAGGAAAAAATCAATCAGGCTCTTAAAAAGAAAGCTTTTAATTAAAGAAAGAAAGGTAAAAATTATCTCTGTAAAATCAGGATGGAAAATACTTTACAGGGTAATCAGATTCATATAGCCCAGAGGAACTCCCTCTAGCCTTAGGTTCAAAGTTACAGCAAACAGAGGTAAAATCCTCTCAGCAAAAAGGAACATTTACAAGTTGAGAAAACAAAAATAAGACTAAACACGCCTTGCCTGGCTATTACTTACTAGTTTGAAACATGAGACTGATTCAGAAAGATTTGGAGAGCCTGGATTGATGTCTGGTCCCTCTTAGTCCCAAGAGCGAACAACCCCCAAACAAAGAGCACAAACAAAAGACTTCCCTCCACCAAGATTTGAAAGTATCTTGTCCCCTTATTGGTCCTCTGGTCAGGTGTCAGCCAAGTTTACTGAGCTTCTTAACCCTTTACAGGTAAAAGAGACATTAACCCTTAACTATCTGTTTATGACACTGGCTTATCTGAAAGGTGCACTATTGTAGATAATGAATATATCACCTAAGCTATTTTGTATTATTTAAGGGAGTAATTTTGATCATAACTGTTTGGAAGTTTTGGCCTCAGTGGAAGATTCATTAGACTTTTAAAATTGCATCAGTAGATCAAGAAAACATAAAATCTGAGATGGAAACATATAGGAAACTAAATATTCACAAATTTTAAGTAGAAACTTATGAAGTCGTGAGTCTTTAAAGAAGCATCTTTTTCTATTTTTTCCCTCGGAGCTCTGGGAAAATATCTGGATTTTAATTTTTTACATCTAGAGCAAATTAGTCAGCCATTCAAATTTCTTGCTTGTAATTTTAGGCAGATGACTATTGAAAATGAGAAAGTTGAAAATTACCTGATGATTGTTAAATTCTTTTGCTGTCAAAGGGACTAGAATAGAGTTGTGTGAAACTTTTTTTAAAAAAGAGTCCCCTGCGGTTTATAGAAAAATGAATCCACATACTTATCTAGTCAGTCAAGGGATTAATTATACTTGGGTGCTGATGTAGCAATACATTATCCAGCTTAATTAAGAAGTGTTTACCATCTAAATTTTTTTTTAAAAGAGCTGGAATGACAGTGTTTAGATTCTGATGTGGTTTTCTCATTTAATTTTAATCAATTGCTTAAGGGAACCTCATTGCATGAAAACAATAATACAATGTAGTTGTGTATAATTGGTAATGAGGTTTACATTTTTACGACCTTGATCTTTTTTTACACACTCACAAGCAGAGGATAGAGGTTGTTTTTGTGACCTCATTCAGAACCTTGCAGGGTGAGGCCCTGATTCGGCTGGCCCGTAGGCACTATCCCAATATATATGTTAAAAAATAATTCTTCTTAACCTGGTGTTTTCTTTTTCCTGACTTAACAGTGACAAAACCACATATGCATGGCTAAGCAGTATAATTAAAACAAATGCCTGTCAGCTTACTAGGAAGTCTGCAGTGTTATGCAAGTCAGTCATTCAGTTTTATATTAACTTACTGATAGGTGCCCCCGCTGGGAAGGGCAACCTATTTGGTTAGCTATAGATAACCTACTCAAAGCTGTATCTCTAGTCATACCCATTCGGGCTTCCAGTCTAAATAGTTTTAGCCACTCCACTTCATGGTCCTCCTCCATCTGCATCATAACTGGATTAGAGTTTTTTTGCATGTGTGTTATAGCAGTGGGCTTTTTCATCAGTACAGTACTACGTTCTTATTATTTTACAAGTGAATTGACTAAGCTCTGGTCTACATGGGAGGAGGGGGATCAATCTAAGTTACGCAACTTCAGCTACGTCAATAATATAACTGAAATTGACGTACTTAGATCGGCGTACCGTGGTGTCTTCACTGCGGTGAGTCGACTGCTGCCGCTCCCCCGTCGACTCTGCCTGCGTCTCTCGCAGCGCTGTAATACAGGAGTTGACGGGAGAGGGCTCGGGGGTCGATTTATCACCTCTAAACTAGACGCGATAAATCGATCCCTGCTGGAGCAATCATTGCCTGCCGATCTGGCGGGTAGTGCAGACATACCCTAAGAGTCCAGTTCTATTAGCATCATTACCATTACAAAATGGCAAACCCAATGCATGAGACCTCTGTCTGCTAATCCTGTTTTGGATTGAAGTTAAGATGTGAGCCCTGATTCAACAAGGTAGACGCACATGGCCCTTTATGGCTCTGATTCCGCAAGGTACTTAGAATGTGAGTAGTCCCATTAAACTCAATGCAAATATTCTTGTGCTTAAGTTCAGCACATGCTAGGCACCTTGATGGATCAGAGACTTAATGGGCTGTGTCTAAGCTCCCTCAAAGACTGCCTGTCCAATCACAATTTTCCAAAACAGATATGGTTTCCCAAGTGTACGCAGCTGGCCCAGACTCAGACTCTTGCCTGCAGTGGGTAGAGCATTTTCAGTGATAAGATCCTTGCTGTAGAATACTCAGAAGGCTTTTCTCTGCCACAGCTTGTTCAGATCCAAATACAAGAACCACCTTTTTACCGCCTCCCAATAACAACATCAACCCACAACTAGAGTTGGTGAAAGCTAAAGAGAAAACGAACACACATCCCTCGCTCTGCCTCTAATATGTATATGAAAATATTGCCAGTTAGGGAACACTCAGTGCCATCTTTAATTATTGCCTAGGAAGCATCGGGGTAGAAAAGCTCAATATGGCTCATTCCTCCAGATCCTAATTCTTATGTCTTCAATCTAATTATAGACATTTTTCCATTCATAGATCTCCTGCTCTGTTCCCAGCTTACTTGGCATGATAACTCCTGGATCAGCTTCAGTTCCTTTTTGTTGAAGGAAATGAACCATCAGGAAGACTATGAACCTTATTTAATTTGACTTGAAAAACTCCAACTACAGCCTTATGTAAATACACAAGGCAAAGATTGTTGTTCTATTTTCTCTTTCAACATTCTTCCATTGAACAGTTTAAGTACAGCTTAGTTCAGGGCTGACTTGTACTCTCCCCCCCTCTTCTTTATTCATAAGTGACAGTGGGGGGAAAAAGTAGAGCAATACTTAAACTCCCATCAAAACAAAAGCAACACTGTTGTGATTATAACAAAAGTGGTTTTTTTCCCCTAGTAATGTTTTGTTTTATCGCACTGCTGCATAGCAAAGCCAATAAATATCATCAGTGAAAGCCACTGGTTCTGTGTGGAGAATCATTCCTATAATTCTTCTATTTACCCTCATCATGGTTTGATTAATATATATGGGCAGGAATAGTGAATTTAATTTTGCTACCTAGCACACGATATTGTGTGTGTGTCTTACTACCGTGTTTTTCAAGCCCGACAGAGAAAAACTCTCCCTGGGGAATTTGCATCTTCTGTTGCAATCCGGAACTTTGAGATAAAATATCTCAAATTTTAAAATAACCACTTGGCTGCCTTTTTCCTTTTGTTACCTCATGGTACTTTACAGTAGGTTCTTGAGCCAAAGGATTTTACCATTAAAAATATAAATGGCCTCCCCCCTTTTTTAAACTGCCTAGTAATGCCACAAACCTCTGAAACACAGCAAGTATTGCCTACAAAAACACCTGTTGCTACAGAGTATTCATGTCAAACATCTTTATGCCAGATGCTATTTTGTGCTGGAATCCAGCACTTTTGGCTATTGTGCTACGTTCCAATCCTTTGGTGTCCCCTCCCCCCTTTTAAAAGCTGAGACTGTTTCTAGTATATTTTTCTCTCAATGGTATAAATAAAAAAAGTGATCAGTACCTAGGATCACTGAACTAATGGGTACAATCATGGCAGAAAGAGAAAACAGCAGGTTCATTGCTACATCAGATGAAATAAATGGAACCAGATTAAGAGAACTGAGAAAATTAATGATTTACAAAGACAAGTGTGACAAAATAAAAAAAAAAGGATAGCACGTGATGTGAAGACTAAGGCTTTCACTGAGCCCTCATTGACTTGGGTGGACTAGATTGCAGGATCCGGTCCTTTGAAGTTTTTACAAAAATACACGATAAACATTTTAGTAAGGGGATTGACTTGTAAATTTTGAGAGGGGGTGAGGTGAGGAAATCTTGACAGAAGAGGTAGATAGTACTAAGGAACTCAACAACTTTATTTCTGTGCAGAGTGGAAACACATTCAGTTATTCTATCTCCTTTCAGAAAATGTAACAGAATTATATCAATAAAAAAAGAATAGAAAAAAATAGCAGCTGAAGAGAGAGAAGGATGAAGGACAGGGACTTAGAGGTAGCAAATGGAATTAAACACCCAATAGCAGAAATCTGACTCAGCAGCATGATAAAACAAATTCGTTGTTGAAAAGAAGGAAAGGCAGGTTTTTATTCTCTACAGAAGAAAACAGCCTTTTTGCTTGATAGGAAAAGACTTTAAGGACCCCTCCAAGGTACCTGTATTCTCTGTCTCACATTAACGGGACAGATGAAAATTCTTGAAGACTGTGCTTTTTACAAGTCCACCAATCATTTCACATCAAACTGAGAATCAAATGATTTCTGGAATGAGCATGTACTAAGCTAACTGATCCCACTGATTGATTACAGTGGCAATTAAGTCCTCTTCCAAATAACAGATCCACTTGCAGCTGCTATCTGGGAACATTTAATTTGGTACATGCTAGGACTGTGAGGGACATGAAGATTCAGTACAGGAATAGAAACCTGCAGGATTGTGTGCAGAGACACAAATCAAGATGTGCAAATTCTCTCTGAGATTTGAGGCTGATGGCTTTTAACTTCTCATGAGGAATTCCTCCATAAACTGGCTCCTTCCATCAAGGGAGACCCCTCCCTCCTTACCTTAAATGTCTCCTGAGGGAAGGGGGAATGCAGGAGAGTCACTAGATTCCCATCAAAGTTTCACAAACTTCTGGAAATACTGGTTGCAGTTCATAGACGCATCATACTTAAGGTTCAATAGAGCAGACTTGAAGTTTATTATAAATATTTTGCACAGCTTTACCGAAGACTGCCTTCAGCTGCACAGTCACCTTTCTGCCACAGAGCATGTCTATGAATGCCTGTCCCCAGGAAATGAAAAGCAAACCTGTTTTATATAAACCACATTTCCTAGACTTTTGCGAACTTAACACCATTAATTTGGGCTTGAATGGGGACTGGGAGTGGCTGGCTCATTACAGAAGCAATTTTTCCTCTCTTAGTATTGACACCTACTCATTAATTACTGGGAGTAGACCACATCCACCCTGACTGAACTGGCCCTGTCAACACTAGTTCTCCACTAGTGAGGTAACTCCCTTCTCTTCAGGTGCCAGTATATTTATGCCTGTATGCAACTTTCACTCCATGCATCTGAAGAACTGGGTTTTTACCCACAAAAGCTTATGCCCAAATAAATCTGTTCGCCTTTAAGGTGCCACTGGACTCCTTATTGTTTTTGTTGATACAGACTAACACTTCTGACACTATTTCCTAGACTGAAGATTATTTTAGTCCTCTCACAGAAAAGGGATCCCAATGTGTTGAGTGGCAACTGTGAATGTTTAACCTCTGTCCTATGGATTTCAAGTTGGTCTATCAAGTACATGGTAGCCTATGTTAATTTGAAGAAGGAAACAACTAAAGCAATGTAATATGTTGCAAAGCAACTATGGGAGCCACAAGCCATTGTGCATAGTTTTCTAAAGAAATATATTTTCTGCAAATTAAACTTCGTTGTCTTAATAAATACATTATGCAGAGATGAATTATCACTCTTGTCAAATCAAATTATTAGCAGATTCTCCTTGGAAAAGAGCAATATCCACTGAGGATATGGTTTAAAAGCAAACAGCAAATGACAATGCATCTTACTCAATTTGTTCCCCCATAAAAATATATCATGAGTGTGTTTGCAAGAAATAATTTACACAGCCCCAAAAGCCTGTCTATGGGATCATTATGAAAAGTACTTAATATATCACACATAATTAGATTCCCTATGCTGCATTCATTAATCCAAAGCAAGGATTACTGCTAAAATAAAAATTACAGACCTTGTGTAACTCAACGGGCGTTGGTGACATGATTTCTTTCATTTCTTGTTTAATTTTTCTCAAAACCACAGACTTTCTCCCCACGTCTGATGGCAGCGTGTTACTGCGGGCAGTCTGGCTGTAATGTGGCCTCACATTGCTTCTTTCCTGGAAACTGGCTTGTCTTCCCAGTTGGCTGCGAGGCTGTGGATTTTCATGATTCAAGCTCATTGTACTTCCTGACATAATTGTTGCCTACAGCATTAACAAACAGTTTTTAAAAAAACAATTATAACTTGGATTAAAAAAAGGGTTACTTCATAACACTAAGCACAATTCTCTAATCTCTTGTCAAAACAAAATCACTTCAAGGCACAGCAAAAGGCAGGATAGACATACAAACTGGTTGTAAATCACTAAAAAAAGCCGAACCATGAGCAAAAGGTTTTCAGATGACATTTGAAACCAAAATGCCAAAGAAAGCATTAAAACTGCTATTTTTATGAAGCCAAATGCCCTGAACAGTACAACTCTTTACTTACACTGAAGATATTTTTAAAATGAAATGACAGCCAAATTCTGGAACATTAGCTTTCCCTAGAACTTGAACAAAAGAAGGCATTTACTATAGTGTCATATGCCGATTTCAAGGAAAAATACTTGAGCTAGCAAAGTGTGAAGGCAACCCTACAACCAGCACTGCCTTTGATGGTGACTAGACACTGCCACAGAACAGCAGATCATTTAGAGTAGCTGCTTGAGAAGAACCCAAAAATAATAATGATGCTGTAGCAGTAACTTTCTGAAATACCACCGGCATATGTGAAGAGATACAAAGCTCTGTCTCTTGCATCAATTTCATTTTCTCAGGAACAGGAACCTTCTCGTTGTAATATTGCTGTGGATGCAAAGGGTGAACACCTGGATCCACTGAAGTCAAAGGCAAAACTCCCACTTCATCCCTAGGGTAGAATAGCTTAATACAGACAAGTATCAATATAGAGGAGGAATTGTTTCCTCTGTGTTGTGGAATGTAAAAATCTAATCAGATGCCCTTAAACATTCAGTTTTACTTTGGGGGTAAAGGTTGTAACCACTGCCAGGGCAGGGATTTTGATGAGGAAGGGAAGAAGCAGCAGAAAGGTCACAACTCAAGGGGACAGAGGATGCAGACAGCCCTTCCCAAATATGGGGACTGGAAAAGAAAATCAGATATGTTTTTGATTAGAACCACTGGTTCTGGTGATGGATTCTGTGCTGCCCATGTTCCCATCAGCACCAGCACTGCCTTAATTATGTGACAGTACTATGGTTGTAACAGCTTCCCAACATATTAAGTGTGACTTATGATGCTCCCTTGTGAAACAGCAGCTGCAAGAGGACTTGATAAAGTGTATTTCACCTTGCTGTTTGGTTGACGACCTTGAAATGAGCAGCAAGAAGGGAGTCCTAATGAAGGAAGTAGGGCTGATACTTTAAAAACAGACACAGCCCATCTTAGCCTTCTGATGCAATAAGACATCTTGTCATCCATTGGGAATACTACTTCTATAATTTTATGTGGACAGATGTCTGTTCAGAGTTGTGCTGGCCATACAATTACATATAGTGATAGCAGTAAAGCACTCAACTACAGTTTTGATTTTTAATTTTTAAACCCATAAATTGATGATAAATACTGTAAGAACATCAATTTGTTGAAATATCCATTCCGGTTATCTATTTCCATACCCCTTTTACTGTGCTCTGAATAATGAAAATCACAAGAGAACCCTGTGGTACCATGCCATAGATAACCACAGAATTAAATTAAACTGACATTAACTTTTCTCTTAATTTCTCTGTCTTGCAATTACAAGTATTTCAGAATCACATTAAAGTAACCATACATGCAATACGGAAGCCATAAATCTGAGCATGTACAATCATTTAGAACTGCAAAAGTTTCACCCAGTTATGCCATTCACATTCCTTGTGGTTGCTAATAGACTTCATATGACATAAAAATGAAAATGAGATTTTGCCAGTTTTGGAGCTCAGGAAATTGAAAAGAACATAAAAGAACATATTTTTAGGATTTTCCATTTGACAGCTTTAAAACTGTCAGTATATTCTTAATAGTTCTGATTAAAGAACTTACAGAAAATGTATTGAAAATACACAGTTATTGTTTCCTCCTACCTCCCCCAAAATCAAAGTTATAATGGACTTCAGATTTGCAATTAACTTCAGGATGCAATGTCAAAATTTGTTGTATACAACAACTTTTCTTTACTGTGAACATTTCTTGTGCTGTTTTTGTTCACAAGGTGACAGATTCCTGTTAAAAACATTTTAGATGATGTTTTTCTTTTATGTTCATCTTAATCAAAGTAAGTTACAGACCAGAGGCAAATTATAACATGCCAAGAAAAACTTCACGAAGCGGCTCTAAGGAGTGGGATGCGCCGCTGCTGGAAACTTCTGGCCACTTCAAAATTCTGCGCAAAATGCTGCACGTGTTAGCAGAGCGCACAGCAGAAGCTACAAGACAGGAAGCTTTGGGGTGATCATGTTTATCTACTTTCAGCTGCATAATATAACAGAAAATAGCTTTATTTGGGGCAGGGGAGGCAGCTGCACAAGCAAAAATATAAACATAAAGGGTAGGTACCAAGAGAGTCATGTTTCTCAAATACAGACGCCTGTCAGCCTTGTCCTGTGGAAAGGGGTTAAAGCTTTTAAATGAATTGGTGTGATTAATGCAAACAAAGAAAAAAGAAGAAGAGAACAGAAAATGAATGTAAGACAAAGAAAAATGTTATCTCTCTATTAAAAAGACTGCACTACCTCGAGTTCCCTCAGAATTCCTGACTGGCCACAGGTCTCTAAATCCTCCAGTGCCTGAGACCAGAAGTTTTCCTCCTGGTCAGTTTCACTGTTGTCGTGGGCACCTGAAAAGCTGGGTTCACAAAGAGAAGTTCAGTCAAATGTACAAACACCACACAGGCTTCACTTTGCAGTGCATTAGTCAGACAAGTGTCTTGTCACACACAGCAGCTACAACAACAGAATGTCAGTGTTATGCTGAGAGATACCGCTGACTGCTTGGATCACAAACCTCTGAGATTGGATGTTAATGCACCTTTTAATGAACATAACTGTCAGGAAAAGTTAAATAGAAACCCCCTTACTTAAGACAAAAGGGGGTTGTGAATCTGCCCAGGAGTTTGGACTGAGTGGTGGAAGGCTTTTGCTGAGCATTTTTTGTGGTTGTTTTTTTTTGGAGGTGGGGTGGGGACGGACAGGGGACAGACATCTACTCTGCTTTGTGGACCTGATCTGAGAGACTTGGTGTTTTCAAGCCCACGCTTGAGCGTCCACACTGCATTGTAAACTTGGACTTACAATTGCTAGACCCAGATCTCACAGTTGTGCTAACGCATCCCTACTGCGCTACCCAGACCTTCAGACTCAGGTCTGTGGCTTGAGCTATGTCAACATTGCAAAATGACAGAGCTTAGACATGAGTCACAGTTCTGACCCACCCCCTTAGCAGAGTCCCAGGACCTGGGGTCTTAAGTACTTGCTGACTTGAGCAGACTGATTTCTGTGTGGACAGAAGGGGAGCTTAGGCTCAAATAGAAGTCAGAGCTCAGGCTTAGTGTGCAGTGTAGACACACCCTACAAGAGAAGGGGGAAACACACAAAAGAGAGAGAGCAGCAGAGGCAAAATGCAAGGAAGCCAAGTAGGAGCCTGTCAGCACATTGTGACCCTGGAAAAAGCTAGAGAGAGCTTTTGGGTCTGGTATTGGGTAAAGAGGCTTGGGACTGTCAGTTAAGAAACTGCTCCTTTTATTCTTGGTTCCTCCTATGTTCAGAGAAACAGGACTTTGTGCATTCTTTGAAAATAGACAAGACGACTGCACCAGCAAGAATACCAGACTCCATCCATTTCTACTTCCAATTGGAACATCCCCAGGGCTCCGAACGCTGACTAGCTGTTTAGATTAAAAAGGGGAAGCATTACAGTAAGAACGTGAAAGTAGGTAGGATACAAAAAGTACAGGTGATAGCCAGTCCCCATACATAGGCAATTACTAGCAGCTGACTGGTTGCAGAAGAGGTGGATTTTGAGCAGTGTTTTATAAGGGGAATGAGAAGTAGATTCTAAGAACAATCTAATGTAAATTTCCTTCTGTAATAACTGGGACATCTTAATGAAAGTTAGTGAACCAGGCATCATTACAGTTCATAGCTGATCAGTGCAATGAAATATTTGTAATTAGGCTTTTCCACCCACACATTTCCCTTGTGGTATGCAAAGAGGGCCCTCCTGTCTGCAAATAATGTCTCGCAAGCTTATCTAGTCCAAGAAGGAACCCTGACACTTTCAGCTGTCTCCTTCATTCTATGCTACATTTATCATAATCAATTTAACCCCATCCCTGCCTCCATCAGAGCAACCGCTGCAATTGCTGTATGCAAACCACAGCCTGCAGGGTGTAGATGCTCTTTCAGGACTTCAGTGCTATTTCACAGACTTAGGACTTGATCCGGCAAAGTGCTTCAGCATGTGCTTAAGCCCCAATGAAATCTATTCCCAGGACCATTCTTATTGTTAAGGATTTATGCTTTGTTTCATAAAAGTGCTGAAGTCTTGTTACCAACTTTCTCCTGCAAGAGAGTTTTGATAAAAACAACCAATTTACTGCAGAAACACAATACAGAGTGACACCAGCACAGCATTGTAAAGGGCTAGCAGTAGGCTGGATGGACAAGAAGCTTAGAAGAAGTGAGCATGTGCACACATACACAGGCAGCACCATTATGGTGGTATTTCTGTGCTTCCTTGATAAATAGCATATTGCCAAACTAGTGTTATTAGTACTCCATTAACATAATAGTGTTTAATACCACAAACATTATAGCTTGAAATGCTTCACATACGTGGCATCTCTGCTTCAAGGATGCTTTCTTACAACCACCATCAGTTAGGCAGACTGTGGTTGGCCAGTTCAAGCAAATGTGTCTCCTTTCACAATGTCTTTCCATAGAGCGCCAGTGTCTATGCTAAGATATTGCTCAGCACTGGTGAGGATATCTGCTCAGATACAGATGCGATTACTCCCGGTAACTCCGAAAGGCCTTTTCAAATGCTGTTTCAGACGAGTCTTTGAGCTTAAAAATTGTGTTTTTCCTACCATTCTGAGCACTTGCGTTTAATTACCAGCACTGATTTCAAACAGCCAAATATATCCAATATAGTATCTTACTAATACAATATATGTAATCCATATCTAATCCAGTATTTTACTAGTGCAGTGAGTCCTGACCTTTTTTGACTTGAGCCCCCATTAGGGTGACCAGACAGCAAGTGTGAAAAATTGGGACTGGGGTGGAGGGTAATAGGAGCCTATATAAGAAAAAGCCCCAAATATCGGGACTATCCCTATAAAACTGGGACATCTGGTCACCCTAGCCTCCATTGCATAGATCAGTGTCTGAGCTCCCTTACTGCTGGGTCTCAATGCCATTCCCTGCCTAGAGCATTTGCTACATTTTGCCTGTTTTCTCCCCATTTCTCTCTCTACTGTCACTTTTTGTCTTTACTTTCCCTTATTCTGCTTTTTATTTCAATAATTTCTCTCCTTTTTTCTGGTTTCACTCGCTATTGTTCAGTCTGGGGTTTGCTCTTTTCCCTTCCGCTTCCACCACCTCTTTCCCCTAGTTCTCACCCTCTCTCTCGCCATGCTCCCTTAGCTACCTCCCTGGTCTTTCTGCTGTAGTTTACTCTGAGTGCTTTCCTTGACTTGCCCCTAATGCTCCCACTTCTTTCAGTTGCCAAATATTCTCTCTCCTCTCTGCAGCTGCACTACACAACACAAAGCAGGCAGAAAAAAGTACTTTTTAGTGTTACTCAGGGGAGGGACAAACTTAGCTGGAGGCAGTGGCAGAGAGGGGCTAGAGCCCTATCCTTTCCTCTGATTGGCTGGAAGGATGGGCAAGTCCCTCAGAAGAATCTGGAGCTCCATTTAGGAATCCCATCAGTAGTGGTATAGTCCATCTTCTAGATACTGTCTTCATATAATCTTTATTTTTATTTGTGCTGCATGTCTCAGAGGATTTTCCCATTGGTAAATAGGAAATAGCTTTTGTATGAAGTATATTTCTATTGATTTTGCTTTTAAAGGACAGCTGGAAAATATGATGTTTATTTTCAACAAATTATATGATATTTTTTATTACCCAGATTCCTTGTTGATATCTGATGAAATTTTTCAGCTTGGTATTTAACTGGTCCCCAAACAGTAGATTTATCAAACCCACGATTATATCTGGTCTGAGAAACAAAGGATGAGTTTGAACGGAGGCTAAATGTGCTTCTTTTGGTAAAACAAAGCTATTACTTTAAAAACAACTGGGAGCATATAGCAAGGATGGATGGATTCCTTTACTAATTTTTTACACTAGTAATCTCAGTAGTCAGTGTTCAAGAAGTCTGGTCTTCTGTTTGCTCACACATCACAGTAGAGTCAATGTCTTGCTTTTTCATTTTTTCAGAGCACTAATATGGAATTAACTGTCTGTGAAGAATTAAAATCCCTTCACTAACAGGACTGGATATTTTACTACCTGGCTAGTAGAAGGGTGAAGAAAGGTATTTCCATAGTTTAATGCCACTTCTCACGTCTGGAACAGCTTCAGTTAGAACAGATGAAATCTAACTATTAACAATTCCAAGTCCTATTAGAAGCCAATTCAACACCTTCAGTCATTTGAGTCTCGGTATGTAGAATATTAAGGCCCAGATTCTCAATCACTCAATGAAACTGAGGAAATCAATAGGAGTGAGATGCCTAAATATCTTCAAGGATCTGGGCCTAAATCTCCACATCTACTAGAGTACACTTGTTGCATCCTTCTGGTTAAGTATCAAGAGGCAACCTCAATCCATCTAGTAATGGAAAACTTGGATATTTTCATCATAAGGTGTTTGAGGTGGAAGGAAATCAATAAGAATGAAGTTTTATTGGGTTAATCAGCTCTATTTAAGATATGGATGAACTGCTCTCCTCACATCTGGCTTTTTTCAGCTAGGTAAAACAAAGGAATAATGATCTCCTGAAAGTTATGAAAGGAGGAATTAATCTTGGTTATGAATGGTTCCAGAGTATTGATCACTACTTTGTCCTAATGGAAGATATAGTATGGCTCAGATCTTCCAAGAGCAGAGATTTTTATGGAAAGGATTAGATGCCATCAGTTTGAATGGATGGGTCATGAGATGTGATGGTTGGAGGCCTTGCCCCAAATCTAGGCCTTGCAGTAAGAAATCTAGAAGAGCTGGCGTGCCTGTTTTCCTGGGCTTGTTCTATCTCTCTTGAACCAACAGGAGAACTTTGTCCAAACTCTTATTCAGTTCAGGAGGGTAAAAGGCCTGCATGAGGCTATAAGAATCTCTATTACTTTGGATGAGTATCCTTTCTTGTTTAGGCCTTGCCACTCAGGATGTCAGGCTCAGGTAGTCTGCATTGGGATGAGAAGTGTGCTCTGGAAGATCCTGTCGCCTAGGTAAAAGCAGCTAAGACCCCTGCAACAGTTCCACTAAGACTGAGGGCTACAGCCTTTGGAGTGATGAGCATTTCTATTCTTTCCTCCTTTTGTATCCACCCTTCCTTGTGGTTGAAGATGGAGGAAAGCCTGGAGTTGCTAATTCATCTGCTCCCAGTGATTCTTGGTTCTCTTTCCTTGTGAAAGAAGGCTTCACATTTCAGCTGGATGTGTGTAGGTCCACCTGAAGCTGGCCTAGCTCACTGGATATTAGCTGGATTACTACTGGGTTCAGGGGCCATTCCAAAAATGGTTTATCTGATGGGGTTTAGCTAGTTTGCTTTTATGCTCAGTGTGGACTTCCCTGCTGGAGACTACCAGGAAAGAATCTGCATCATACCACTGTTTAGACTTGAGCTTCTTGTGTGTCCTTGCTGTTTTATGTGTTGTATTGAACCAAGCCATGATCATTCTTCAGATAATCCTGGAAGCCCCAAAGAACCAACGTTCTTGCTCTCATCTCTAGGGAGTTGACCGTGTCACCTTTCTGACCTTGACCACATTTCCTGTGTACTGTTTTGCCCAGGTGTGCTACCGAAGCTGAAGGGTTGACATTTGTGGTCAGGACTTGGAGTCTAGATTATAAAGGGAGAATCCTGTTATGGGGTACCATGCCTTCTCCAGCTGAGGGACTGAACCTCTTTGGATAGTATGTTCCCTTCTGTTATATCTCCTGCATGGAATGGTTCCAGAGTGCCTGGAACTTTCATATGTCCTGACCTATGAAGTAATCTCTGTGTATGAGACCAGAAAACCTTGGTGTTGCAGGTAAAGATAGATGGATAATGCTCTGTTCTGTAACACCATGGAGACCAGTGTCTGGATCCTGTTAAACTTTTCCTGAATTGAGAAGACTTTAGCTTTCCTTGTGTCCTTCTCAAGTCCTATGAGAAAAAATCCTTTGAGGAGAGATAAGGGAACGCTTCTTTAATGAACCTATGTGCCTGAAGTACAGAGTGTGTCCTCTGGACAACTTCCTGCAATGTCCCTGGGACAGCGTTCTGTATGTCATTTAAGAATGGGCATTATTGAGTCCTTAGATTGAACCCCAGGAATGAAGGAGCTGATAGAACTTCTTGTTTCTTTTCCTGTTTTTGGCTTTTTTGGTTGCCTTCTGGAGGGGCTTCTTTCCATCTGAAGCCTACCAAGGGAAAAGCACCTCATGGGTTTTTTTCTTTGACATTAACACCTAATGCTATGTCTTTTATGCACAGAAACTCATGTTACTTACAAACCTTGCTTTCAGCTTCGTAGCCTTTTATGAATGTCACTGATCTATCCTTATAAATCTCATACAGCATGAAGTGGCATCTTAGAAAGGAGAAGCTAAAAAGCTGGGTTATTAAAGGTATTTTCATTCAAGAAGATCAGTGCTCATTTTTTTAAAGAAAAATCACTGCTATTTTGCTTCAGTTGTAAATCTCACATTACAACTTAGCATGTGACTTACCCACTTGCTGTTGGTCTGTCCCATTCATCATCACTCAGTCCTGTGTCATGAAATGGGTGGTTTTGTGGTCTATTGGGAGGGGACAAATTGTCTCTTTGCTTAGGACTCCTCCATTCATATGCATTGAAGTTGTATCCTGAAGCCTGATAGGTGGGACCTACAAAATTAATCATATACTTTGGACTCTATAGATGCTCAAATGACTGAAAATGCATATATTTAATAGGTAGATGTTCAAAAACTTTTACCCATAATTTGTGGGCACACAACTGCTGGTAATTTTTTGTGGGTACAATTAGATACTTAGACGTCTAAGTTGTACTCACAATTAATTGTGAGCAAAAAGAGAGGTCCCTTAAAACCAGCTGAAACCAGATGTTAAATACCTGCAATACAAATGAAGCCGATTGTCCTAGATTGTGTCTCTGCCCCCCGCCCTCTCACTCCAGGGCTGTTCATCTAGTATCTTTGATAAGTATCACATTTTCTTGAATTTACAAGAAAAACAGGAAAAAAGAGGCAATGAAGTTTAAATGTAAAAAAGTGAAAAGTCAACAGCAGCGCTGCCTGAAGCAACCTAAGAAGATTATATTGTTTTTCGGTTTTACATGTTTCCTATGTTAAAGTATCCTTAAAAGCACTTTAAATTAATCAGATCCTAGTGATAGCCCTTATGCATTCAGCTCCAGTTCACACAGAGACTTGGCCAGCAGCCGTATCACCTTGTGCAGTGATCCTGTCATATCTCAGAATGTAAACTGGATTGGATGGACTTGGTACTTGGATGGGAGCCCCCCAAAAGAACACCTACGTGCTATATGAAGCAGTATTAGGGATTCAATAGCTGACACTCTTCTCACTCAGTACTGGACCAGCGTTCCAGCACAGCATGACAGGGCACTGTGCTGCTACAGGGGTTACAGTCCTTGTATAGTGTGATCTCATGGTAGTTTTGATACAAGTAGAGGGGCTAACCTCACTGTCCTGGCCAAATTCTATCTCAGGTTAATTACATTCTGCCTACCTAAATTCTCCCCTAGTTTCCACCACTTAAAATTCCCCTGCATTTGGAATAAGGTATTCATTACTTCCTATCCTTAGGTGATGTCTGTACTGTTGTGCCTCATTAAACTATCATTCTATTTCATTGGTGGAGGAAGTGTTCCCTGTATACAGTCTGTGACCTAGTTGAAGACTGGAAAGTGCTTTGGAATCTTCTGGGAGGAAAGACCCTATAAAAATGTCTGATCATTCTAACTATAACTTGACACTGAATGGGGAAAAAAAAAGATTGGATCTGAACCTCAGAATTAACCCTACTTTTTGTACAGTTTTCTACCAAGGGACCATTAACTTCCAGGTAGGAAGTCAACAGCAATAAGCAGAACTGACCTGCCCCAGTTAAAGATCTTATTCTAAGAATGGCACCTCTACCCAAAAATGTTCTGGCCTAAAAGGCTAGAATGCTACCAGCTGGGCCATATTGTCAGCTATTGTCTCTGTTGATGGCTGGGCTGAGCATTCTTTGTGATACTGCAGGTTAGAACTATTTTAGGTTCAGAAACTATTTACAGTTACAATATTTCATTATTTTGGTCTGATAGAAACAGAAGTTATGAGCAGTGTGTCTGTAAGAAGCCATGTGTGTGATGCATGTGCAGTTTACTGTCAAACTAAATTACAGCTGCAAGTTGAACATTCTGCTTTCCATAAGGGAAATGAAATGGCAGCAGTACAGTTCATTCTGGCACACCATCAAACTAACCTGCTTGTTTCCCTGGACTGAAATAGAACAGCATAAAAATCTTGCTGCTTATAGTACAACCTGTCATGCCTCTGAACATGATTTTAACCTCACAGCTCAATTGGATAGAAAATCTAGTCAAAATAAATATCTAAGCAGGTTCAGTTAAATTTTTAAATTAGATCACTAAGGATTCAATTTAAAACAACAAAACCAGAGCCATTCAGATTTATAGCTGCAGTTGCATTTTACGACTATTACTGCTTTGCATTAATAAAGCACCTTCCAGCTCAGAAGTTCAAAGTACTTTACAAACAATGAATTTAACCTCACAATACAGTTAAGAGGTAGATCAGTATTACAATCCCCATTAAACATATATGGGAAATCAAGACATAAAAAGGTGAAGTGTCTTGGTGGTCAAGTGATTTATCAAAGATCACCTAAGAAATTTATTGTAGAGTTAAGAATAGAACCCAGGCTTTCTGAGGGTACGTCTACACTGCAATTAGACACCCATGGCTGATCTGTGCCAACTGACTCAGGCTCACGGGGCTCAGGTTAAGGGGCTGTTTAATTGTGGTGTAGACGCTTTGGGCTTGGGCTGCAGCTTGAGCTCTGGGACCGTCCCACTTCACAGGGTCTCCGAGCCCGAACATCTACACTGCAATTAAACAGCCTCTTAGCCCGAGCCAGCTGGGTCGGGCCAGCTCCGGGTCTCTAATTGCAGCGTAGACATAACCTAAGTGCCAAGTGTGTGATTTAATCATTAGACCAACCTTCTTAAATCTAGCGTAATATGCTCAGGATTGGCAGGGATCTCTGAACAGTGCACTCTGGCACCAATTCTCCACTGCATCTGAGCTCGGTGGGGACACAGTGGAGACTGGTGGCACAGGGAACAAACTGCGCTCTCAGTGCAAGTTAGGGCTACACAAAGGTAGGCCTCACATATGCCCCTGAAATAAGGTCCCCAAAGAACTTTAAACCAGTGGAGGATCAGAAATGGGACAGCTCCGTTCCACCAGGTCCCTTCCCTTACTTGCCCTACCTGCATGCATCCTTAGACAGCCCCTGACACGCTCCTGGCCTCCCCTCTTGATAAGGGCTGGGAAGACTGCCTTCGTAGAAGGTGGCAGAGCAGTCTCTGCCACATTTACACCAGTGGAAAATTTTCCTTGTACTGGCCATCTCCACTGGCCATCTCCAGTATTTCTCCACTGGCCATCTCCAGACACTTGAGGTTCATCGTGTGCTGCTTGTGCAGTCTAGAGAATTCAGTCCTATATGTGCTGGAATGTCTTAACATTATTTCAGTGAAACTTTTCTTATTTAATTTAATGTGGGCTGCATTCCAAATATGAAGAACCCTGTGCAATGACCCAACACATCCCTACAGCATCTAAGGAATGGTGATGGTGAACACCTGGTACAGTAGATTCTAATAAAAATCCTTGATATTAAGCAACTTCCAGTTAATGTCAGCACTGCGCTGGGAACCAGTCCCCTCCCATTAATATCATGTTAATGGGATTTGGATATTGGCAATGGCATGCCACGGCATTAGCGATTTTTTTTTTTTAAGAAAGGCCCCACCTGCAGGCAGGTTTGTGAGGCTGCAGGCAGGGAAGGAAGTGCTGGAATGTGCCTTCCCTGGGGGCAGCCCCACAAACCTACCTGCAGCCAGTGCTTGGTCTGTCCCAGCACGTCCTTCTGGGGTGGCAGCCTGGCAAACCTGCCTGCGCACAGAGACCACACAGGAGGTAAGGGGCTGTGCGCTGTGGACAGGGCACTAGTGGGGAGTAAGGCTCCAACCCAGATGTCAGAGCTGCATGGTACCTCTCTCTGACCTCTCCAGTCTGCAAGCTGCTGGGGGT
This sequence comes from Mauremys mutica, assembly GCF_020497125.1. NCBI lineage: Eukaryota > Metazoa > Chordata > Testudines > Geoemydidae > Mauremys > Mauremys mutica. The sequence goes on from NC_059072.1 coordinate 64,412,296, forward strand.
GGGGGCGACTGCATACAGGGTAGGAAGCAAGACTCAAACCCTAGAGAGCAGCGGGCAAGATCCAGTTCAGCCCTATGGATCCCCAGTGGCCCCACTCACTGTAAAGAGCTGCAGTTCCCCTCCCTGCTGCTGTCCTGCAGGCAGGCAGGTTTGCAGGGCTGCAGTCAGGAATGACATGTCCAAGCACTTCCTTCCCTGGCTGCTGCCTCCCAAACCTGCCTTCTGCTTATTGGCAACTGCTGGATAATGGCAATGTTTTGCTGGCAACCAAGCGGTTGCTAATAAGCAGAATCTATTGAGCCAGGAATGAAACCACATGTGTCTGTTTGGTGCACTGCACTGACCCTTTACATTTTCCTTTTTAACCACTGTACGAGGAACTTTTCCACACACACTTTTGTTGAGAAGCTCCGTTTATCGGTTACCAATAAACAGGAGCAGTTCACTTCCTTGAATCTGTCTGGAATCACCTCCCTCAAAACAGCGTAGCTATGGAGTTACTCCATTACTCTGCTGGCTGAATGGCCGGCATTAATGCACCCAGATGCTGTTCTGGACAAGGGTTTTGCTTGTGAGAGCTTGTGTGTTATGGATTGCTATGTAGAGAATGCTCTAGCTACCCTATGCTGGCACATCAGCCAATGGTCCTAAATATAGTGTCAATCCATCTGTGGGGAGAAACACTGCCACCAGCACTAAATCAGTATAACAAATAAGAGAAAACATTTTCTGGTGGTGCTACAAGAAGGTTTCCAAGACTCCTGAATTTGCTTAGTTTATATTTATGCCAAGAAAGGTTTGGAAAGGGAGCCAAACTCAGAAGTGACAGGCCAGGCTAGAATGGAATTTAATATAGAAAGGGGGGGGGTTAGTACCAAAATAAGAGAATATTCATAGTAAGACACAACTTGATAACGACTCAGGCTGTTTAAGAGACATGAGCTATACTGATGCAAGAGTGGGACAGTATTTTTAAGGCAGATGGAGGAGATTTGCTTGCAGTTATTAGGTTAAGAAGGTGAATCATATATAGTTGTTGATCAGCCTCTTGACAATAGGATGACCAGACAGCAAATGTGAAAAATCGGGACGGGGGTGGGAGGTAATAGGATCCTATATAAGAAAAAGACCCAAAAATCAGGACTGTCCCTATTAAATGGGGACATCTGGTCACCCTATTTGACAAAGAGATAATCACTGTGGCAACAAAAGTCCCCCTTTCACAGGCGACAAGCATTCTCCTAGTACTGACAAGTCTAATCAGAGAATTGTTGCGATTCCTTCATTTATTCCATCTCCGGAACCGTTTTTGGCAATCTCAGCAGAGAGGACAAGGCCTCTTGGTCATGGAGTCTGAACTAAGCTCTCGTCTTCCTTCAGGACTAAATCTGAGCACATTGGTGGGGCAGCACAGGGAAGTTTACACTGTCACTGCCTGCTCTGAACCTGTTCTGTAAGTAAAAAGAGGATTCACTCCAGATCAGCTCAAAAAGGAAACAGAGTTGTCAATCTAGCAACTTTCATAGCACTATATTCCCTTAAAATTATCAGAAAATATAACGAAAATATAAAATTATTTATTCTATTAATTAGATCAAAGTGGTGGTGGTGGGGGGGGAGGCAGAAAGAGGGAGGGGAAAGATACAAATGGGTCAAATTAATCTCTGCAGTAACTCCAGTGAAGTCAATTTAATATCTCGGCTCAAGTACGAGAATCTTATTTTAGGCCAAAGAAAATGTAAATATAATAATAAATTAACCCCAAAACACAGAAAAGAGGGGTTATGATCTAATGCTGAGAGACCCTTTCATACAACAGAGAGTTACTGCCAGGATATGCACAATAAGACCAAAAAATACTTAAAAACTAAATACAAAAAAAACAGTAATCAGTAGTGACACCAGCTACTTCTTGCTCTAATATTATTAGACAGGCTTGAAAGGAAGATTGCCAGAGAGAAAATGACAAGTGCTTCAGTGAGCCAGACATATATTAATTATATATAAGCAGTTAAAGTGATCAGCAAAGAATTTCAGTCTATCAAGGCAATGTATTGGGCCAAAGTCTGTCCCAATTCTCTGTCTGGGGGTAAAACACAGCAGACCAACCGATCTGACAGCCCATGCCCCAGAAAGCCTTGACAGACATGTAGATGAAGACACAACTGAACAATTTAATGAAATGAGGGGGAGGAAGAAAAATCTCTCTGGGTTAGGTGATCTGTCTGTGTAAAGATGTACTGTGCACACCAGTGGTAGTACAGAAATAATGATTTAAAAGACAGTCAAAGAAAACATATGAAGATGTTTGGAAGCCTCTTTGTTCTTGTGTAATTCAGAGTAATTAAGAACCGCCTACATTTTCTATAGCCCAAAAAACTTACATCTTATCTTACATACTTCACATGAATTATTTAAAAAGTACTATTAAATAAACAGTCAAATCTAGCTATAGAAGTTTGAAGGTAATAAGAAGCCTGTTATTTCCTTAATTAAATAATCTCTTTAAACATAGTGATTACTTTGAGGGCTAAAAGTTTGAGTCTAATGTCATGGGAATGAAGAAGAAACAAAAGAGTAACAAATCACGGAATGATCTCTCGTGTTCCCCTTCAGCAGTTTACAATAAATCTTCATTGTAGTCAGCTTAAAAACCAATGAGAATGGGCCTCAGATGCTCAATGTGTTCTGTGTCTTGTATTAATCTAATCTTGAAGGATAAGCTCCTTTAGTGTGGAGGAACTATGGATTGGGCCATTCAGACATTTGTAAAGCTAATGCAAGCCTGTTAATATATTGATAAATGCCTCATAACCCATCACAATGTTATGAAAGAATGAACTCAAGGCCTCCTGAGTCTAAGAAATAACACCAGATACCAAGGTGTGTGTTCGTAATGAGACATGTGCACACTGTGAAGTACAAAGTTGAAAGTTGGTGGGTAGGATTTTCTTTAATGTGGAGAACCGTGATTCATACATCTAATCACTTCTGTACTAAGTAGTGATTGAAACTGTTGCTTGTACCTTGGCTTCCAAAGCTGGTATCAATACCAGAACCATCCCATGATTCTACTGCACTGTCCACGCTTGGAACTGTAGTAGAATAAATGTCCGATAGTTTGCTTGGTTTCTGTGTAGAAGAGGTTTCATCTTCAGCATCACTCAGCTCACTTAAGTGACCAGAAATGGAAAATTTCTTGGGGCTTGCAGCTGAATAGGGTTTAAAATCAAACATGATTATAGCGTCTTTGTACCTAAAAAGATACTTCCCCTCCCTTTCATTATGGACAAGAAATTTCCCCTGGCACATACATGTTCAAATGTTTAAGGTGTAGAAATACACTGGTTCAAGAGCATAAATGTGACTCTAGCCATACTCACCATCTGTCTGCTTCTTGATTTTCAAGGTGACAGTCTCTCCTGCCATCTGTAACAAATGTATGGCTTCACTCAAAGGTTTTCCTTTCAGACTGCTGCTATTTATTGCTAGGATGCGGTCTCCTATGTGAATTGCACCTGTCCTAAAGTATCAGAAATAAAACACTGAAAAGATCAACAGAAAAAATAGCAAAGCCAATTTCTTCACATATTTTGAGTCATGTGAGTGTATTTTCAATTGTTTCTTTTAATTTCACATGTAAAGTATTATTACTGGAACTACTTTTAATCAGTACATTTGCCACTAAGGATGTGTAAATTAAGTTACCTCTGCTGCAGTGCCAGCAGCAGAGATAATGCACAGCAATGAAGATTTCTGTCTCCTTTGCTGTGGCAAAATGTGGGTGAACTGATCATATAAGGAGCCTGAGTGGTGCTCATTTGTTAAAAAACCTAAAATACTTCAGTAACTTTAAAGTAAATTTAATGTTTACAGAAGTACCACTGACAGCACTGGAAACTGAAGTCTCATAATCACAGGACAGATACAGCAAGTGCAGTGGTAGCATGAACAACCACTCACTGTTGCACCAATATGCCTGTTCTGTAGGAATCACCTCAAGTGATGAGAAGATACATTTTGTGTGTCAATGCACCTGGTTCATTCCCCATGTATATATTTGCTTTTCTGGTTCATTCAGTTCTTGGCCTCTCTGTTTAAGATGGCCAGCAAAGGCGTCAGCTGCAATGACTATATGTAGTGGACACCTCCCCATCAGGACCTAAGGCCAAAATTTTGAAAAGTGACCAGTGATTTGGGTGCCCAACTTGGGACACCTTAAAGGGGCCTGATATTCAGAGTGTGGGTGTTCAGACTTTTCTAAAACTCAGGTTCTGTTCCGGTATCTCAAGTTAGGCACTGAAATCACTACTCACTTTTTAAAATCTTGGCCTAAAATCACCCACTCATTTCATACAGGTTCTTAACATCCACAAGATGGTTATGGATTTGAACAGTGTCAAACAAATAATATCTCCATAAACTATTAATATTGCTCTTACAAAATAGTAAATTTATAACTTGCATTAAAAATAAGTACTCTATTACTGGAGACTGGCTTGTTCAGTGAATTTATTGCTTGTGTGTGTGTATGTGTGTACACACACACAGACACACACATATATATATATAAAATTTATTGCTCTGGATATAATACACACACACTTACCTATAGTAACTACCCTTAAACACATGCAAAATTTCCCTGAAATAAATAGATAAGGTAACTTCAATATTTGCATTATTTTCTATACAGCACTTACTGTAGGGAATGTTTAACATCCTTAATTAATGTTATCTAATGTAATTTCCAAGCTTTTAAGGGTGCCACCACATGTTTGTGTAAAAACACACACAAAAATGCAGAATGTGTATTGTATGCATGTACAGTATATATGTATATACACAATCTGTGTGTGCATATATGTGCATTTTATATTTGTGCGCATGTGCACACACACACACACACACACAGTCTTTTAGCTATTCCACTGCCATCTTTTCAAAAGGAGTTCATAAAATCTTCATGTGATGGAGGAGTTTGGCCGGCGGAGCTTTCTTAGGTGATTTACAACAAGGTCAGCAATCCTTAACACTGTAAGAAAATCATGCTGTAGGTTCAATAACATCCTGATAAAATATCCATGATGCTGCTGAGCTTGGAAAAAACCACAGGAAACATAAAACAACAACAAAGACTAAACAATGGTTAGTTTATCTTTTTTCATAGATGTTGGGAAAATCAACACATTCCTAAGCAAGAAAAAATTAGTATGTCCATGTGAATGAAGGAAGAAATGAACTTCGTAAACGGAAGTCATAATAATAATTGTTTCCAATTTACCTTTCAGCGAGTCCGCCTTTAGTAAGACTTGAGATGATTATTGGATCAAAGGGCTCTTCAGTACCAGAAATTGTGATCCCAAGTGGACCACCATAACGCTTGAGCTCTACAGTGTAAATAATTGCTCCAGAACTCTCCTGTTCATCTGCAATAAATGCCAAGAGGACGCAATTGGTTTCTTATGAAAGAAGGAATGAAAAGAATAATACATTCAGACAAGTGACTGGAAATCAGACAGAGTATCCTCAAAGGATTACAGTTCAGATACAATTTTTATTCATTATTCCACTGGCTTATTTCATAAAACAAAAATAAGAGAATCGCTCATTTATTTTGCTTTTATGGCCAAAAGCCAGTCCCATTGAAGTAAATGGCGGATCTCCCATTCACTTCAGTGGAACCAGGATTTGATCCTTACGTTTTAAAATCTTTATGTGTATGTTTTCTATACAAATGTAATTGGTAGGGAGGAGACACTTTGCTGTGGGGAAGGCCAAGACAATGTTTCTGTTAATTGGAGGACACAGTAGGGGGGTTAAAACAGGGAGCAGTTGTGAGGAGGGAGAAGTTTGAGGTCATCACAGTCTCAGTTGACCAAACATTTCCTTGAGTTGAGCAGTCTTTATTCATCTATTTATTTTTAAAAGAAAAATCTGATATTAGGTCAATGTTTTTGAAGGGCATGTTTTGAGTCTCAACTATTGATATAATTAAAAATAATTCCTGGCATCTATGTATCAACAGACATCAAGCCAAACAATAAATTGACTGGGGTCATTTTCATGAAATCATTTGTATGACATCTTGTTTGTTTGTCTGAGCACACAATAATCACAGAATGAAGAGGAAAATGTTAATGAGTGACCAAAAATGGAGTTCTCTACACATTACCCAAAAAGTGTCACAGCAAGAGAGCAATCAACTGTACTGCTTATAATTTGTGAGATAAAATTTTTAAATCTTAAAAGGTCAGATTATCCTAAAACCAAAATAACAAATGCTCACTTGCTCTCGTTTATGATATTGGTATTCACCTAGTGTGTTTGGCCTGTCAGGCACGCATTCTCAGATCTGTGGGTAATGACATTTTGAAATGGCTCAGTAGGCGCTGATAACCCTTAAGGTGCATATTCAGCAAACATTACCAGAACTAAACCGTGACAGGCTAGAGTTTTTAAATGTTCTGCTCATTTAAATCATAAAGTTTTAAAATAAAGAAGGTAGTATCATGTGTCATGGCAAAGGTCCATGGAGAGAGTAGCTTTCTTCTAACACTGAACAATGCACTGTGTTAGAATAAGGGAAATGATATTTTCTTTAAAGCTGTTCTGTGCCTCTGCTTCGCTTTAAAGCTACTGTCTAGAATCTTCATCAGTTCCCTTCTATCTAGCTTCCTGCTATAGATTTAAACAAACAATATTTATATCATCAAATCAAAGCAAAGGCTTGTGTTGAGAAAAGAATTAGTAATGTATTCAGCAAAGAATCACTGCTGGTATATATGACTTTCAGATCTAGCATAAACATTTGATTCCTGGCTGGGACACCTGTTAAATGGGTTCTGGCCCTCTCACATCTTCTATTGGATGCATTTTTCTTGCCACCTGATTTCCAGAAAGTCACCATCACAGACAAATAAATAACACCTGAGATCCAGCTGGAAGTGATCAATGGTCATGTGATGAGTTTGCACAAAACTGTTGCCACTTTAACAGAAAGGAAGGGCTGCAGACTCATTTGCAGAATGTTGGCAAAATGCTTAGAGATCCCAGGCTTGAAAGAGCTACATAAACGTAGAACTTCAATAAAGAAGATGAACCGTATTGTTAAAAAAATAACTAGCAAATGATGGGTCAAACTGAAAATGCAGTAGTTGGTATTTACTGGGTGTTGACAAAATACTGTAATGTCCATGTATCAATAGTGAGGTGTAGTGCAAGAGTAAGCAGACATTAATCATATGATAACCAGTGTCTGCATTCCTACAGAAGGTTTACAACTATTAGGGGATGATAAGAAAGGAGACCAGTCTATTACCTGTTTGTTTTGCTCAGCTCTACTTAAGAAAATTAATGACATAGCAGAACAGATTTAAAATTGCAGCATTACTTATCGTTAATGTTACTTTCAGACAACTTGAGTTCTGACTATTTAACAACATGAAAAGTATATGGCCTGAATTCATAATGATAGCTGGTTTTGCTGCCAAATGGAAGAACTAGATTTGTAAAGACTTTTCAGGGTTGCAGGTTCAGGTCAATAAAAGTGATGACAAACTTCAGGGTGAAAAGTTGGCAGGAAAAAACTAGTATAATTTCTTGGACTCAGGTGTGTATGTTATCCCATGGTAAAGATGCTGAATCAAATTAGATCTAAACATATTAGAATTTCCTTAAGCTTGGTGAAATTTCCCCTTGTTGTCTCTCACCTACTGATGCAACTTGTATCAAATGCAGAATCAAAGAATTATTACAAGTACTGTAGTGACTTAATCAATCATAGAATATCAGGGTTGGAAGGGACCTCAGGAGGTCATCTAATCCAACCCTCTGCTCAAAGCAGGACCAATCCCCGACTAAATCATCCCAGCCAGGGCCTTGTCAAGCCTGACCTTAAAAACCTCTAAGGAAGGAGATTCCACCACCTCCCTAGGTAACCCATTCCAGTGCTTCACCACCCTCCTAGTCAAAAAGTTTTTCCTAATATCAAACCTAAACCTCCCCCACTGCAACTTGAGACCATTACTCCTTGTTCTGTCATCTGCTACCACTGAGAACAGTCTAGATCCATCCTCTTTGGAACCCCCTTTCAAGTAGTTGAAAGCAGCTCTTCTGCAGCTTTAGTCTCTTCTGCAGACTAAATAATCCCCATTCCCTCAGGCTCTCCTCATAAGTCATGTGCTCCAGCCCCCTAATCATTTTTGTTGCCTTCTGCTGGACTCTCCAATTTTTCCACATCCCTCTTTTCCAGATCCTTCTGCTGGACACAATACTCCAGATGGGGATTGGTCCTTCTTTGAGCAGGGGTTTGGACTAGATGACCTCCTCAGGTCTCTTCCAACCCTGATATTCTATGATTCTATGAGGCCTCACCAATGCCGAATAGAGGCGAATGATCACGTCCCTCGATCTGCTGGCAATACTCCTCATTAGCCTTCTTGGCAATAAGGGCACACTGTAGACTCATATCCAGCTCCTCGTCCACTGTAACCCTTAGGTCCTTTTCTGCAGAACTGCTGCCTAGCCACTCGGTCCCTAGTCTGTAGCAGTGCATGGGATTCTTCCATTCTAAGTGCAGGACTCTGCACTTGTCCTTGTTGAACCTCATCAGGTTTCTTTTGGCCCAATCCTCTAAATTTGTCTAGGTTCCTCTGTATCCTATTCCTATCCTCCAGCGTATCTACCACTCCTCCCAGTTTAGTGTCATCTGCAAACTTGCTGAGGGTGCAGTCCACACCATCCTCCAGATCATTAATGTAGATATTAAACAAAACCGGCCCCGGGACCGACCCTTGGGGCACTCTGCTTGATACCGGCTGCCAACTAGATATGGAGCCATTGATCACTACCCATCGAGCCCGATGATCTAGCCAGCTTTCTATTCAACTTATAGCCCATTCATCCAGCCCATACTTCTTTAACTTGCTGGCAAGAATACTGTTAATGTTGCACTATCTCTGCTATACGTGCTAGTCTCCATTCCTGAAAATGATATTAGCTAAAAACAGACTGGAGTGTGAAGCAGAAACACAACTGCAGAGCCCTATTAGCATGGATCACTTCACTAATGACCTCACCACTTGAGTTCGCTTTGAGGAGGGTGGCAGAAGGCAGGTAAACATTTTGTTTTGTTTGAAGAAGTAAGGGATAGGAGAAAAGGCAGGATAAAGACAAACAGAAGAGTGAAAGGTTTAAATAAAACCAAGATGAAGGTATAATAATGCATACAAAGAAAAAGTAACCAAATGAAAGGGAAAGAGAATGCAAATTGGAAGGAGAAAAACTGTATGGGGAACAAAGAGGGTAAAAATAATTTGCAAAAAGATGATTAAAAACAACCTTACAAGGAAGAAGAGGAGAAAAAACAACCCAACAACACCACAGAAATGAAGGATGGAGCAACAAAAGAATTTAAAAATAATCATTAAAAATTGTAGGGCTTCTTTATGCAGCGACATCCAGGAAAGTTAATCTGAATGAACAAAATTCTGAATTTGAAGTACATGAGTTAAATCACATTAAAATCCCCTGTGAACACCCTTATTACGAATTAAAGAGGCCTTCCAATTCCAACTTCGGTTTAGTTTAGTTCACTTCCAAAATGAATTAAGTTAAATTGAAATAAGGCCACTTTAATTCTGAATAACAGCATCAGCACAGAGATTTAATGAGGTTTAACTAGTCCTCTTCAAATTAACATGTTTAGTTCACTCAGACTATTTTTCCTGGAAGTCCCCATATAGACATGCTCTCTATGTTACACTGTGGTATAGAAATCATTTTAGAGTGCTCTATGCCTACTCATCTATAAACATCAAGCTGCATTTCTCTTAGGGAACTTCTAATTAATGATCAATTTTATTGAGTTTAAAGGAACACTGTTGTTCCATGCAGCCCTAGTTGAGAAAAAATAATTAAATATGTATAAGTAAAAATATGCTTAGTTAAAATTAATTAATTTCAATTAAGATGTGTATTTTGTTTTGTTTTACCTTTGGCCACCATTTTTCATAATGTTTCTTTTTGATTTCTTGGGATATTGATTGAAAGCTGCTTTTTAAAATTGTTAATCACAACATATACAGACTGGAACTCATTCAATTTTTTTTTAGTATAATCTGTCTAGAAAATTATGTTCACTATGTCTACAATCTGTCTTTGTACCTAAATTTGAATAGATTTGGTTACACAGAGTAGATAACAGATTAATTAAAACTTACTAATCATATTTGTTAGTCATGCAGTAAGACAATTTAATTTGTAGATACAATAAATTATTCTTGATTATATTCTAGGTATCATATTAATTTAGTCATAAAATTAAGAAACATTCATTTGCAAAAGTTACTTAGTAAGTAAGGGTCCTATTCAGACTAAAATATACACCATCTACCAGGGCGCACAACTCCCAGAAGGCCACATATGCTGCTTCTGAGCAGACCTAGGGTGAAATCTTGGCTTCAATGAAATCAACAGCAAAATTCCTAGGTTTGTTCTGAGACAACACCACACCTGAGAGTTGCAGAGATGTTTAGAGTTGAGAGGGGAACATCTACAATTGACTCCTGCTCTTCCAGTATTTCTTATTTTAGATTCCAATTGCATCCCACATTGGTATTGCACAGGCTGCTAGTAACCTACACTTTTGACTGGAGAGGGAAAATAGGAGAACAGATAGGAGGAAGGTAGGAGACAGGATCCAGCGCTGTTATAAATAGAACTAGGTGGGAAACAGTTTTCCTGTCTTGTGAAAATTTTTGAGATTTCCAATATTTTTCCCATTCTGCATCAGGACAAAACAGAGACCTTACCAGAGAGGGGTGAGAGACAGACTGACCCACCCCAGAACAGTCTGGTGGTTAGGGCACTCATCGGGGATGTGAGAGGCCCAGATTCAAGTTGCTGCTCTGAATCAGACAGTACAGGGGCTTGACCATTGTAATACTGGTTATTCTGGTGTGTCCCCACCCCTTTTGTTGTGACCAGAAATTCCATCCTGGACACAAGAAATCTCCCCAAAGGAAGTTTTGTCGAAAATGATACATTTCAGTAAACAGTTTTAGTGTCAATGAATCGGCATTTTCTGAAGGAAAAAACATTTTGTCAAAAAATTTCTGACCCGCTCTAGTTTCTGACCTGTAAAAAACACAAGTTACTTGTGCGGGGAGAGTTCTTCCATTTCTCATTGTTGAATGGAAACTCGTGCCCCTAATCACCTGCCTACAATGGTTGCAGTTTCCTGCCTTTCTTCCATTAGCTGTTTCACTGAGCTCTGTAAAAGAGGTGTCAGGTAGGTGTCTCTTTGGGCCACATGAGCCTTTATTTCCATAACTATCTGACATGAATTAGCCATGCCAATCCCTCCCCCTCCCACATTAGGATGTCTGAGGATGTACTGAATATGTTTAACTAATTCCACATCCTCAGCCCTATGAGCCTAATCACCATATATTGTAGGACAGAATTCAGTTTTAGTGATCATTTAGCTCGCTGGATCCAAAGTTACTTTTCAAAAGCCAGTTTCTGCAGGTGCTGCTGGGTTTGCCCTTCATTAATACTGATCGGACCAGAAGTAATTTCTTCGCTGTTTTCAGCGGTAGAAAAGAATTTAAGAACTTCCTTGCTGGCATTCAGATACAGGACAAGAACATTATAGTGTGTGGGGTGCTAGTTTTAGTCAGTTATAACATATAATTTAGATTTAGCTACTTAGATTGCAAGATGTTGGAACAGGGAGCATGTTTTTGTTAGGTGTTTGTACAGTACATTGCATAATGGGGTCCAGGACTGTGGCTCCTCTGGGTGCTACCAAAATACAAATAATTAGTAAAAATAACTATAATTGGACTGACCTGCTTTGGCATTAAAATGCGTAGCAGAACTCACTCTATTCTCAACAAGATTGAGATTTGCTTCCATGAATATATGATTTGGAAAGTTTGCTGATTTATGGATCTGGATGTAGTAATTGACATAGTGTGCAAAATAGTTTTTGCCCCAATTCACCCTTAGGGGCTGATCCTTCAATGTGCTAAGCACTCTGTTCCCAATCCAGCAAAGCACTTAAATACAGGCTTAACTATAAGTGTGTGAGTAGACCTGCTTAAGTCAAATTTACGTGCTTAAAGTTAGGCATGGGTTTAAGTACTTTGCTGGATCAGGGTCATAGGCCTGATCAACAAAGGCACTAAGGCATTGTGTCATGATGCCAAGCACTGCAATACCTTTCAGGCACCTACAGGAAAAGGATAAATGGACACAAATCAGATATTAGGAATGGCAATATACAAAAACCTGTAGGAGAACACTTCAACCTTCCTGGCCACACAATAACAGATCTTAAGGTGGCCATCCTGCAGCAAAAAAACTTCAGGACCAGACTTCAAAGAGAAACTGCTGAGCTTCAGTTCATCTGCAAATTTGACACCATCAGCTCAGGATTAAACAAAGACTGTGAATGGCTTGCCAATTACAGAACCAGTTTCTCCTTCCTTGGTTTTCACACCTCAACTGCTAGAAGAGGGCCTCATCCTCCCTGATTGAACTAACCTTGTTATCTCTAGCCTGCTTCTTGCTTGCATATATATATCTGCCCCTGGAAATTTCCACTACATGCATCCGATGAAGTGGGTATTCACCCACAAAAGCTCATGCTCCAAAATGTCTGTTAGTCTATAAGGTGCCACGAGACTCTTTGCTGCAGGAACAACACTGTGATCCACAAAGCCAAGTTAGGAACCTAGGCTCCCTAAACAATGCATGGGCAGAGATAGGTACCTATGAACATGACCCACAAAAGCCAGCATGCTAGGCGGGGAGCAAGCAGGAGATGCCAAGGAAAGGGGTGTGTCCTAAGCCCTCTCTTCTCCTGGGGATGGCGCCTAAGTCCAGGCTGCAGGGAGGCAGCTAGTGTTCCACAGCTGGGGACCCCTGTCCTGAAGTCAGGTGGTTTAGGCGCCTAAGTAATTTCTTGTGAGGATGAGTTAGGTGCCTGCCTCACTCCACACAAAATGGGGGGAAGAAGAGGAACATGAGGTGGTGATGGTAGCACCACCACCACCCACCTTGTAACTTTTAGACCAGTGGTTAGAGCACTCCCCTGATGAGGTTGAACTCCTCCCTCTGCCTGGGGCAGAATGGGTTTGGAACTGGGGTCTCCCACCATTCAGGAGGGTGCTCTAACCACTGGGCTATGGGATAGTCCGATGTGGGAGTCCCGCTCTCACTCCTGTTGAGGTTGTTCCACTTTGGCTAAATTAGTAGTTAATGACTCTCCAATGACACTCTCCTGACAGGTGAGAGATGCCTAGTTCAACCCCTTTCTCCTCCTGAAGCAGAGGGGACTTGAACCTGGATTTCCCACATTGCAGGTGAGTGCTCTAACCACTGGGCTAAAAGTCATACAGTAGGCACCTCTTGCTCTACCACCTCCTCCTCCAGCTAAACTTTGAATGGGACTCAATCTGGTAGGCAGCTTCTGAGTCCCATAGCCGAGACAGGCACTGCTTCACTTATCTTCTCCTGATTCGTGGGTCGCTTTGGGCCTCAGGTGACAGGTAGGCATCCAGGCGTCTAGAGTGAGGCAGCAGTGTGCATGCCCAGAGGCAAAAACATAGGAATCTAGAGAACTTTTATGCTGAACATTTCAGTGCCAAGTTTAGACACCTACAGTGTTTAGTGGCAGCCGAGTGGAAGATTTGTGGATCGCAGCAGTGCCTAAAACTGGGATTTAGGTTCCTAAGAACCTTTGTGGATCTGGGCCAGAATGCTCAGCATCTTGCAGGATCAGACCCTAAATCAGGATTCCGCTTTGTGTGTCTCCGGTCCTTGGAACAGGGAAGACTTACATGGTCACATAAGGGCAAAATCAACATTATGTGACTACATCTGAGAGGGAAAATATCTCCTTGGAATACAGAGTAACTTCTACTACTGCAAAACTCCTGTAAATAATATAGCCATGGAGACAATTTTAGACGGTTATTCTGAACATTTTTAACTGACATTAATAAATATAAGCCAAATTTAACACATTTTTAACTGCACTCTACAAACACAATAATAATCCTATGCTCCAAAAGACATGAAAGTGCATGTAACTACGTCACCATTCATACCGGAGTTATCTTCATCTTTGCGGATCTTTAGTTTTACAAGGTCCTCACAGTGTTTAAGGATCTGAACAGCATCTTCCATGGAGCAGTTGTCCAGTCGAATGTTATCTATGGCAAGCAGTTTATCACCAAGTTCTAACGTTCCAGTTCTGTTAATAAATGAACGTTACATGATTAATTAGTAACGTATAAATATGCTAGTTGAAGTAGTATTAACTCTCATGTACCATTCAAATTGATTTTTAATTATTTTTTTAAAAAATTAATACATCTTTTTCATCTTGGTTTTGGATGACAATCATTAGTTTTAATTAATGGAGATTAAAAACATTATTTATTCCTCCAGTAAAATGATTCAATTGATTTGGAAACTTAACAGAGCATAGAACTCTTGAAAGGGAGTTTCTATGTGCACAGAAGTTACATGGGGCACAAGCTGAAGGCAACAGACTTTCTCTGAAAGTTTGAAAGATCTCACCTGTGAGCAACACTTCCCTTCTTTATATCAGAAATAACAAGGGGGTCCCCTGGTTTTCTACTGGATGGAGCTGCAATAAAGAACACACACATATATACTATTTCGACAGATTGATAGATCGATAGCTAGATAGATATACTACCTGAAATATACATAACATACACTCATAAATTACATACAGAAAAACTAAATTAAAAGATTATGCGAAATCAAGCAGCCAAGAGTTAGGAAATGCCATATTAAGGTTGCCTATGCAACCTTAATTTAGTCTCACTGTGCATAAGCATTACGATTGAGGCCAGCCCTACACTTGGAAGACTTTGCTGGCAGGGCCGGATCCAGACCCCAGCGCGCCAAGCGCGTGCTTGGGGCGGCATTTTGCCGCCAGGGCGGCAGGCGGGTCCGGCGGACCTTCCACAATCATGCCTGCGGGAGGTCCACTGGAGCCGCGGGTCCAGCAGACCTCCCGCAGGCATGACTGCGGATGCTCCACCGAAGCCGCGGGACCAGCGAACCCTCTGCAGCTGCGGGAGGTCCCCTGGAGCCGCGGGACCAGCGGACCCTCCGCAGTCATGCCTGCGGGAGGTCGGCTGGTCCCGCGGCTCCGGTGCACCTCCCGCAGGCATGACTGCTTGGGGCGGCCAAATTCCTAGAGCCACCCCTGTTTGCTGGTATAGCTATACCAACTACGTGATCCTAGTGTGCTAGCCGTTTATATCAGTAAAACTGTGCCTTTGCCAAAATAGCTTATTCCAGCCGCCCTCCCCCCCAAAAAACTACACAGGTAAAAGCTCAGTTTTGCTGATGTTACTGTGTCTACACCAGGTGCTCTTCTGATACAGCTATGCTGGTCACAAATCACACCTTATCATATCCTGGGACCTGGCTGATATAGCTATGCTGGCAGATGTCTGTAGTCTAGGAAATAATGGCCACAGTCTAGAATTATATAATCACATTCTATTTGACCACCTGTGAAAAGTCTGCTTTAAATGACTTGTCCAGCATCACATAGGAACTCTGTGGCAAAGGCAGGGATAGAATCCAGTTTTCTGGGACAGCATTCAGCTGCCTTAACTATGAGACCATCTTCTCTCTCTTCCTGCAATTCACAGCCTCAATCACTACACGTCGTCCAACTTCTGTAACAAATGAACCAGGGGTACTACAGACCATCTCCTTCACTACACAACCCTGATTCATCCCCTGAGCAACTCTAACTTGTGCAAAAAATAGTATGTGATCATAGAATTAAAGACTGTGTCATAATGCAAACACACAAGGGGGCATTTCCTAACTATTGAGTGCTTGACTTTGCAATCTTAATGTTCTTTTAACATAGCTTTTTTGTGTGTAATTTCCTACATTTTTAAAAAAGCAAACTGACAAAAAAATTCCACCATGTGGCATCATATTGATACTCACACTAGTCATCAGCAGGGTTGCAAACTTTAGATTCACCACACAGACCTCTGCCACCTGAGCTAAAGGAGTAACTGATAGCAGTAGTAGATTGTCATCATCTATGTGGACCAGCACTAGAGGTGAAAATCTCTACTGAGCATGTGTGATTTTTCAAAGGCTTATAATTTGGCCAGACTTAGGCAGATTTTCATGGAGATGGCCAAAGGCCACCCCTGGCCAAATTCAAGTCCCTGTTCCAAATCATGGGGTTTTCAAAGCCAGAATTTTTTAACATGGGTAAAACACTGTATTTTCCCCTAGCATTGTTCTTGGAACCAGCTCAACTATCCTGGCTGGACTTCTCCCAAAAAAGGCAGATGCCTGGCATGGAGAATTTCAGCTCAAATGGTCAAAGAATGGCAAAGGTAGAAGCAACTAAAAGCAGGGTCTTATAATGGGAAGTGTCAGGTAACTTTAAAAGTAGGTGATACTACCAGCCCCTCTTCTAATAATTATTTTATACATAAATCAATCTTAGATTAATCTTATATTCTAAAACTGATCGGAGATGTCTTTGTCACCAAATAATTTTGATGAGGTTAATATCTAGGACCCTATCTTGCCTTCGGATCCTAACGCCTGGGCAGAGTCCCAGTGAAATCTTTGGGCCTTGATGGGAACAAGGGACTTCCCATGGGGATCCGATTGCTAGATTATTTTGGCAAACATACTGATGGGATCTGCAAAAAGAAAACATGAGAACACCACACTATTTTAATATTGCTTTTTCTGTATTTTGCTCCATAAGGAAATTTAGCTCTATTTTTGAAACTTCATGCTTAGTATATTCCTTTATATGTAGCTATTGAGATCCCTGCACAGTGAGAGCCCTTACACCAGAGGTGGGCAAACTACGGCCCATGGGACCATCCAGCCCGGACTCCAAGCTCCTGGCCCGGGAGGCTAGCCCCCAGCCCCTCCCCCGCAGCCTCAGAGCGCCGCGCCACCAGCGCTCTGGCCCACTGCTCCTGCCAGGCAGTGTGGCGGCGTGGCTGGCTCCGGCATGGTTAAGGGGGTGGGGACATGGGTGGTTCCAGGGGGCAGTCAGGGGACAGGGGGCAGTTGGATGGGGTGGAGGTTTTGGGGAGGGCAGTCAGGGGACAGGGAATGAGGGCTGGATAGGCATGGGAGTCCCGGGGGCCTGTGAAGGGGTGGGGGTGTGGATAGGGGGTCGGGGCAGTCGGGGAGCAGGGGGCGAGGTCCCTGGGGGGCGGCTGGGGCAGGGGGTCCCGGGAGGGGGCAATCAGGGGACAAGGAGCAAGGGGGTTGCATGGGTTGGGAGTTCTGAGGGGGACAGGAAGTGGGAGGGGGCGGGGGCTAGGCTGTTTGGGGAGCCACAGCCTTCCCTACTCAGCCCTCCATACAGTTTTGCAACCCTGATGTGGCCCTCGGGCCAAAAAGTTTGCCCACCCCTGCCTTACACACTCTGTATTCTGAACTAGGAGAGCGTGCTCTGAACTTGAAGGGTGCATAAGTGTGCATAAAAAGGTACAGATGGTAAGTTCAGGGCTGAGGCTGAAATTCTGCTTTTAGTCCACTTTAAAATAAAATAAACTGATTAATACTTTGTATTTGTAATGATCATGGGTGAATTTCCTTTGATTTTTTTACACTCATTTAATATTCCAGAGAGGAAGACTATCCTGTGGTTAAGATACCGGCCTGGGACTCTGGAGATCTGGGCTCAAATTTCTGGCTCTGCCGCTGTAATAAATAAAGGCAGGGGGAGAGTAGCTCCTTTTGATGGACCCCCACCCAGCCAGCCAGCTGTAAAATCCCTCCTGGTAGCTGTTCTT
The DNA here is from genome assembly GCF_020497125.1 of Mauremys mutica. NCBI lineage: Eukaryota > Metazoa > Chordata > Testudines > Geoemydidae > Mauremys > Mauremys mutica. The sequence goes on from NC_059072.1 coordinate 64,430,151, forward strand.
TACTTGCTTTACCTGTAAAGGGTTAAAAAGTCCCCCAGATAAAGAAAAAAAGGGGGCACCTGACCAAAAGAGCCAATGGGAAGGTAGAACTTTTTTAAATTGGGAAAGAAACTTTCCCTTTGTCTGTTCTCTCTGGGTTGAAGGGTCAGAGCAGCCATGCTATAAGCAGCTAAGCCAGGTATGATTATGTTGGTGTCATCAGGCATGACTCTAGGTAACTCAGGAGGGTGGAAAACCACAGTGTCAATGAAACCTTTCTGTACTAGGCCTGAATGAACCAAAGTTATTCCATGATTACCCAAAGCGCTTCCATGTTTGAACTCTAATCGACCTAACAGGCCAGCTGCAAAGAATGGAATGTGTAATAGCTAGTTATCAGTGCAACATCGGTACCAGAAGGTAATAATGAGGCCCGCTTGCTCCTGGCTAAGGGGCAAGATAACAGATCAAAGAAAGTAGGACAAGATAACGGTCCAAAGAAGAGTTACTAACGAGCTAGACTGGTTGCCGCCAAGTATGACTTAACTGCTTAATGTAATTGCTACTGCATGGTGTATCTGCTACAGGGAAATGGAAGGGAGGGGGAGTAGAGGGAGTAGTGGGGGTAATAGAAACAGCTTAGCTAAAGTTATGTATAAAAAGAGAAAAGCTGCCTGAAGTTGTGTGCTTGATTTGAGACGTGTCTGTCTCCTTGCATCGCTTTGAGATCTCAAATAAACTTTGTCTGCTTCTCCACCTTGGTGTGTTTATTGGAGCGAAGCACACCGGGCAACGAACCGCTGGTGCTGTCCTCAGGCACTCTGTGCCGGCAACAATTATAAGTCATCAAATCATGCCTAGAACTACTTATCTGAACTCCAGTGTGTAAGTAGATCAGAATGTTTAGCTAGATGCGATTAGGGTTATTTCTTTTATTTGTTATTGGCTTGTGGACTCCTCTGTGCTAACCCCAGATGCTTTTGTTTGATTGTAACTTTTAAGCTGAATCCCCAAGAAAGCTATTTTGGGTGCTTAATTTTTGGAATTGCTCTTTTAAAATCTAGTAAAAGCCTAAGTTCCAGATGTATTTTCTTTCTTTTTGTTTTTAATAAAATTTACCTTTTTAAGAACAGAATTGGATTTTTGGTGTCTTAAGAGGTTTGTGCATGTTGTTTGATTAGCTGGTGGCAACAGCTAATTTCCTTTGTTTCCTTTCTCAGCTCTTCCCCAGAGGTGGGTGAAAGGGCTTGAGGGCACCCCACAGGGAGGAATTCCCAAGTGCTCCTTCCTGGGTTCAAAGGGGGTTTTGTTGCATTTGGATGGTGGCAGTGTTTACCAAGTCAACGTCAGAGAAAAGCTGTAACCTTGGGAGTGTAATACAAGCCTGGAGTGGCAAGTATTAATTTTTTAAAATTCTTGCGGTCCCCACTTCTGCACTCGGAGTGACAGAGTGGGATTCAGCCTTGACAGCCGCAGATATCTTCTGGGACCTTAGGCAGATCACATAGTTGGTCTCTGGGCCGCAGTACCTGACCTGTTGTTTATCTTACCTATTTAAATAGTAAAATATCAGTGCAGCTACTGATCAACCTGTGTTTGAACCGTGTCAAAATACAATGAGGCCCTGATCCCAGTTGGGATCTCTAATAGGGGACCGCCCATCTCAAATTGGGCGGGATGGTTCCGAAATGCAGAGTTCACATCCTGGTCCTGGGTTGAATGACTCTGGGATAACATTTGTCCCAGATTACCTGCGGCGCTGCTCCGTGCCTGCTCAAGGCTCAGGGGCAGCACCAGCCTCTTCCCTGCTCTTCCTCTCTCCTGCCCAAGTCCCCACCACCTGGCCAGGCCAGAAGCTGGAGACAGGCAGTAGTAAGAGCTGCCCAGGGAGCACAGGCTGCTGGTGGGGAGTCCTGGACCCTCCACCTGTCCTGGATGACGTGCCTCGAGGGATGGAGATATGGGCTAGGGGCTGCTCTCGGGTACCCCAGCACCCTGCCCAGGGCAGGTGGAGGCTCCAGGGCTCCCCACAGCGGCCTGGACAGCTCTTACCACAGCCTGGCTCTGGCTTTCGACTTGGCCGGGGGAGGGGCATCAGGGGGAAGAGGAGGAGCAGGGTGTGGGAGTTTGGAGGAAGGATGTGTCCTCCTTTTGCCGTTTGAAAAGGTGGTCAGCCTAGTCTGTAAGGATATGTCTACACAGTCCGCTGAATCGAGCCTCCCAGCCCAGATCAACAGACTCTGGCTTGTGAGGCTCATGCTATCGCACCAAAAATAGCTGTGTAGACAGCGCTTTAAAGCTGTGGCTCAGACTCTGAAAGCACCCCCACCCCCTAGGCTTCAGAGTCTGAACTCCAGCCTGAAGCACAACGTCTGCACAGCTAGTTTTAGAGTGGTACCATGAGCCCTGTGAGCTTGAGTCTGTCGACCTGGGCTGTTAGGCTCACTGCCCTGGGCTGTGTACACGTACCCCAAGTGCTACTGTAACATTACTATTAAAACCAGAAAAGGGAAATAAAAATCCCTGAAATCTATGAGAACCAATAATGCAATGGCCCCAACAACACTACAGCTCTAACAAAATCAAAAACTACACCTGCTGTCACATATCATTGCAAACATGGAACACAGGCTGTGGTCACTGAAACATCCATGAACTTTTTTCAAAAATGTTTCCAACAAACCTGGATCAAATTATGATTTGGGCCAGAAACCAGGCAAAAGTGTTTCCCCCCCTTAGTGTCCAACCAAAGCTAGGCAATTGCAGCTGAGTTTGGCTTTGAGGTTCCAACTTTGTTTGAACTCAAAACTCAAAGTAAAATTCAGAGGAAAATGGCTGTACACAAACCAAGTCAGCAAACTGAAATCAGCGATGCCCAGCTCTTGATAACCCCTACTTGCTAGAGCACATTGTTTACTAAAGGGACTAAAAAGCTCATTGAATCCATACATAAGCAGTTCTTACAGTGGATTATTTTATGTTCTTAAAAGTGGATAATTAATATTATGATGGCTCATTTGGGGCTGCTGAGAGCTGTCAAGTAAATCTGCACATTGTGGATGTGGGCTCAATCCTGAAAACCCTTGAAATATTATTTTAATTCCTTACTCTTATTCCATGAGCTATTAGCTTCGGGGACCACTTGTGGAGTAAGGTGCTATATGTTGTGAGTAAGGGTATCAGAATCTTACTATTTATATATAAGCACAAAAAAGAATAAATGACCTGCTAATCTTTGATGTATTATTTTTAAGGCTTGCCTAACGTAAAATGCCCATAATGATTTTTGGAAAATGAGTCAAGATAATTTGCTTCCGGGCTCAAACCTTGTACACCTGCTGCTTTTGAAGCCCCTTGAAATGATTTTTTTTTCTGGCCCACCTGTGAATGGAGGTTAATAATAAAAATTCTGATGATGTCAGAACTGTATCAGCACTGCAAGAACTGATTTATGCTCATGAACAGATGGTTCAATACCTGAGTACAATGTAAGGCTAATACAAAGTAAATAAATAATAAAAATAGATAGTACGTATGGATACACCCATACATATATATAAATACTATTCAACATGCAACTCCTCAAATATTTTTTCTCCTTGACACTAAATATCACAATTAGCCTCCTTTTCTCTAATACATAATGAAAACACCATGAGGTATCTCAAAAAAAGCACAATTATGCCCCACTTTTATTTGAAGACCACTTCTAATAGACAATCAGTTTTTGTCACTCGTTTTAGAGTGGTTGCTAAAGACAGGCTTTACTGTGTATGCGTACACAATATTCTTCCATTTTTATATTTCTACAGTGGCAGAGTATGCAAAAGTTCTTTTATGCCGGAGGTGTATGATTTTCACATTTTTTGACTAAAGTTCAAATATACTTAATAAATATGGACCTCATCCTGAAAAAATATATGCACATGTGAAACTTTACACATAAGAGGAATGCCATTGAACTCGGTGGGCCTATTCATGTGAGTTACTCATGTGCATAAGTGTTTGCAGGACTGGGGTCTATATATGTTTTGGTGTATGATATACAGGACTTAGGAAATTACAATTTTCATATTACTTTAGCAAATATATCTTTCTGACATCTTTCAATGTATTTTAAAAATATGTGGCTATGATAAAGTAGTTGGTGTCACAAAAATCAATCTTAAAAAAAATCTATATTCCACTACACTGTTTAAAATCAATATAGATGGCAAATAAATTAAATCAAATTTAAACACCTTACAATTGCTGAGGGTTGACCTGCTTAGTAATTTCCATGAAACTGTTTAAAAAAAGGTGATATTGCCTAGCATATTGTTGTGTCGTACTTGGTTCCATTAGAGCTGGGGAAAAAACATGGATAACAATTGTTTGCTAAAAATGCATATTCAGATCAATGGAATTCACCAAATTATTCTGTCTGGAAAAAAAATTCTGAGAACGTTGAAAAGATTTGTTTCAACATTTTCAAAACAAAATGTTTCAATTTTTCAATTTGAAATGACTTTTTGTTTCAAATTTTGCTTCAGTTTTATTTTTACAAAAAGTAAAAAAGAACAAAAAACAAAAACCCAAACCCAAATCCTTTGGGTCACCCGAAATGTTTCAATTCAAAACAATTTTTTTTTCAACTTTTTTGTTTTGCTGAAAAAAAGTGAAACAATTTCTTTTTGGGTCAACCTGAAATGAATTTTTTCTCCGAGTTTTTAGTTTAGCTTATGAACCAGAAAATCAGTTATTTACACAGTTCTAGTTTCTGTGGCCTGGTTTAAAAAATGGAAAAGTTCTAATTTCCAGAAGCAGTTAATTGGGTATGAAATTGGTGCTAACTGCAGTATGAAAGATATAGTTACTTATCTTTGCAGACTATGGACGAGGCGCCTGATCCAAAGCGTATAAATATTAATGGAAAACAGGTCTTTCACAAGCCCTACATAGATGCTAAGGGGACCTGTAACCCATTAAAGAATTTTGGGGAACCATGAAAGACTGAACTAGGACCTTCTTTCGGGAGGTTAAGAGTGTAAATTGTGTGTGTTAGAGCAGCATCTGACAAGTCCATTGTATTGAGAGACAGTTGACATAAAAGTTATGTGAAAGCTAGTGACTTTGATTTACAAGGATTCACGTGAACTTTTCTTCTGGTTTTACTTCATTATGATTTGTGCCCCCTTAGTTTCTAGTTTGAATGAACCTTAAACAAAGTGAAATTCAGCCCCCAAAATTGAGTTGCACGTGATTTCCTCCAAAACTCTAAATCTGTTCAGGTTCATTTAGTACTTTGTCCAGATTCACAAGCTTTTTGAGGACCAGGCAGTAGTTTCACATAGGCTTATTTACTGACCAAGAACCACCTTCACCTGGCCCCACCTGCAGAGTCCTATTACCATCTCATTCAGAAACCCCCGCCACAAGCCCCTGTATATCCAGATCCCCCCCTGTCATGGGGTCTCACCCCCACTTTGAGCTTGTGGGTTCAAAGATGGGGACCCGCATGTATTCTGCCACCATGTCCTAGGGTCTCACCCCCACTTTGAGCTTGTGAGTTCAAAGATGGGGACCCGCAGGTATTCTCCCCCCACCCTAACCCTTAGGGTAGGTTTCCTTCTCGCTGCCCACCATGTCCTAGGGTCTCACCCCCACTTTGAGCTTGTGGGTTCAAAGATGGGGACCCGACTTGGTTTCCCTCTAAACTAAAATCCTAGTTTAGATCTAGTAAGCTGCCACCACTCAATCAGGAAATGTGGATTGAGACACAGTCCTTCCCCAAAATCCTAGGGGATTCCAAGAGCCCCAAATCCATGGAGTTCTTACACCCAGGAGAAACAAACCATTCCCCCTGCTTCCTCCCCCCTCCCTTTTCCTAGGAGAGATACCGGGATCTAACTACAGAGGGATACCTCCCCCTTCTCTTTCCCTGAGAATCCACCCAAGGAAAGACCAAACAAGTCCTTAATAGAAAAGAATTTATTAAAGAATAAAAAGAAAGTAACTTGTCTCTGTAATTCAAGATAGAACAATACAGGGTCTAAGCTTATCAATCTCTGGAGAGAATTCCCCCTCCCCCTTTTTCAGTAAAAGCAATATTAGCAAACAGGAATAAAGCATTTTCTTTAGCAAACACACAATTGCAAATATAGAAATCAAATCATAAGACTAATTCGCCTTTCTAATTAATACTCACTATTAATTAGTAGAAACTACTCCAGGAGAACTTGGAGACATGACTGGTCTCTTTTAGATCCAAAAAGAGAACCCGAGACAAACAAAGAAAACACAGACAAAAGCTTCCCTCCACAGAGATTTGAAATTATCTCGTCTCTGATTGGTCCTCTGGTCAGGTGGTCACCAGGTACTACATGTTAACCCTTTACAGGTAAAAAGGGACCTTAACCCTGATCTGTTTATTTATGACACCCCCGCACCCACACCCATCACTGAGCCACCCACACCCAGATTGCCCCACACAGAACCCTCTCAACCCACCCCTGGATCCCATCACACTTGGATCCTGCCTTGCTGAACCTGCCTGCCCACACCTGGTGCAGCTGGCACAGAGGGCAGGGCCTGGGGTGTTTTGGGGGCAGGCTTGGTCTTTGCGCTGTATCAGGGTTGGGTGCAGCATCACCACTGAGTCCGTGTCCCAGGGGGATCTGCACAGTGAGCTCTGTGCAGCCAGTGGCCTGTGCTCCCCAATGTCGTGCTGGAGCCTCCACATTTATTTGACAAATACAATTTTCAGAATTTTAAAATATTGTGCGCAGAATTTTTTGGCGCAGAATTTTAAATTTTTTGGCGGAGAATGCCCTCAGTAGTAATACCGATGGCACCTCAGACTAAGTACCTCACTAGCTCCTCTAGAACCTTTACATATGAACTGAACAAGAGGGGTAGCAGAAATGACCCCTGAAGACTCCTGCATCAGAGCGCCTGTAGGAGTATTGACTATAGAGTGTCCACGGTGCTTACCCATATCTAGCCCACATGGATATAATATCACCTGATCTCATGTAGTATTTACATTATAAGCTTGATAGCTCCAGCTTTGTGGAGAGTTGAATTTCACCCACAGTGCATGCAGATTCTTCCGTTGTTTTGTTGGGCCATTTTCATTTTGTTTTTTAAAAGAAAGCATTTAGCATTATGACAATAATATCAATAAAGGGCATGCAGATATTAATGTGCTATAGATGCTCTGAGTGAAATTAGTATAAAACATTCACCCTGTTAAATCACTAGCTCCTTTCTGAGTTAATTAGGTAGAACAGAACAAAGTATTAAGTACAACTGACTCAAGGTTTTACAAAGGGTCTGAAATCTATCAGACAAATTTCCAAAGTTTTAGTTAATGAGGGGGAGGATAAACACTTTAAAACCTTTGTATTACAGCAAATAGAGAGAAAAAATACATCTTAATATAAATAGATATAAATAACATTATTAATACAAGGACAAACTAAGTTTTATAATGAATCAGGAAATCAGCATTGAGCCACGGTCTGATAACTAAATAGAACAACCTCTTCCCATTGTTCAGTATTTTATTTGTATGAATGTTTCATGTGTTACCACTCCTTCTGCTGGCAGAGCTATGATCTTAATTTACATCAAACTGCATTCCTTATTGAGTCTAACAATTCTTGATATGCGTATAAAACAAATGGGAACATAATAATCTGAACCTACAGTGGTGCATCTCATTTGTTCTTCAGATGCCAATCATAGTAAATTCCTCACTGCACTTTTGACTAATTTTAATCTGTTGTGCTGCTAAAAGCTTTGATAATATAAATTAAAGCACAAAAAAACCTACAGACATTTCACAAAGTATTTTGCATGGTCTAAGTAAGGCCACAAAAGCAATGAAATTTTAATTCCGATCAGGCCAGATTCACACTGGCATCCATGCTCTGTGCATAATACCCATTAACTTAAATGGGATTGCGCCTGTTTGCACCAAGGGCGGGGTCTAACAAGGTCAAGTTACAGACCAGAGCCACTCTTTACTGGCCACTGAAAAAAGTTAGAAAATAAAAAAATATTTTATTTCAAATGTAAAATGACAAAGTCGAAGTGTTAAAAAAATTAAATTAATAATTTTTCTCTCATTATTATTTAGACCTGAAATCTGCTTCCTTAATTAAAGTTTCCTCTATGATGTGTCCATTTTTGGTGCACCATTAAAGTGTTGCACATGAGTGCTGATCTGCTGGCACTGACACTTTTAAAAGTATAAATAGTTTTGAAGCTATTTGCTTAGCCCACACATAAACCTTGGGCACTGATGCAGCAAATCACTCCTTGTGTAGGTCCCTGCACCCAGGAGTCCCCCCTCTGAAATCAGGGCAGAAACCACTTGCAGGACTGGGGGCCTTTCTTTGCAAAAATTGGCCCTGATGGAAGAAAGCATCCCTTGTCAGGAAAGAACTTTGGCTTGTACCATAGTCCCATTGGCTTCTGTTTTTAAATGGACTACACTGGGACTCTGCATCTGCTTCAGTTCCTTCCTGAATTGGGGCATATATCTACTAAAAAATACGTCAAATCTAAGTTATGGCAAACTTGACCATGCCTCTTCAACCAGCTATAAATGTAATAAGGAAACTACAAATGTGTTAGAAGGAGATACTTGATACATTGCTAACCAGAGGGTCTGACTTTCTAATGTGTCGGGGGGTGCTCAACTCCCTGACTCTGCCCCAGTCCTGCCTCTTCCCACCCCCCTTCTATCCCTGCCCTGCCTCCACTCCACCCCTTTCCCCAAGTCCCCATCCCGCCTCTTCATGCCCCGATCCACCCCCGCCCCTAAGCACACCCTGCCCTCGCTCATCCTCCTCCTTCCCAGCGCCTCTGGCATGCCACCGAACAGCTGATCCATGGCAGGTCGGAGGGGGAGGTGCTGATCAGCAGGGCCAATGGCAGATGGGAGGCGCTTGGGGGGAGGGAGCTGGCTGCCAGTGGGTGTTCAGCACCCACCATTTTTTCCCCGTGGGTGCTCCAGCCCTGGAAGACCCTAAGAGTCGGCGCCTATGCTGCTAACCATCACACTGGCTGGGAATAGCACAGACACAAAGAGGTATTTCAATTGAAACTGATTACAGCACATGATTATATGATCCACTTTTAGCTATATAATATTTTACAATAGTGGGCTTAAAAATTAATCATAATTACTTACAACTTATGGTGATGCCAAGCTCCACGTTATGCTTCTTTGGTAGTTTTACATGAAATGTTCCACTACTTGGTATAACTGATTCTGTAATGAAAAGTAGATGAGTTACAGGTTGCAGGACTGTACTTGCAAGGATGTGGAGTTTTAAGTGTAAGCCAATGAAAATACATTAGTAACACTTACATCACACTTACTATCACAGATAGCCAGTATGAAAAATCAGGATGGGAGTGGGGGGTAATAAGAGCCTATATAAGACAAAGCCCTGAATATTGGTACTGACCCTATAAAATCGGGACATCTGGTCACCCTACATCTCACCTACCCATTCATGAAAGTTGATGTGAAAGGAGCATGACACATGCAACGTTTTATATCGGTGATGGTAATGTCACTGCATAAAGTAAGGGTCTGTAGCTCCATTATTCTGAGGTTTAAATCTCAACTGATAGAGACTGCATGTGCCTACCGGTGGCTTAGCCCACAATTTTGTGTGCGCGCGTACATGAAAAAATTACTGTTGTCAGGTAGCTTTTAATTAAAAAGACACAAAATAAGTCCTTCTGATTTCAAGCACTTTTTGGTGTAGGTCTAAGACATTTTGAAATATTCACCTAAATAACTGCAGTGGATTTTATTTCTCATGAAAAGTAAAGGAACAAAAGCATAGGCATAGTGAGGGAAAGCAAGGAGCCAGCTGAGGCAATGAAAGTTTGAACACACATTACATCCCAGTCCTGACTTGTGGCAGCTCCGTTGCCCCAGATAAATCAGACTGCATGTTGCCATGGTTTAGAGATGTAAATAAATACCACTAGCAACTAGAAGTCTGATTCTGCTCTGGTGAAGTCAATAAAAGTTTTGACATAGACATTACTGGGAACAGGAGTAGGCCCGAAGTTTGAAACACAAAACTCATTTTCATTTGTGACTTCAGATAGATTTAAAATTTGTTCTCCAGTTGTGCATGGTGTTATTTTTGAATATTGCATTGGCTATGTACAAAAATGTATGGCTAATATGTAATAGCCTGACCATACTTTAATGGAAATTTGCATGATAAGATACCACTCATAATTATTACTATAGCAACCTTTAGCTAGAATTTTGCATAACCTGACCATTATATGAAATTCCATTTGTAAGAATATTTATACTGTGCAAAATCACTGCAGAACTGACACAGTAATGACTTCTATGGAGCTGTTACTAAATTAGTGGAGATGTCTTAATGGTTCTTAATATTTTATATATACACATAATACTAATGTAAAAATGTTAAAAAATAATATATATGTGGGTGTGGGTTGGTGGGCATTTTGGGATGTACATTGTTTATATACTGTGCATATTACACATATAAGCTGTGGTTTTGTATTCTATATGCTTCAATACCTTGAAAAAGGTGAGGCGCCATCGGAAAGTAAAAGATGCATTGGCAATGTTTCCTGACTTTTATTAATTTAAGTTTTTGCATATAATTTACACTGTTGTTTTTAAAGATGAAATTCTATTGATATTCTTTCTGGTCCATACCTCAAGAATGGAACCATTAAGATTTCTCCACTAATCCACTGTTTACATAACACTTTTCTGTGCAGCAAAACAGGTCATTAACAGGTAACACTCTATAGGAGATTGTAATGAATTTAGGAATATTCTGCTGAGCTAAGACTCTAACTCTGGACAGAAATATGTTTGCAAATAACGAAGAGGAGGGACTGTCACCATAACTTTCTACAGCATTTGTCATTTCCACTGGGATTTTGGAGCACACTGAGGAGGGCCACGTGCAATGAGAAAGCTGCACAAACAGGCACTATTTTCAGAGGGGAAGCTTCCCAAACAAATGACATCTCTGAAAATAAAGTTTCAGCCTCAAATGTCTGCCAAATAAAATACACATGAAAATCATTCCTAATACTGTCTTGCAAAAAAAAATTATACATTCATACCTGCAACATCAAACTCTATTTCTAAAGTGACCTTGTTGGTGATAGAAGAGTCTCTGAGAAGCTGATTAGCTTCTTCAAACGTGCTGTCTTCTGTTGGGATTCCATTTATTGCCATTAGTCTGTCTCCTATTTGTAGAACCCCACACCTTGATACACAATAATAAAAATTAGCCTTCAGCTGTACAGGTAACCAGTATCCAATTATACAAAATAAATCCCATCTAACCTTTCAAAAGGATGATATATCGGCTCATTCTATGCAATGGCAGCTAGCAGCTATACTTACTATTGAACTAATGTGGTTCTACATGAAACCATGTTATCACAAAAACATATGTAGGTGCAGTTGAAATGTTCCAAGAAGTAATTATGGTAATAATTCAAAACTCAAGCATTTCCTATGTTGTGATCTGAACTTAAACTTAGCAAAGATGGATGCGGTTCCTCCATTGCAAAGAGTTTATTAGTTTTGAATTTCAGAGATTTAAAAAAAAATAAATTCTCTCCTTTTTAATTAATATAGCCTCTAGTCTGCTATTGAAGGAATCAGCAAGATAAAGGCACTGCTGCTTGTTATTTGTCTTACACCCGATCAAGAATACAAAATGTTATTATCAGAAAGGGAGTTCATTACATGCTACTTTCCCACTGAGCAACAGTCCAGAATTTCTCAAGAAATCAGAAAGCAATCAAACCAAACCATCCCCAGGCACCATCAGCAACATACAGTTAAAAGCAATGGTCTGAAAGAGCCTCACCTTTCTGCTGGGCTGTCACACTCAATATATGAAATCAGAGGTGGAGAAGACAAGGTCTCAGTGGCAAACACGCTACCTTGGAGCTGTATCCCAAATCCTACAATGGGGTCGGCTGTCAGCACGACTTCGGTGGTTTCTGTGTGAACAACCTGCCCAGCCAGACCAACAGTGCTCGAAGCTAAAGACACTAAAACAGACCAGAGGGAAAGACATTCAGACACAGACAGGAGAAATGTAATTGCTTTCTGATATAATCCACTGTACAGATTTTAAGGGCATAAGGGACCATCATGATAATCTACCCTGACCTTCTGCATATTGCAGGCCACAGAACCTCACCCACCTACTCCTGTAATAGACCCCTAACCTCTGGCTGAGTTACTGAAGTCCTCAAATCATGATGACTTCAAGTTACAGAGAATCTACTGTTTACACTAGTTTAAACCTGCAAGTGTCCCATGCTGCAGAGGAAGGCAAACCCCCTCCCACCTGGTTTCTGCTAATCTGACCCAAGGGCAAATTCCTTCCTGACCCCAAATATGGCAATCAGTTGGACCCTGAGCATTTTGGCAACAGCCAGACACCCAGGAAAGAATTCTCTTTAGTAACTCAGAGCCCCTCCCTCCCACTATCTGGGATCTATGTCTGGATGTTGGGGAATATTTGCTACTAGCAGTTGCAAATTGGCTACATGGCATTGTAGGCAGTTGCATCATACCATCCCCTCCATAAACTTATCAAGCTCAGTCTTGAAGCCAGTTAGATTTTTTGCCCCACTGCTCCCCTTGGAAGGCTGTTCCAGAACTTCACACCTCTGATGGTTAGAAACCTTCACCTAATTTCAAGCCTAAACTTGTTGATGGCCAGTTTATGGCCATTTGTTTTTGTGTACACATTGGCGCATATCATATCTCCCCTCAGCCTTCTTTTGCTTAGCCTAAACAAGCCATGCTCTTTGAGTCTCCTCTCATAAGGTAGGTTTTCCATTCCTCGGATCACCCTAGTAGCCCTTCTCTGGACCTGTTCCAGTTTGAATTAATCTTTCTTAAACATGGCAGATCAGAACTGCACGCAGTATTCCACATGAGGTCTCACCAGTGACTTGTATAATGGTACTAACACTTCCTTATCTCTACTGGAAATATCTTGCCTAATGCATCCTAGGATTGCATTAGCCTTTTTCACAGACGCATCACATATGCAGTTCATAGTCATCCTGTGATCAATTAATACACTCAGATCTTTCTCCTCTGTCATTTACAACTGATATGTCCCCAGTGAGTAGCAAAAAAATCTTGTTGTTAGTCCCTAAATGCATGACCTTGCACTTTGCTCTATTAAATTTCATCCCATTTCTATTTCTCCAGTTATCAAGGTCATCCTGATATTCTTGTATGATATTCCGGTCCTCCTCCATATTGGCAATACCTCCCAACTTTGTGTCATCTGCAAATTTTATTAGCACACTCTCACTTTTTGTGCCAAGGTCATTAATAAAAATGTTAAATAAGACTGGTCCCAAGATTGATACCTGAGGATCTCCACTAGTAACCTCCCACCAGCCTGACAGCTTCCCTTTCAGTATGACCCGTTGTAGTCTCCCTTTTAACCAGTTCCTTATTCATCTTTCAATTCTCATATTAATCCACATTTTCTCCAATTTATCTAATAATATCCCATATGGAACTGTATTAAATGTCTTTCTGAAATCCAAGTACATTAGATCTACTTCATTTCTTTTGTCTAAAAACCCAGTTCTCGTATCAAAGAAGGAGATCAGATTGGTCTGGCACAATCTAAGTTTTGTAAAACCATGCTGTATTTTATCCCAATTACTGTTCACCTCTATGTCCTTAACTACTTTCTCTTTCAAAATTTGTTCCAAGACCTTGCATACAATTGTGGTCAAACTAACAGGCCTGAAACTTCCCAGATCTCCCTCTCTCCACCCCCCTCCCCATTTCTTAAAAACAGGTACTATGTTAGCAATTCCCTAGTCATAGGGTCTGACCCTGAGTTTATGGATTCATTAAAATCCTTGGTGTTGGGCTTTCAATTTCATGTGCCAATTCCTTTAATTTAATAGATGAAGATTATCTGGGTCCCCGCAATTTAGTCCCATTAAACTGTTTAAGTCTGACTCCACCTCGGATGTGGTCATTTCTACTTCCATATCCTCATTTTCATTAGCCACCCTGCCACTACACCTAAGCTCCCCATTACCCTTATTAAAAATGGAGGCAAAGTATTTGTTTAGGTGTTGGGCCAGGCCTAGATTATAGTTAACCTCCACCCCATCCTCTGTGCTTAGCGTTCCCACTTCTTTCCTTTTTATTTATATGATTACAGAACCTTTTACTATTGGTTTTCATTCCCTTTGAAAGGTCCAACTCTGCTTGGCTTTTGGCAGTTCTCACTTTATCCCTACACTTTCTGACCTCCAAGAGGGAGCTTTCCTTGCTGATCCTTCCCATGTTCCATTCCTTTTAGGCTTTCTGCTTTCTCTTAATCACCTGTTTGAGATGCTTGATCATCCAGCTTGGTCTGCAACCCTTCCCTATGAATTTTTTCTCCTTACTTGGGAGGCTTCAGTTAGTTTCTGAAACTTTGATTTAAAGTAATTCCAAGCCTCCTCCACATTCAGATCCATGAGTTCTTCAATCTAGTCCTCTTTCCTAATTCCTTTAATTTTTTTTAAATTTGCCCTTTTGACATCAAGGATCCTAGCTGCAGATCTATTTCTGTTTATCCTTCCATTTAGTTTAAACTGAATTAGCTCACGATCACTTGAACCAAGGTTGTCCTCTACAACCAGCTCTTCTATGAGGTCCTCACTACTCACCGATACGAAATCTAAAATGGCATCCCCTCTTGTTGGTTCAGTGACTATTTGGTGAAGAAATCTGTCAGCCATCACATCCAGGAAAATCCGGGTCCTACTATTACTAGTAGCACTTGTCCTCCAAATTAAAGTCTCTGACAATCACACAATTCCCAGTAGTATTTATTTCTTTAAAAACATTAAAGAGGAGTCTATCCATATCCAAATCAGATCCCGGGGGTCTGTAGCATACCCCAAGCACTATCTGTATACCAGTCAGGCCTACTATTCCACTACAATATTTGGTTTCACTTCCTGCACCAGTAGCTATAGTTCCTCCATTTTGTTACCCAGGCTCCTTGCATTGGTGCACATCTATTTAATGAACTCACTGAATCCCAGAGACTTCTCATTCAAACTCTATTTAGAGCAAAGTTTATAAATGATATTTAAATGGGTACGACAGCTAAAAAGAACAGAAAACAGATGGTTTTACAATTTTAAAAAGAATGGGTCTGAATAACTTAAATTCTGTTTGCATTAAGTTTTGATTGTGATACAGCAATTTTCAAAGACGCTTACGGGAGTTATGTACCGACTCCCACTGACTTTCAGCCTCACTATCTGTAACTACTGTAACTAGGGTGGGACAAGAGGCGCGGAGCTGGTGGGGGCACAAAAATAGGGTGGGACAGGATTGGACCCAGCAGCATCAACCCCCTCCGCCCCCAGATTGTGCCCAGTGGCATCAGCCCCCACCCCCCAGGATCAGCTGGACCCCAGGGTGCTCAGCACACCCCCACCCTGCAGGATCGCGGGTCCAGTAACCCCATCCAGAGCAGGCTCTCCCTGGTGCTAGGACCGCAATGGCAGGCAGGCAGGCAGGGCTCTGAGTATTGAGTGGCAGGAAGGGCAGGGGAGGGGAGTGCAGAGGTTAGGGGAGAAGGGGGCACAGGAGTGGAGTGTAGGGGGTTAGGAGAGAAGGGAATACATGAGCATCAGCACAGGCACTAGGAGGAGATGGGGTGTACAAGTGGGGCCTTGTTTCGGAACATACATGAAATATGCTAGGTACTGTATGAATCTGTGCCATAAGGGACTGTGTGGGTGATTAGCTCAGGATGGAGCTGTTGCATTCCCCAGACCTGCTGTCTGGTTATGAGCCACTGGCTCTGCTCACACTCTCTAACCTGCGTGCAGGGCTGAAGCCTGGCAGAGCAGTGTCGCCAGCTTGGGGCGTGGCCCTTCCCAGCACTGGGGGTAGAGTGGCCAGGTGTCTGGTCTTTGACCGGAACACCTGGTTGAAAAGGGATCCTGGTGGCTCTGATCAGCAACGCTTGACTGTCCAGGTCCGCTGCCCCCACCCCAAGTGCCACCTCCGCAGTTCCCATTGGCCGGGAACCATGGCCAATGAGAGCCACAGGGGTGGCGCCTGAGGACGGCGCAGCACGCAAAGCCACCTGGCGGCGCCTTTGCATAGGAGCCTGAGGGGAGACATGCCGCTGCTTCTGGGAGCTGCTTGACATAAGCGCCACCCGGAGCCTGCTCCCCTGACCCCCTCCTGGGCCCGAACCCTCTGCCCCAGTCCCATCCCTGATTCCCCCTTCCACCCTCTGAACCCCTCGATCTGAGCCCAGAGCAGCCTCCTGCACCCGACCCCCTCCTGCACCCCAACCCCCTGCCCCAGCCCTGATCTCCCTCCTGCCCTCCAAACCCTTCAGTTCCAGCCCAGAGCACCTTCCTGTACCCCAAATCCCTCATACCCAGCCCCACTCCACAGCCTGCACTCCTCTCCCACATCTCAACCCCCTACCTCAGCCCGGAGCCCCCCCGATCCCAGAGCCCCCTCCTGTACCCCAAATCCCTCATTCCTGGCCCCACCCCAGAGCCCACACCCCCAGCTGGAGCCCTCACTCCCCCCGTGCACCCCAATCCCCTGAGACAGCCTAGTTAAAATGAGCAAGTGAGTGAGGGTGGGGAGAGCAAGTGAGTGAGGGTGGGGAGAGCAAGTGACCGGGGGGGGGTGAAATGAACAGGGGCGTGGCCTCCAACAGGGGGTGAGGCATGGGCAGGGCCTCAGAGAAGGGGCAGGGCAGGGGGCAGGGCAAGGGTGTTCGGTTTTGTGAGAGTAGAAAGTTAGCAACCCTAACTGGGGGAGAGAGGACATCTGAGGTTAAGGCTCTCATTAAAGTTGCTACACACTAGAGGGTGTTTGGAATTTAAACAGACTCATCCCTGACCAGGGTTTCGCTGTGGACGAGCCAGCGTGCTGAGCTGCACAGCCGTGGCTCTCGGGGGGCCTGGCTGAAGTTGGCCCTGACACCCACCCACAGGGCACTGCTCAGGCCACTCACAGGCTCAGGGCTGTCCTGGAGCCTTTGCCTCACAGAATGCTGACCTCTGCCCCTTGGCTGTTGACAAACATTTGAATCCTGACGACTGCCTGGCAGCCTAGAGCGCCCCATGGCAGCCCCCCGGCACTCACATGTGCTCAGCTCCCATGGAACTGGGGAGTCCCAGGCTGAAATTCCAGCGGAGGGGTCTAGAGATGCATGTTTTTCACAGCTGCTGATGGAATGATGGCCCCCGTCACTCACACATGGATTGCAAATTACAGTGGCCAGCTCTTCTTTGACCCTGTTCTGTGCTGTAACAACCTTTTCACTGCATTGAACAGCTCCCTGGGCACTGGGCCAGCAATGGAGTAACTCAGGGCGGTACTGCTCTGTGGTGACACTCCCCAGCCAGATGGAACCGCTGTGTGCCACTGTGCTGCATAACAGCCCTGGAGAGCTTCTCAGCTGTGGCTGGGGCACAACCCCCCTTGCCTGCACCAAAGCACAGAGCCCTGAGCTAACGGAGAATCTCTGCTATCTGTTAGCAGTGTAGGGTCCAGGACAACCAGGGGAACCACAAAAGGTACATGGTGCACATACACACCAGACTAGATAGCTAAAGCTTGCCCTGAGAACCAGCTATTCAGATCTAACTTCTGACATCAGCATAAGAAATCTCTGTGCACCAAATGCTTCCATCCCATAATTTCTGCAAGCACGGCTCCTCTTTCCTGCTCCACATCTCTGGATTATGATTTCTAACAAAGAAGAGCTTTGAACAATGGACTGAGGACCCCAATATTGGGATGAACCAGAGAGACTTATTACAAAGTGACAGATTTAACATCACTGTATTAACCTGATCTACAACCCTGAAATCAATTGTAATGTATACGATTCATTTTAACCTCTTAATAATACTCTTCCCTTTTTATATATTAATAAACCTTTAGTTTTTAGTTACTAAAGGACTGGCTAACAGTGTGGTTTTTGGGTAAGATCTTAAATGTGTGTCAAGTTCTTTGGAACTGGAAGAAACTAATATATGTGATTCTTAGTTTTAATAATCATTTATCACAGAAGTCTGCTTTGTCTGAAGGTACATGAGGGGCTAGGGAGCCTGAAGGGGACTGTCTGTGGCTATATAATAACCAGTATAGTATTTTGGAAGCACACATTTGTTACAGGTTTGTGAAATCTTGTGATAGAATATACCACCAGTTTGGAGTACATGCCCTGTATTCTGGCAGTCTGACCCGACATTGATGCTCTTAGTTGCATCCTACACCAGGCAACGTGACCAGGGCCAACTCCAGGCACCAGCCGACCAAGCGCGTGCTTGGGGCGGCACCTTGGGGCGGGGCGGCGCTCGTTTTTTTTTTGTTTTGGTTCAGCAGGGCAGCGCTCGGAGGGGGGGGCGTGTTTCGGCGACGTGGCGCTCGGGGGGGCTTGGGCGGTGTGGCGTTCGGGGGGCGGGGCTTTGGGCAGCGCGGCGCTTGGGGTGGGAGTTTGGCGGCGCTCGTGGTGGGGGGGTGTTACGGTGGGGCGGTGCTTTTTTTTTTTAATTGGGGCAGCAAAAAAGTTAGAGCCGGCCCTGAGCATGACAATGGGATTTGGGGATTTGCCATTCCCAAATCCAGATTTCTCTGTGGCGAGAGCAACAGGCCCCTCAGTCACTGAGGCACCTCCCAGGACTTTGGAGCGGAGTCCAGAGCTGGAGCACGGAGCAGTAGGTTTTTGCCCGAAGCTGGAGCTGAGCCGGAGTGGAGCAATTCAAAAATTTGATTGCTCCAAATCCCTGGCACCACCTCCTCATATGGAACTCAACCCTGGCCCTAGGGATTGAAACGGACTCCTCCCATTCCCCAAGCACAGGCTCCTCCTCGCCACCAACTGAGCTGAATGAGAGTTTTATTGATTTAATGGTAGGACACAGCCGAACAGTTCTGAGTCCACCTCAAGTCTTGGGATTGGGACTATCTTGCTGTATTATCTCCTGATTGTTCTGAATTTACATATCAATTTAAAATACAGCTTTAATTGGTGTTTGTAATACATTTTGTTCTTTCTTTATATAGGAATTAGATACAGAGCTAATTGCTAAGTTATCTGCAAAAAGCCTAGAGTTTTCAGGTGCCTAAGTAGCCCATGGAATCACGGTCAAAGTTGCCCCCCATACCAAAACCTGAAATGGCGCCTGCTCAGCCCTGGGGAGCGGGAGAGGTCTGCAGGGAGGCGCTGACTGACAGCTGGTGCTGCATTCCAAGCCTGTGCCAGCTTCCCTATCACCATGACAGGGAGTGACACTGCCCCACACCTTCAGTGGGTACCCTCGCTGCAGTTACCCCCTCCAGCGTTCCCCAAATACCAGCTCCAGCGCCCCCCACCTGTTTTCCCCCCCAGCTCCCTCTCCCCTGCTCTTCCCCCCAGCAGTGTCCTCTATTTGGGAACTTGAAATATGTAACCCTAGTGGTCACTCAGTTCTCACAGCCTCAGTTTCCGGAGCTGGCAGAAGTGAGTCCACCCAGCCAGCAGCCGCCGCCTGCCCCCAGTGGCTGGGCTGAGCACCAGGTTCACATGGCCAAGGTGAGAGCTTGGGCTGTGTGACCGTCAGCCACAGGGCTGGGGGGAGGCAGCAGCCAGGGGGCGCAAGAGGCGATTCCATTCTGCGTGCAGGGAGTGTGGGGAGAATGACCCAGCTGCAATGGCAGGTCCCTGGGCGGTGAATGGGGTGTGAACAGACTGCTGAGAGGCAGGTGCCCAAGAAGGATGAGTACTCCAGAGGGAGCATCTCATAGCAGCCAGGATCCATGGGCAGGGGCTGGCCCTGGTCAGCACCAGGCTCCTTCAGGGCAGAGGCAAGAGCACAATGGGGAGCAGCTTGGAGCCTGGGGAGCGCTAGCCGCGCAAAGGGGGCAGGGCAGGGCTCACGGGCAGCCAGCCAGTGCTCTGGCTCCCACAGGGTGGAGAGGCAGAGTTCCAAGCAGGCCAGGTGACTCCCTGCAGGAGTTAACAGTTTTCAAACTGCAGGGCACGTGCCAGGAGAGATGCGCACCCCACATTTTAAAAACATCTGTGCTAAATGGAAGGCAGACATCGGGGTAGGAGGAAGGAGGAAAACATGACCCTGGGTGCCCCACATGTCATTTCTAGGGGATGCAAATATGCTTGCTCATCCTGGGCGCTAAAATCCTTAGTTATGGTTCTGCTAGCTCCTGTAGGCTTCTTTGAAAACCTCTAATATTTTATTCATTAGCAACAGGGCAAATGTCCTAGAGAGGTAGGAAATCTCACCACCTGTTGTGTTTATTTCTCATTAACATTTATGTCAGGCTATTTGAGCTACGTAATGCCAATTAACCACCCTTTTCTGCTTTATACCACAGTATAGACAAACATATTTGGGGAAAGAAGTTCTGTATTGTCCTTCAAAAAGACTGATCTTATAACTCCTATAGAAAGCCTGCCCCCCCCAGGCTTGTAAGATTCCTATGTTTCTGACAGCCTTTTTTGCTCTCTCTTTATTCCCATTCCATCTCAACTGACTGCACTGCGGCACAAGTCAAGAGAAAAATGACTTCGAGATTCAACACTGATACTACACAAAAGGAGTAGGGTGCCCTTGGGTACTTTGATCCCTTCCTAATGAGGTCTTTTATCGTTATTTATATGTAGCCACTGGAAGAAACTATTCTCTTATACAAAGAGGACGGGCACCAGTTCGTTCTGTTTCTAGTCAAACCAGTAAAGCACTATTGCAGTGGTATCCCTAAATCCTCTAGCACTTATGGCACTGCAAGTGTTTTTCCAGTACAAATCTAGGCTACTACCCACTCCTCCTCTAAATTCCTTCAAGGCTCATTTCTGCCTACAAGGAATTAGCTAAAATGTAATGATTCATCTGAGGGACAGTTTGCTGTGTCATTTTTAATGAGTAAAAACAAAGTTACTACTTGTTATTAAATACGTTTTGCATTTTAAAGTTGTTAGCACAACCCTAGAAAAATCACATTGTTTTCCTTCCTTGGGATTTGTGTAAACATTTCCTTCCATTTAGGGTTTATAGCACTAGGCTTTTTGCTTTGAGTTTCAAATTAATATGATTTTGCAAACTCAATTTGCAAATTGATTCAATACCCACTGTAGTCAATAGGAATCTGTCCATTGGCTTCAATGTTTTTGTATCAGGGCCTCAAGCCTGTTTTTTCATGTCACTTATCTTCCACTCATCTTATTAGGTGCCACTCCGAAAAAGAAATTGACTATGAACATATTATAAAAACAAACAAACTCCTCAGCCCAAACCTTAAGCAGCCTCCCCAGCTAAAAGTACCATGTATTCTTATTAGCTTTCTTTAATTCTCTACTCCTCATCTTTTTTTTTTTGATCATCATCTTCCTGGTTAGTGCATCATCTTCCTGTTTAGTCGAATTTTAGACAGCAAGCTCTTTAGAGCAAAAATAAAAGGCTTAAAGGGAGGTTTAGGTTGGACATTAGGAAAAAGTTCCTAACCGTCAGGGTGGTTAAACACTGGAATAAATTGCCTAGGGAGGTTGTGGAATCTCCATCTCTGGAGATATTTAAGAGTAGGTTAAATAAATGTCTATCAGGGATGGTCTCGACAGTATTTGGTCCTGCCATAAGGGCAGGGCACTAGACTCGATGACCTCTCGAGGTCACTTCCAGTCGTAGAATCTAGGAAAGGGACTATTTCTCAATCACAAAAAGGCACACACTGTCCAAAATGAAAAGCTAACCATTCTGCAAGTAAAACACAAGAATGCAACAATGGAGTCCACAGTCTACCAACTGCTTAGGCCTTCCATTCTTTTATATCTGTCATTCACTAGCAATATCTTTTTACCAACTTTTTTTTTTTGGCACCTAAACAACTATAAAGTTTTGGCCAAATCAATCTGAATATCCTAAAAACATGCTTGACAAAAAACAAAGCTGGCTGGATAGGCGTGCATGTATTTTTATAAATTGACAAATTCAATTCAATTGTCTTCTGCAATTTTACTTCAACTGTTTCCCACCATTTTGATGCAATGAACTGTGCCACAATCTAGTTCACAAATCTAGATTTGGGGAAGAACTCTGGAGCTTCACGTTGAATGTTAGAAGACAGGAAAGGGGTGACATCCCATCAGCCACATTTCAGCCTTCTTTTTCTGTCCTGGCTTCACCTATGACTTTGTATTTAGGTTGAACTCTGTAAGCATAGGCAGCGGGTGGTGCCTGAGCTCCAGCAATATTCAGGGCCGGGGGCCCTGCTCCAGCAATATTTGGAGCTGGGTCTCCTCCCACCCTGCCGCATCCCTGCCTGGAGTGGGTCCTGGCCTCCGCCTGCCACCCCTCCTCCCACACGGCCCCCCGGCCCCGCGTCCCTGCTCGAAAGAAAGCAGCGCGCGCCTCTCCCATGCCTGCTTGTGCTGCTGGAGTAGCACATTCCTAGGCGGAGCCCTGCTCCTGGCAGCAACTGCTGTCTGTTGCCCCAGGGTCCTAGTGCCCCCCAGCCAGTAATGGCAGGGCAGGCTGCCCTTACCCTGCCCTTCTGCCCTAGCCCTGAGCCTCTCCAACACCCCAAACCCCTCATCCCCAGCCAGAGCCCTCATCCTCCCACACCCTAATCCTCTGCCCCAGCCCTGAGCCCCCTCTCATCATGAACTCCTCATCCTCAGCCCCACAGCCCTCACCCCTGCACCCCCTATCCCCAAAATCCCTCCCACAGCGTGCACCCCTCCCCGTTCCCACACACCCCCTCCTGCCCTCAAACTCCCTCCCAAAGCCTGAACCCCATCCCTTTGCACCGCCTCCCAGCCCCAAACTCCATCCCAGAGCCTGCACCCCTCACCCCCTCCTGCACACCCACCCCCTGCCCCAGCCTGGAGCCTGCACCCAGCACCCACGCTCCATCCCAGAGCCTGCACCCTGCACACCTCCTATACCCTAATCCCCAGCCCAGGACCTGTACCCCAGACCTCCTTCCCCCACCCAACACCCCTCCCAGAGCCTTAGGCAGGTGGGGGGTGGAGTATGGAGTGGGCGGAGTTCGGGGGTCGGGTTCTGGGCACCACCAAAATTTCTACAAACCTGCCACCCATGTCTGTAAGCGATGGAAAAGAAAGATTATGTGGCTTCTCTGAACTGGTTTTTGATTTTGTGAGGGTGTGGGTCCAGTTCTTTATTGCTAAGATCAGGCCAATTTCCCCTGAGATGCTGACAGTACCATCATCAGCATGTAAACTGTCAAGTCCCTTAAACCTCCTTTAGTCATTTTGTAAATGTAGTGCCTATTTGCAGAATCTTTTGCTGTGTAAAATGGGTGCGATATTTTGATTGAAGGTCTCTTGATCAATACGAATTCCTAATACAGATGACTGACATTTTTCAAATGACTTTTTGGTTGAAAATGGCTTTAAAAATTGAGGCCATTTTGCTTTTTCAAAAATTTATGACATGACTTGTTGGCGTATAATTTAAACTTTTTCAATCAACCTACCATGAGACTGAGGGTGGCAGATGAATTTTTTTTGAACTTCTACAATGTTCATTAGGATTGTGTTAGATATTGCTTCTTGCTCAATGAGGTTTAAATAGTGTACTAACCATGAATAGGTCAGAGAACGATTACATCTGAGAGAGTTTAAATTTTTTCATTTTATAAGCAAATCGTGATAGTTTTCTCTGCCCTTTTGGGTGGCATCATCAGCAACTCAGGCAAAACATTCTGAGGGTCTATTTTGAGACCATCAATCAATATTTTAAGTAGGCACACATTTTTCTCTATGCTTATGCAATTATCAGATCACTTCTCATATTCAACCAGGCATTTTGCACTAATGTCAACGCCAGTTCTTTTTGTTCTTTAACTTTTCCTTTTGTTTCTTCATTTGGAAGTTGAAATCTGCCTTGAGGAGTACATCTAAGGTAAAATGCTTCAATCTTTTTTCAAATTCTTCAATTTTTTTTTACATAATTATGCCATTAAAATAATCACCAATTGATCTTTGCCATTTTTTAGGAGCCGAAGAACTGTGGATGGGCTGGCATCTTGAATGAAGCAGATGTTGA
This sequence comes from Mauremys mutica, assembly GCF_020497125.1. Taxonomy (NCBI): domain Eukaryota; kingdom Metazoa; phylum Chordata; order Testudines; family Geoemydidae; genus Mauremys; species Mauremys mutica. The sequence goes on from NC_059072.1 coordinate 64,454,256, forward strand.
AGAGCTATGATTATATTTCCATGACTAGGTATCTATCTAGGTACTTCTACTGTCCTTGTTACCACAGTATCTGATTACTGTAGAATACTCAGTGATGACAATGGTATCAAAATATTTCACATGCGAAATCAAGCTCATCAATGTTCTCCTATTTCACTTTGAGGTTTCATTCAAGAAGACAGTTGATCTTGAAGCTAGTTTTCTGCACTTTGAGATGAGCATGGATCTTCTCTCTTTTGCTACTCAAATCTTGATAATGTTTATATTTTACTTTACAAGAATTATGTTTTTGTTATTTCACCCATCCCATAGCTTTTCTAACCACTTCCTTCAGCTTGAGACATGCTGAGTTAGATAAATTCATACCCGAATGTCTTGTAATCACTAAATACTAAACATCCATATGCAGTAATAATGACAAACACACCCCTCTGGTTTCAATAATCTGAAGACTGAAAATTTAGATAGCCACATAAATATAGACCCATGTTATCAGATGTCCCACCTACCTGCCAGAAGTTTTCAAGTCCCTGCAAAGCAAACCTTCTAACAGTTCATAATCGCACACATTCCCCTTTAACATCAAATGACAATTATTCCATTCACTAGCCACATCCCTCTCTCCCATCACCAACTCAACTTCTTTCTCTCCCTCAGCTTCCTTCATGACAGCTCTGATATTCGACTGAAATTAGGGCCTAATACTTATAGTGTTGAAACACTTTCAAATATATATTTTGTTCAGGTAGGTACAGAGTCTAAGTGTGCCACCGAAGTTCAGAACATTTTTTAAAAAATCTGACAACCAATAAAACTCCACTGGAGGGTTTGCACAAACCTGCCACCCAGAGCTGCCAGTAGAGGGATACTCTCTGTCTAGCTTCTAGGGCAGTGGTCCCCAAACGGGAGTTCACGAAAGGTTACAGGGGGTTCTCAGGAAAAAATTCCCTAATGGCGGACAGAGCTATCCCTAAGGACCCCGGGCGCACGGGGCCAGCAGTCCGCAGCCTGGACTTCCAAGAGCTAAGCAGATCAAAGCAAGGATGTCTCTCATGCTGAGGAGATTTAAACTTCAAGACTCCTTATAAGAAACAGAAAGGGACGTGAATATTTTTTGCTGTTTTTAAATTAAATAGGCAGCTAGTGTTGTTTTTTAAATTATTATGAAGAACAAGTTTAAGCTTTGTTGTAACGTGTGTTGTTTACCTGAACTGCTCAAGACCTGAATGCTTGTGTAAGGGGAACTCTTTGAGTTGGCTTCTTAGATACCTTCATGCTGTTTCACATCTGATACTTCTTGATGAAACACAGGAGCCTTGTCTTATAACAGGCTTATTCAAAGGGATACAAGCTACGAAAGTGAGATCTTGGAAGAGTGTTGCTGTTTTCATAATGTATTAAAATAGTGTAATGATAAATAATAATTAATAATAGAGTAATAACCATGTCATAAAAACAAATTTTATATTTCCAAGATCACTGCTTTTATAATTTATACTCAGGTAAAAGAGAAAATTCCTGGAAATATTCATTTTTAGGAGGGGGTTCGGGAGACTTGACATTATGGTGAAAGGGGTTCACAGGTTGTTAAAGTTTGGGAACCACTGTTCTAGGGAGTGCGCAGTGAAGGCCCCAAAGCTTTAGCAACTGTGCAAGGGTTTCTAGGTCCTGTAGTTTAACTGCAGTACGGATCAGACTGTGCTGCTTCCAGCTACTTGAGGGACATCTAAAAGGTTCTGTGGATAGAGGAGGGGGCAGCCCTTGCATGGCAGCTCCCTCTTTTGGATGTCCAGGATATGTAAGTAGAAACAGCCACATGACACACTCTTGAAGAGACTGGTATGAAGGGAGGGAGGACTAAGAGTACCAGGCCTCCATCTTAAAAGACATCAAGGATGAATGGAGACATGGGGGTTGGTTAAGGCCTTCATTGGTTGGGATAGTTTGGATAAATATCTGAACTTTTGGATACTTCTGAGAACTGGAGTCCAAACCTTTGGAAATTTCCCTGTCCCTAAAATTTGTCTGGAGCTTGATTATTGTGTATTAGGGCTTTGAGTACTAATGGTGTATTTCTGTAAGAAGAGCATGTAGGATACTGGCCCCAGTGACTCTTTGTTAATGCTGAGGGCTAGTTTATTGCATGCTTTGAATAGCAAGCAGCTATTTTACTAAATGCTCCTACGTGTAATAACGTTGGCCTTCCTGGGGACTGGTTTACTATGTGCTATGCAATATGTAGATTTGTAATCTTGAATATGGGGGTTGCATATTTGTTATTTTTATTCCCCTAACAGTGATGGAAGGAGGACAAGAATTATTAGAAGGTGAACAGGGGATTATTTTAGCTGCATAATTACAAGTTAGCAGGAGAACTCTGGCAAATGTAAAATGCTCCATATTCCTAGAGGCAGTGGAGAAATTGGCCAATGACAGTAAAACATGAGAGATGATTGTCATGGGGTGTCCCATGCTGTCTCAGCCACTAACGGGTTAATAGGGAAACTATAGCTAGGGTTGACTGGTGGACTCACAACAACTACAATGATAAAAGGACTGCAGAGCAGACGGCTGAGAAGCCACAGAAAACAAGAACCTTCAGCAACAGGCCAGTGAGAAGCTGCCCAGGAGACCAGACCCTCTGGAGGAAGGGACTACAGGAGTGACTCGGAGGAACAGCCTGCAAGACAAGCCTGGTAGGAAGCATCCAGGGAAACAGTAAGAGGTGGGGAGAGTTTGGAGCCAACCGCTTTGTACAGGGTCCCTGGCCTGGAACCCAGAGGAGTGGCTGGGTCTGGGTTTCCCTGCCAAACCCAGCAAGGGGGCTCATTAAGGCCCTGAACAAGTGAACTATACCTGAAGGGGTCAGGGACTGAGTACCTCTCATCTAGAGACACTGGCCTCCTGAAGTATTGGGCTTTTTAACACCCTGAGAGGGGAAAGAACCATCAGGGACCTGGACAGAGAGCGGAGGTCAGAACAAGGAAGCAACAAGCAGGTTAGAAGGCAGGCAACATATCAAGAGGTAAACTGAGGCAGAGCTGCTGTGTCACCCAATTTTGCTGCGAGGTGGCACCAAAAATCAAAGGGATCACCAGCAACAAGGTTTTGTGAAAGACACAAACAAACCAGGGATTCCCAAGACCATCTCTAATTCCTACCTGACGTGTGGCCACAAAATCCATCATGTAAACTCCTATATTTCACCAACCCTAGTATAAATTTCATCTATCCTATTTACATAGCCACACTGCACAGCATTTGGGGATTTAAACTCTACCCAAACAGTGGCATAATTGTTTTCATAGTAAGTAAAATACTTCAAAGGTGAAAAAGCAGAGGAAGAGGAAAAAAATAAGTGGCATAAATAAAGTAAGTGATGGCATGGAGGTGTCTTAAATTTTCAGTCATATGTTTGGGAAGCCCTGTATAAGTATTACAGTCATTGTAAACTCACAGTAATAAAATGTTTATAGTATCCGTTATTACCATGAGTTTGGGATGATCATATTAGTTATGCAGGTTTTTCTAACAAGGGGCAATGAAAACTTTATAGCACCCTTCACCAACATATCTTCTCCCTTTCCCTCAGCAGAGAGAGACTTATTACAACTTGCATTTAAAACTGTCCTACAACAATCTGACTGGTTAGAAATTGGTCACTAAACCCAAAACAGATTGTGCTATTGCTCTTCTAAGCAAAGGGCAACAATCTACATCTGACATAAATCACTGTTGTCAAGCAGGGACATTTGACCAGTCTCCCATTAATCCCCTACAAAAGGAGCTGGCAGGCTTGTCCAAATTCTTCTGCTTGGAAGTGGCCATCTCTCCGAGGGATATAAGAATTGCCAGACTGAATCAGACCCTAAGGCCATTTAATGCAGTGCCCTGTCTATGACAATGGCCAGCACCAGATGCTTCAGAGGAAGGTGTAAGTGTAACACCGGCAGACCCCGGTCATCGGCAGGCAGGATTGAACCTGGGACCTCTGGAGCTTAGTGCATGAGCCAAAAGCCATGTGGCCCTTAGCTAAGGCTGTAGAGCAAACTCATTAATCCTTAAGTGGTCTTGGTACCACTAGATGGGACAGAACACCACACCCAGAAGGTGTGTGGTTACATAAGGACTCCACAGTAGGCAGATGTGGGGGAATCTGTTCAGATGTTATCAGATGTGGGGGAACCCCCTGCCTCCCCGCTTTAGAGGTTATAAGGGTAATAATTGGAGATATACCAATCTCCTAGAACTGGAAAGGACCTTGAAAGGTAATCAAGTCCAGCCTGCTGCCTTTGCTAGCAGGACCAATTTTTGCCCCAGATCCCTAAGTGGCCTCCTCAAAGATTGAACTCACAACCCTGGGTTTAGCAGGCCAATGCTCAAACCACTGAGCTATCCCTCCCCCCACTACTAACCCTAATCTCTATTTGTTAGGGATTGGTTTAAAACCTGAAGCATGAGGTTTAATATCACTTCCTGGGTTGGCTGCATCCCCAGTTTCTCCGTAATGCAGGAACCATTCTCAGATGTTGCCGTGTGTATGTGATTAAAGGGTGAAAATCACCCCTGGGCAGAGTGTCAGTATGAGACCCCGCCCATGTGCCACTTATACCCTTTTATGTTGATCCTCTGCACAGGGGAGAATTTGACTGAAAGACGTATGTTTATATGTTTTATGATATTTTTACAATGTTTTTAATAGTGATGGTCTCCAGAGGCAAGAGAGGTAATAAAATTGCCTCAGATAATAGTTTCTTCAGTTGCACAGGATGACCACAGTCTGACAGGGTACCACCATCTCAGGAAAGATTTTTGCCTTGGGCAGTATTTTACTGCTATTCCTTTCCAACTCAATTTGTATAATAATCCCTCTGTCTCTCTGCATGCAGAGAGGGAGAAAGAGATTCATACTTTATAATACTTAATCTTATCAATGCCACAATATGGATTCATGCAGTATCTCCTAATGATCTTAAAGGATATATTAGCAGATGATATGTCAAAACATGTATTGGCTCAAATGGCTGATCAGATAAAAAAATCTGATGAAGGGCAAAACTGTATGAAAAGAGTTGTACTGCTAAAGAAACAGGCAAACCCCCTCCCCCCCAGTCTCACATGGAGTTATTTGCTATTTCAGAGATGATTTACATTGATGACAAACTGCCATTTTGCTGTGACAATGGCAGATTTTTGAGAGGGGGTGGTGCTTTGTGTTGTGGTGGAATCCCACAATTCCCCTCACTACCATCCCCAAGAGAAACTTGTTCAACAGTGGAAATAGTGAAAATTTATCTCTGACTAATGCCCCAATCCTGCAAGCTGAACCAAGCAGAAACACCCATTGACCTCAATAGATCTCCATGTGGGCCAACCCTTATGTCTGTGCAGAGTCAAGTTCAAGTCAGTGGGGCTCTGTGCAGGTGCAGGAGGTTCATCATTATGTATCAGATTGCAGGATCATGTGCAAAAACTCTCAGAATGAAAGACAGTATTTTCACATGCTCTACTTGAAGTGGTCCTGGAGTTAGCAAAATAACTATATAAAAATGGCCCCTCTGCTCAATGTATCTGGTACCTATTTATCATGAAATGCCCAGGGAGATTAGAGAGACTATAAAAATAGAAAGCCCAGTAATAATGGAGGATTTCAATTATCCCCATATTGGCTGGGATACATGTCATCTCAGGACAGGATGCAGAGATAAAATTTCTAGACACCGTTAATACCTGCTTCTTGGAGCAGCTTGTCCTAGAACCCACAAGGGGAGAGGCATTTTTTGATTAAGACTTAAGTGAAACCCAGGATCTGGACCAAGAGGCAAATATAGCTGAACCACTCAGTAATAGCGACCATAATGTACATCTCTGTAGGGCGGAAGATACCAAAGAAATCCACCACAGTAGCATTTAACTTCAAAAAGGGGGACTACACAAAAATGAGGAAGCTAGTTAAACAGAAATTAAAAGGAACAGTAACAAAAGTGAAATGCCTGCAAGTTGCATGGAAACTATTTAAAAACACCACAATAAAGGCTCAGACTAAATGTATACCCCAATCAAAACAGTAAGATCAGAAACTGGCTACCATGGCTAACCAACGGAATAAAAGAGATGGTTAGAGGCAAAAGGCATCCTTCAAAAATTGGAAGTCAAATCCTACTGAGGAAAATAGAAAGGATCATAAACTTTGGCAAGTCAAATATAAAAATATAATTAAGCAGACCAGAAGAGAATTTGAAGATTAACTAATAAAAAACAGAAAAACTAATAGCAAAACATATTTTAAGTACATCAAAAGCAGGAAAGTAGCCAAACAATCATTCGATGATCAAGGTGCTAAATGAGCACTAAAAGAAGACAAGGCCATTGCATAGAAGCAAAATTAATACTTTTGCATTGATCTTCTCTGCAGAGGATGTGAGGGAGATTGGCTCAGCCGTGAGCCATTCTTTTTAGGTGACATATCTGAGGAACTTTCCTAAATTGAGATGTCAATAGAAGTAGTTCTGGAACAACTTGATAACAATAATAAGTCACCAGGACCAGATAGTATTCATCCAAGAGTTCTGACGGAACTCATATATGAAATAGCAGAACTATGGTACGTTACCTCTCTCTTAAATCAGCCTCTGTACCAGACTAGAGTATAGAGAATTTAACACCAATATTTCTCTAAAAGGCTCCAGAGGTGATCCTGGCAATTAGAGGCTGGTGAGCCTAACTTCAGTACCAGGCCGCTGGAGTGAAATATCAGGACAAATTGCACCCCAACCAAAGACCGGTCGGGATGCAGGACAAACATCTAAATATCGGGATGTCTGGTCACCCTAGCAGGGGGACAAGGGTAATCTTGTTGATACAGTGTAATTGGCTTTTCAGAAAGCCTTTGACAAAGTCCTACATCAAAGGCTCTAAAGCAAATCAATCAGTCATGGGATAAGAGGTAAGGTCCTCTCATGGACCAGTAACAGGTTAAAAGATAGGAAACAAAGAGTAAGAAAAAATGGTCAGTTTTCACAATGGAGAGAGATAAATAGTGTGGTCCCCCAAGAATCTGTTCTGGGACCAGTGCTGTTAAATATATTCAACAATGATCTGGAAAAGAGGATAAACAGTGAGGTGGCAAAGTTTACAGACAATACAAAATTACTCAAGATAATTAAGTCCAAAGCTGACTGCAAAGAGTTACAAAGGGATCTCACTAAACTATGTGACTGGCAAAAAAATGGCAGATGAAATTCATTGTTAGAAAAATGCAAAGTAGTGCACATTGGAAAACATAATTCCAACTCTACATACTAAATGACGGGGTCTAATAGCTGTTACCACTCAAGAAAGAGATCTTAAAGTCGTTGTGGATAGTTCTCTGAAAGCGTCTGCTTAATGTGCAGCAGCAATAAAAAAAAAAGCTAATACAATGTTAGGAACCATTAAGAAAGGGATAGATGAGACAGAAAATATCATAAGGCCACTATATAAATCCATGGTACATCTACATCTTGAATACTGCTTGCAGTTCTGGTCGCCCCATTTCACAAAAGATACACTAGAAATGGAAAAGTTACAGAGATGGGCTACAAAAATGATTAGGGGGATGGAATAGCTTCCATATGAGAAGAGATTAAAAAGACTGGGACTGTTCAGCTTAGAACACAGATGACTAAGGGAGGATATGGTAGAGGTCTACAAAATCATGAATGGTGTGGACAAAGAGAATAAGGAAATTTTATTTACCCCTTCACATAACACATGAATCAGGGGCACTCAATGAAATTAATAGGCAGCAAGTTTAAAACAAACATAAGGACGTACTTCTTCATACAACGCAAGTCAACCTGTGGAACTTGTTGCCAGGGGATGTTGTGAAGGCCAAAAGTACAAGTGGGTTAAAAAAATAATTAGATAAGTTCATGGAGGATAGCTCTATTAATGGCTGTTAGCCAGAGCAATCTCGTATATTAAAATGGTATGTATTTTTATGACTAATGATTTTAGATCCACCTCTACCCCGCTATAACGCGGCCCAATATAGCATGCTGCGGGGAGCCCTGGGCCCTTTAAATCCTGCTGGAGCCCTGCCACCGCTACCCCGGGCTGCAGCAGCCGGGCTCGCCGGCGATTTAAAGGGCCCGGACTCCCTGCAATGGCCGCAGGGCTGGCTCCAGACCCCAGCACGCCAAGCGCGCGCTTGGGGCGGCATGCCACGGGGGGTGCTCTGCCTGTCGCTGGGAGGGCAGCAGGCGGCTCTGGTGGACCTTCCGCAGGCATGCCTGCGGAGGGTCCGCTGGTCCCGCGGCTCAGGTGGACCTCCCGCAGGCATGCCTGTGGATGCTCCACCGGAGCCGCGGGACCAGCGGACCCTCCGCAGGCACGTCTGCAGGAGGTCCACCGGAGCCGCGGGACCGGCGACCGCCAGAGTGCCCCCCGTGGCGTGCCGCCGTTCTTGGGGCGGCGAAATTGCTAGAGCCACCCCTGAGTGGCCGGAGCTCTTTAAATCACCGCTGAAGCCCTGCCGCGGCTACCCCGATATAACGGGGTTTCAGCTATAACGTAGTAGAGATTTTTGGCTCCCCACGACCGCGTTATAGCGGGTAGCGGTGTAGTTGCCTCGTACAAACTGTGCTTAAGTATTGGAGGGGTCCAAAACTAGCACTGCATACCCATCCAGAGAGTACCGAAGCAAACTACACTAAAAGAATATATATTTTTAATCCTGGGTTACACAAACTAGAAGTAATCAACTCATTTTAGTGTTGGATGCCAACATTGCTGATTTCTGCTCCCCAAATCAAACACATTGACACCCAAACTATTGCTGCTCTCCTGACTACTTCTCTTTAAAACATTTACCAAAGTAAAACTGCAGTACATTTTGTGCCTTTTCTCTCATCTTGTTTCCCCAGCCCCTGTCTGTTGCACACTTCGAATGACTGCTGTTACCACCTACATGAACTTTTGAAGTCCTTCTTTTTCATTCGCCGCCTCATCATTGTTCCGCGTGGGCTGGTGGAGTAGAGGCTGCGAGGTAGGGTCCCCATGTTCAGGGAACTCAGGCTGTATGCACTCATGGAGGTAGGAGAGAAGGACGAAGACACCAAAGCTGCTGTAAAAAATTGGACACTTGGCACATAGCACTCTATAGCAGGGAACAGTGCAACATAAGCCTGCAACTTACTCATGAATCAGACAGTGTGTATGTTGCACAAAAATGGTTTGTGTATCTAGTAACAAAGACACACATCAAACCTTAGGTGTGACCCTAAATAACAGCATAGCCAGAATTTCAACACCATGTGAGGCATAAAAGGAACTAGGAACTAGCAAAGATACTGTAGACACAAAAATATGTACTATATACCTTATTTTAAGCAAAGTACATAAAATAAATACTTTTGAGACAATGTAAATCAATGTGTCTGGCTAATGACTCTAAAAATGCCTTTTTAATAGGTGATTTCTGACATAACATTTGTAAGCCATTCTTTGTATTCAAAGATTATGCTGCACATAAGGTGCTGAAACCGAATGATCTAGTAATATGGTTTAACAACCAGGTCACAGAGAATTTTCAAGCCTTTCCCCATCTACAAAGACTGTCCAATTAAAGAAAGAAAAAGGCATAAGTTGTCAGAAATAACCTTGTCATAGTTATGAAAAAAAAGTGAACTGAACTGAGAGAAGTATGAGAGGAAGAAAAAAAATATATGTCAGGAGGAAAAAGCGTGGAACATTACGAAGGTTTTTTTGAGGAGGCGTTTTCTGGAATTTCAAGGCTGGCATCCTGCAATGGTCAGGGTGGTAGGTGTTATAATGGTGGTAGGTGAGGAGGCTGCTTTGGTTGTTGGCACAGGAATCCCAGGTAAGTTGCCTGTTGCTCCTTTGAACCTTCACTGCCCGCATGAAGGGATGACAGGAAATAAGAAAACAAAAAGGGACCAGAGAAGAGGGAGAGGTAACTGAATTGCATAAATAAAAAGTAACAAAAATGAAAGCAATTTGAAAAGGAGAAAAAATTAATGTGGCTTTGTCCCTTTTCTTGGTGATCAGCAAACACCGTGATCAACTTCAGGGATGGAAACCTTTCATCTTCCCAGAAATAATGCCTCTTATGGCTTCCCCCACCCCACAAAAAAGATAAGTACTGAATCAATTTCTAATCTCCCTCTGGCCTTAAGAGCTAAGATTAAAAACTTTTTTGAAAAATATTTAAGTCAACATTATTGAGATGTATGATATATGACTAGTAATTACAGGTTTGCAAATCTCCACCCGCATTAGCAGGGCTTGTATATATTAAGAAAACAAAAAGGGACTATAAATCACATTTCCCATAATGACTTGAAGTGGTTTACATGTCAGTCATTTCAATTTTCTGCTATGACATTTTAATTTTGCAAGCATCTATCATTGGTATTATACTATCCTGGGCAATAAACTACTTCACTCAACCATCAACACAAAAATCCTATCTTGGGGCCTGATTAATAAGGACAAAGCAAAAGTCTAAAGTCACTATTTATGGTTTTGCAGCATGATCGTCAGATCTTTTCCTTTTCTGGATTAAAACTGAGACCATATTTGATTCCTACTCTCAGGTTTGTGCTCAAAATGGGAATTGCCAAAATTTGTCAAAAAAATAAATGGTGGGAGGGGGGAGAAGGGAATGGCACATGTTGATCGATCGATTTGCCAAAAGCCAGGGGACTGCTCCTAAATTATACAAAATGGTACAGATAATAGCCACCCTCATGTTTAGTACCAAGATGCATCTCTCGATGCACAGTGGTCTGTTCACTCTGAACAAGATGGAACACAATATTTTGTGACCTGTAGTCAGCGATTAATTTGCAGTGAAAGAGGTGCTGTGGCTCAAACAATTAGGTGCCAGGCTCAAGCAATTTTTTTAACTTTCATAACTGACGCAGCACCAGAGATGCCAAGGCCATGAACCGCCAAGTCTAAAGGTGCCAGGGTCAGCCCTGGCAAGCCCTAGAACAAATTAAGCACTGCCTGTAGTCACCACTGGCTTCAACTTTGTATTGAAAGATGAGGTGGGATTTGTCAAACACTATGAGCTGCATTTGGTCCAAGGCCTAACTAAATGCCAGAGGAAAAGCTATAGTTTTTCTCTCTTTTATATTATAGAAGTAGAATCTCTTTCTTGGCTGAATACATTAAATCTTTTTGTATCTAAATAGAGATTGCCCTCCCTTTCCCGCCCCAACCCTAGTGGAATGTTTAATTACAACAAAGGGTAGGTGAGGGAAGGTAAAAGGAAAGGAATGTATTGGACTTCAAAAATAAAATATGTTTTGCCAACATCACTTTATAAACCATCTGAGGGTCACCTGCAGTGAAATTAGGACATTCAGTTCCTGGACAGAACCACTAAGCTTCACTTCACAGTCCAACAGACCAATGCCTGAACAGCTCACCGATCTAATTCTAATAAAAGTAACCTTGAAGAAGTCTACAAAAACTTACATATCAAGCAGGGTAATGTGGCCAGAAAAATCCCAGCAGCCCTAGTAACAATCTCTCTCAATATTTTGTTTTAATGAATCAAACTTACTGTAGTTTCCTATCATAACTTTTCAAATTCAACTGATTCTTTTTCTGATAATCTATGTCAATTTCTGAGCTTTAACTATGGTATAAAAATTAAAATCTGATAAGAATAATATGGCCAGGAGGATTTTCATTATATTCAGGTTGCTATGAGCCCTGTTTAATTAAAAAGGCTGCTTCCAGCAGGAAATTATCTGGCAGCTCTTGATTTTTTTTCTTTTGAACTGTGGATAGGTGTAAAAAGTGTCCTATGAGGTGGAAAGTCCATACAAATTAAGTTTCCATATCTTTCAGAATGATCATTCCAATTCAATAAGAATTCTGTATAAACCTATAGCATGTACATTAGTAATTCATTAAGCTATACCAGCCCAGGACTTCTTAATGCTGCAGTAAAATTTATAAGGCAGCAGTAGACAAAGGAATGAGCTTGGCATCACAGTAGAAAAGAAAAAAAAACCTTAAAAACAAATCGGGTCTCTTGAGGTTTTTTGGGGGGGGGGGGCGGGGGACGCTCAACTCTTTATTCTTCCATTAACTCTCTTTAGGTATTTTAGTTTGATTTTGAGTTGGGCGTGGGTTGTTTTTTTTTTCTGGCCAGTTCATAATTCAGAGCACATTCTGGGGTGAATGATAACTGTGTTCAAAAGCGAGAGCCTTAATGATTCAACAGATCATAGAATATTGTTATGCAAAGTACTTTTATATCATCCAGTCCATCTCTCAGCCAATGAAGGATTGTTCCCAAGGCTACATTTGTTTCCATAAAGCATGTTTCCTCTTCAGTAGACTGTGGTTTTTAAGTAACACCACCTGGGAATCTATACTCAAAACATTTGGGCTCTTCTGGATAATTTAAGGCAGCTGCCTCATTGTCTAGGGAGAGCTCCCCTAGAAAGACATCCTTGCATACATGTCACTAAATCCTCTTGATGTCATTTCACAAAGCTCAATCCCCATACACAGCACAACAACTATACGGGTCTCCAGATTGTAGCTGCACTAGGTGAAGGTGAATGGTATATAACAATAGCCTTGAAGAAAGACCTTGAAGTATTTAGTATTGTCTTAAAAAGCAAATTGTAATCAGCTGTACAAACAGATTGCTACCGAATAGAATCTTTTGGCCATGGTACTCAACTTTTAACAGAAGAGAGCCACTTCATCCTCAAAGGGAGTTTCAAACAGCCATAAAATAGCCACATGTGACATCTTTGCCTCATGATGTTGCATAGTTTGTAACATACTGGCACAACTGTATGGTAGGGAAATCATCAACTGTGGTCTCCCCTCCCCCCACATCTCTACAGCTTTTGAGCATAGGTGTCATCCCTCACTTTCTCTCATCCCTCCAGATTGCTGTGCAGAAGAGGGATGGAGACCCAACTGGAAGATGGCAGAACATGGAATCCCAGGAGCTACTCTTCATTTATCCCAGTAGGGGAGAAACTAAGTGGCATCCAAAACACTAGCTCATCAGTTCACAGATTGCTGCTCTCTGGTAAAATGAATAGACCACAGATCAGGTGCCTATTTAGGGAGCTACATTCAGCCATGTATCTACCAGCATTTCTTATCGCTGAAGTATCTAGGCCTATAAAGCAGACTCTTGACCAAAGAAGCCACAGGTTTAGTATTGCTGTCTTTGGCACTAAAATGCATTGAGTCTCTCACTACAGCATAGATACCTACGGCACTGGGTTATCTATCTCCAGTATTTCTGCTGAAGATATCCACAGATAAATTCAATCTAATAATATTGTATAATTGAGATTAACCACTTTTCATAATTATCCAATCTACAAGATATGCACTCCCCATATTTGGGCTGAACAACAAGAAGTGTCACATGTCTGGTCGGAAAAGTTCCTTTCTGCATAGCATTATAACATAACATCAGGAAACAGTAAATTGAACTAGGGGAGAGACTTGGGGGAAGTGTCCATAAACAAACATTACAATTTATAAGTATCTAAACTGGGCAGCAGAGTAATTTGAAACGCTCCCTTGAGAAGGATGGCAGTCAATGACAATGTTATTAAGAAGAGAAATTCAGTCTTTTGGAAGTATTTTGAGAGAGGAGCCTCAAGAATTTATCAGGGTTTACAGAAAGTAGGTGAATCCATGGGCATTCATAATACCCTTCAAAGTGAATATGCTTAAAGAAGTTGGTAATGATCCATATTATTTTTTCCATTTTGAGAAGCTATTCAGAGTATAATTCACTGAATTCATAGATACTTAGCTTATTTTCTTTAATATAATTACAAAGGTATATTCACCAACTCTCTTTTTTTAATATGATGGGAACTATGCAGAGCCACTTTCAGCAAAACATTTTCTCCTTATTTTTAGGGATTTCTGAGGATAGATTGAGATAAACAGTACACAGCTTGCAAGGGATTTTCAGAAGCATAACCCGGAGAGCTGAAAAGAAAGGTTACAGATAAAATTGCCTTAATATCTTTTCCCCGAGTTACAGCAATGGCAGCAGATATGAACATGCAAGAAAGACGAAGTGGGATCTAGTGCTACAGATCCCCTTACCGTGTTCTGGTCCCTTCAATGCTAGCCGAGTCTGATGGTGAGGAAGGATCTCAAGTTTGACGTTGTCTGCTGTATTAGCCAAGAACTGTGTTGCTTCTGCCAATGTACAGTACTCCATGCTGGTACCATCGATGGACAGAATATGGTCTCCTACGTGTAATGCACCACATCTATACAAAGGGAAAAAAACTCTGTATGATAAAGTGTGCTCTTTGCTTGGTATCTGAGTTTTATAGCCTTCAAATTGGTCATGGCAATTATGAGACTACATTTTTAGAGAGAAAAAATTAATATTTTTATAAGGATTGTCACTGGACAAACTAAGTCTATTAGTACAAATCTTAAATACAATTCGGTAAATACAGTGTATGTCAAGACATCACTCACAGAACTGGAATGGGGTACTAGTTGATTACTAGTATATGCGTGAATGGCAGCAGAATAAATGAGAAGAGCTTAAGGAGACTCAGCAAGCCTGCTCATATCCCTCACACAAGCACCCAGTTCATCATTTTTTGAGTTATTCATAGTTAAACATTTATTAGTACAAAAGCTGTAAATGATGATGAAATTATGCAGTAGTCAAACAAATAATGAAACCAGGGCTGGCATGGTGACTCGAGGAGTGGGGTGGGGAGGGGGCTAGCTGCTACATCTTGCTGCACTCAAGAGACTGGCTACTGGATGAGTTGAGAAATGCAAACACAGCAGTCAGCATCCCGACGTACCAGTCAAGTGGACAGCTCCTTTAATTGGTTACCCCCTGTGGAATGGGAAAAAACAGAGGGAGAAAATTAAAGCATCCTGAACCATTGAGCTGGAGAACCCCTCTGGATCAATGGCCGTCATTCTCAAAGGTTCTACTGTAGGGTAAAGCCCACAGTGGAGCTGTAAACTCACTGTTACAAGTGGGTGCTACTAACAGCACCATTGTCAAAAGAGGAATTACAGGGAAGGGTGACTGGGGACATGCAGGAGAAATTTGCTGCTGAAACATAATATTTAAGGCAAATTTAAAAAAAAAAATCCCACAGCTTTACTACAGAGGTTACACCATCTGGGGCAGTGGTAGGCAACCTGTGGCCTGTCAAGGTAATCCGCTGGTGGGCCGCCTTACGTTTGCACAGCTGCCTGCAGCTCCCAGTGGCCATGGTTTGCCGTTCCCAGCCAATGGGAGCTGTGGGAAGTGGCACAGGGATGTGCTGGCCACCGCTACTAACCATGAACCGCAGCCACTGGGAGCTGTGGGTGGCTGTGCAAATGTAAACAAATTGTCTGGCAGCTCGCCAGCGGATTACCCTGACGGGTTGCGTGTGACCCGTGGGCCACAGATTGCCCACCACTGATCTGGGGGAAAGTATCTAACCTTTTTTCCACCCCCCCTTTTGTAAATATAATTTTATCTCACAATGATGGAATTTTTCAAATGGAGCTGAAAAAGGGATTTTCCTTATAAAATAACTCTAAAATACAGAAGCCAGTCTTTCTAATACCTCAGTGGTATTCTAAAATCTTAATAAGAAAAAAATCCAAGTATAAAGAGTTCCATTTCACTGTGCCACAAGAATGAACGATGCACCCTAAAAGAGCACTTCATGGTTGCTAAGTCTCAAAATTTACTTACTTTGACAGATGTTTCATATTGTGGGACTTCCTTTAAGAATTGCAGCAGAGTATTTATTTTTAATGCTAATCACTGCTGCAGCATTATATTTGAAAAAACCAAGCAAACCTTCAAATTACTCTGCAGCACAGCATAAGCAAACAGGTTCAGATATACTAGAAAGAGGAGACAGTGTTTTTTTTATGGGATAACATAGGATATTGTTGGGAGTTGGTTTGGTTTTTTTCTGTAGTTTAATGCCGTGTGAATGAGCAAAAGTAAAATTGTGTCTGGGAATCTTTTTAAAAGCTCTACATTATAGAGCTACTGTTTGCCACGAGGGGTTAATTTTAAGCTCTAACAACCTTGAGAGCGTCTTCTTCAGTCAAATTCATCTAAAATGCCAAGGGAAGTTTTTTTAAACAGCAACAAAAATACTGATAAGATATAAAATGGATGCATAATCCTATAATGTAGGGCCTTCTGTAGCACTCACCTGTCTGCAAAACTTGCAGATTTGATTTTGTCTATGACAATGACCTGTTTGTTGCAGCACATCGAGGTAGTTAGTGCAACCCCAAGAGCAGCACCAGGAGTTTTGGCAACTTCGACTAGCAATGGTCCAGATGCTGTTGCTACCGAATCTGTTAAAATTAGACCAAAAAGAGTATTTCAGTATTACACCAATTTGGTATCTGTGCCATTTTCATAATTCATTTTCACAGAAAATATCTACAACTACTGTATTTATCTAGGCCGCAAACAGGAAAACCACATTGGACTGGGGAGTTCCAGAGAGCAATTATGGGATTTAAAGCATTAACTAGGGCACCTATATTTTGAGTGTGGAATGAATGAAAGTGAGAGCGGATCGGTAAAGTCATTGCTGATAACAAGGTGTGGAGGTTAGGCACATGAGAGCTCTGACTCGAAGAACCCTTAGAAGCAGCAGACCGATGCAATTCTGAGATGGAAAGAAAGAACAGAATGACTTGCTAAGAGACAACAACTGAAGTAAAAATTCATCAGGGACATAGAATGCTATTTAAGTAACTAAGGCAGTGAAAAGTTAAAGATGTTTCAATATGTGGATGAAGACCAGTAGAGCTACATATGTAAGAAGTGAATAGGCATAGAAGTATAAGATGTATAAAAATAACTGGGGAATCCCTACCAGCTATTGAGAATCAGGCAACAAATGAGACAACTGAAAGGGAGATTTGATAAACTGAAAACTGGGACAAAGTAAATTGATCTTTTCAGAGGTGCTCCCAGTGCCACGCATCAGTGGAGAAAGGAGAATATTAACACTGCAGTAAACTTAATGGATGTACAGGAGGAGTTTTGGTTCACAGAACACTGGGATGCCTGCTGTGAGGAGAGGCACATGTTTAGATGTGACGGCCTCCACAGAAGCTGCTGGGACTGAAATTGGTACTGTTTTTAGCTGGGAGTTAAACAAGTTAGGAAAAGGGGACATGAGGTCTTTTATTGAATCTTAAAGAATCTGTCATGTATTTTCAATACACAAAGTGTGACAGAAAATGGAATTCTGCAGAAGAGGAAGAATGCGATCATGTGATTCAAGAGACACCTGCAATAGATGTCCTATCCTTGACAAGGAGAAGGAACTATCCAAAGAACAAGCCAAAGATAATAACTCAACAAGTGGCCAAGAAAAAAGCACTGAACAGGAACGAGAAGATTAAGAATGTGAAATGTTGTATTATTGTCCCACAGCATAGATACAGGGGAAAACATGTGTGGGAAGTAAACAAACAGAACTGGAAATACGATTAAGTAATGGAGGTCGGGTGGTCCTCATACATAGCATACAGGAATGAAAGGGAGTGAAAAGAAGAAAGAGGTGGTGGGGTGGAATTGTTCATTATGTTAGAGGTATTAGCTAATTTTCTTCACAAAACCTCCTGTGAAGTAGATTGATATCATCATCCCCTTCTTGCAGATGGAAGATTCAGGTAGAGAAATCAAGGCTAACTTTTCCAAGAGTGGCCACTAATTTGGGGTGCCTCAATTTTGGGCCCAACAGAGACCCATTGCACCTGACTTCCAGAGGTGCTGGACATCCATAGACACTATTAAAATCAAGGGAAGTAGAAGGCACTTAGCAACTTTGAAAATCAGGCCAACAGTGTCTCAAATTGGAGTTCCCAAAACAGAGGCACCCAGAAGTATCCTTTTGAAAAATTTTCCCTAGTTGACTTGCCTATGGCTGAAGGTGTCCATTGCAGAGACTAGAACTTATGAACTCTTGGCTCCCAGTCCTGTGCTTGTGGTCATTTTTTCAGCTAATTTTGGCTACTGATGTTTGGAACTACAAACAGATTATTTGAGCATCAGTATTTTATGACACTCTGTAAAGAAGAAAGCCATTTTTGTAATAAATATTGTGGCAAAGGGCTGTACCAATAAAGATTTTGCAAGTGATAAACTTTAACCTGGCATTGGCCTGTCACTAGAAAGTACTTCCCATAATCTAGGTCTCCCCTACAACAAAGAAAAAAGAAGATGCTAATGTCATCTGGTGATACTGAGTCAATGTCTCAAGATGCGGCTGCAGTGCTTGCAAAGTTTCTTGTAAGAGGAAAAATCAGCTTATTCCCTGGCAACATTTCTAGATGTCTGTTGAGATATACTGGGAAGGTAAACTAAACGAAGGTAGACAAGGTGAATAAATAAGATAACTACATTAGAGAAAGCAGAAGAAAAGAAATGGAGTGTGTCTAACTGAGAAAAATAAACACAAGAAAGAGAAATCTGGAAAGGATAATCAAGTGCATATCCCCTGACAGAGAAGGATTAGTTTATCATGTTGAAGTAAAGCATGGGTATGAAAAATGAATCATACAGATATAAATTATTCATGTCTAAAGATGTTTCAGTCATTAAGATATTTACACCATGACTGAAGCATTTACACACCGTGTTGATTTACTGGCTATGTAATTATATAAGATATACTGATGAATGTTTGCATGGAAAACACTCTAGAATTTTTATTTCGTTAATCAGTTTCCTCACTTTTGAGCAGTGCATCTCAATCAGTATACAAGGCTTGATTAAAACCTCCCAGAGGCTGTGAAATTACTTTCTGCATGCTAACCACCACCTTGCCTAGATTCATGTTTCTTCAGATAAATAGTAGGGAACCGCTTTTGCTGGTCAACTTTGACCATTAGCAAAAAGGCCTATCAATGTACTTGATGTATTTAACGTACTACTCAAACCAGTGGCAGATTTAGAGTTAGTGGGGCCCTGTGAGAAGCTTCATTTTTGGCCCTAACAGTAGTGGTGACAGCGGACAGGAGCCCCGGGGCCTTTTAAATTGCCAGACCAAGGGGAAGCAGCCCCTTTTGTCCCCCCCCCTCCCCATCAGCGGCCCTGGGTGCAGGGGGTGCTGCAGCAGCCCCACATTTTATGTGGGGCTCCGCTGCCGCCCCACACCATTTATGTTAAAACATATTGTTAGGAGCACAGAACCACCCGGGCTTCTGGGGAGACAGGGAGGTGCCTGAGCCCGGCCATGGGAGCTGCAGCATGGCTGGAGGCGGCTAAGAGTGATCATAGCCACCTGGTTTGCAAGGACCCAGCGGCCAGGGGAGGCGAGCAGAGATCAGCATGTGGAGGCAGCAGGGCACTCAGGTGGCTGCCAATGGAGTTGTGCTCCCCCCCACCCACCTACAGGTGGGTGTTCAGCCCACACGGGTCTCTGCTCACTTCTCCAGGCTGGCCAGCGGGGCAGCAGCAGAGCCCGCAGAGCCTTGGGCGCGGGGAGGCAGCTGGGACCCCGGGCGCGGAGCAGCAGCGGAGCCTGCAGAGCCTTGGGCGCGGGGAGGCAGCTGGGACCACAGGGGCAGAGCAGCAGCAGAGTCCCTCATAAAACATGAG
This sequence comes from Mauremys mutica, assembly GCF_020497125.1. Classification (NCBI taxonomy): domain Eukaryota; kingdom Metazoa; phylum Chordata; order Testudines; family Geoemydidae; genus Mauremys; species Mauremys mutica. Next base: position 64,473,886 of record NC_059072.1, read on the forward strand.
GGTGCTGCAGCACCCCCCCGCACCCCTAGTTCCTGTGCCTATGTTTTGGGGGCCCCTGTCATTGGGGGCCCTGTGCCATGGTATGTTTTGGGGTAAATCCGCTCCTGACTCAAACAGCGATGGGCAAACAGGTCTGGATAAAATAAATCACCCCTCGTCCCAAACCCAAATGCAAAGTGAACAATTCGCAAGGTTCAAAAAGTCTTGTTAACTTTTATTTTTTTCTTTTCAAAGTCTACTAGTACCCTCTGGTTTCAGCTGGAAGTGCTGAAATAACATGAGAACAGTGTTTCTGGAGAGGTTTCAAGCCCTATTTCTAACTGTATGTGCTCTTCACTTTTCTCTTCTATAAATGGAAGGGAGAGGGAGGTTGCTTGATTGGGAGCTCTGCTTCATTAGGTAAAAGGTTATCTTAAAAGGACATAACCACAACAACCAAGACTAGGTGAAAATATTCATTTTAAAACAGATAAAAAGAGAGAAGAGGGAGGGATTTCACACCGTCTGTTGAGCTTAAGAGGGCAGCAGCTGTTGAAACACACAGCTACCCAAAGACTACTAGTGTTATTCTGTCTGTTATTTGGGTTCTCCAATGGCATCTCCCTCTTAGGTGCCCCAAAGTTATTCAATCTATTCACTTGAGAGAGATAAAAAGCAAAGCCTGCATAGACCTTTGATGTTGTGCTTCTTTGACCAAATCCAGTAAGAAACGCAGTGAGCCAAAAAGAAAAGTAAAACCACCCACAGTAGCTGTTTGAGGTCAACAGGATATTTAAACATGTGGGTTTCTAATGGCAAGTGATCATCAATACATGAATCACAGGCGCTCACAAAATCCGATTCCTCTCAAAGTGAAAGGAGAGATCATTGTCAGTTCCCAAGGGTTCTTGTTTTAATCAGAAAAGATATCCAAACTAAGGGAAAATCTCTGCCAGTTTCCACAGAGCACGCTGATGTATAGATGTGGAAAAGGAAGCACCTCGCCCTGCTACAGGAATGCTGCAGGTCTGTATATATGTAAATAGCTGGGCTGTCAAACGATAAAAAAAATTAATTGTGATTAAATACGAGATTAAAACTGCGATGAATCAAAAAAATTTTTAATCTTACTGTTAAACAATAGAATACCATTTATTTAAATATTTTGGATGTTTTCTACATTTTCACATATATTGATTTCAATTACAATACAATTCAAAGTGTACAGTGCTCTTTATATTATAATTTTTTATTACAAATATTTGCACTGTAAAAAGATAAAAGCAATATGCTACATATTAAGCACCATCTATTGATACTTTATCTATTGAGTATCAGAGGGGTAGCCGTGTTAGTCTGGATCTGTAAAAGCAGCAAAGAATCCTGTGGCACCTTATAGACTAACAGACGTTTTGAAGCATGAGCTTTCACCCATCTACACCAGTATCCTGCATGCTGACAATGGCCTATGCCAGATACTTAGAGGGAGTGAACAGAACAGGTCAATGTATCGAGTGATCCATCCCCCGTCATCCAGTCCCTCTGGCAATCAGAGGTTTAGGAGCACTCAGAGCATGGAGTTGCATCCCTGACCATCTTGGCTAATAGCCACTGATGGACTTATACTCCATGAACTTATCTAATTCTTTTTTTAACCCAGTTATACTTTTGGCCTTCACTATATCCTGTGGCATCGAGTTTCACAGGTCAATTGTGTGAAACAGGCTGTGTGAAGAAGGACCCTCCCAAGCGGAAAATCCTTCTCTAACATTGCTACACCTCATATGACAACATGGTGATCAAAGTAAGGTTTGTGTTCTCACACAAACCAAGGGGAAAAAAAAATCAGACATTTTTACCACTTATACGTCAAACAGCCTTCTCTAGTAGCAAAAAAGGCAAGCTTTGAGGGTAGCCAAAAAAGGAGAGAGGGTATTCTTTGTAGCCCAATTTTTGAGCCTTCCAGAAGCACTTTCAGCACAGTGAGGTACTAATAGCACAAACTGCAGAAAACACCTGTAGCCCATGTCCTCAAATATTCTCTGCTGAGAGCATTCCAAAGCAACTGGAGTGCTCTCAGTGTATAACTCTCCCATTGCACTAGCCTTCTTTTCAGGTATCTCAAAGCGCTTTAAAAGTGCATTAAGCGTCACCATGGTTCTGTGATGATCAGTGGGTGCTGTAGGTGACAGTCTGTCCGCTCCCTCCATCTTCCGTCAGCACTCCTCTGATATTCAAAGTGAAAAGCTGGGAGACTGTGGCTGGGTGTGTCACAGAGAAACATGGGAATAAGGGAGGTTGTTAGTGAAGTGGAAAGAAAAAGAAGCATTCTTTCCTCTCCCACTTTGAGAATGAAAAATTGGGACATTTTACAGTAAAGGGCAGCATGGGAGAAACAGATTTTATCCCTCTGTGACTCCCAAACTCTTCCCCTTCAATTTAGCTCTTACCCCTCTCTGCCTCACTCCACAGAAACCTGCATTTCTTTCTCTATGCCTCCTCCCTCTGCTGCCTGAGACGCTGCAGGGACTCCTGCCAGGATCCCCCTGTGGCAACCAGATGTACTGCAGTCCCTAAGGACAGGAGACAGAGCTTCCTCAAGGGCGAGCCCAGGACTAGGCAATTAACTCCTCCAGGAACTAAGGTCCATCACAAACCTCACCACCTCCCGATCCAAGAGGAAGGCACATTTCCTTGACCTGCCCTCTCTAAAATGAACAGAGAGCAACACACACACGTGTACATTTCAAAACAGAACACTCAAGTGCACATAATTCTTGCCCTAGGGAGAGGATGAGGGGACATGTTTGTCATGTTCTTAGTGCATTACTGGTGATGAGCATGGTATAAGAGCCAGAATAAAGTTGAATCGATACAGGAGCTAGAGCAGCTCCAACCTTCTGGTAGCACAAGCTGGTCCTGCTCCCAGCTGTATATCAGCTGCACTACACAGCGTCTCCAGTGTCAATAGGAGAGGAATTATCGGTGGGGCTTAGCCACAACACCTCAAAGCCCCATGCACAAAGTATCATTCTCCCTGTTTTACATATCAAGGGGCTGAGACAGAGATATATTCAGGTGCATTTTTTCAGGAGTGGTTAGTGATTTGATGCCCAATCTGAGACATGCCTTGGCCCTGATTTTCAGAAATGCTGGGCACACACAACTCCAATTGAAGTCAATGAAAGCTGCTGTCTGAAACGGGACCAAGATGTGTCTACTTGGGCACCCAAAATCAGTGGCCACATTTGAAAATTTTAGCTTCAATACTTGCTAAAAGTCACAGGAGGGTTGTGGCAGAGCTGGAAATAGAATCTAGGAATCCCATTTCAAAGGCCTGTGCGTTAGCAGCAAGAGTATCTGTACAGATAATTTCACAGTGTCTTACACATGGGTTCTTTGCTGAAGACAATGGGAGCAATATAAAAGCACTCAGGGAATCTTTGCTCTTTCACATTCGCTTTTTTCCATTGACTCACAACCCATTTATTATGGTCAGAGTGTATCTTAAACTGCACTTAATATATCCTGCTGTCTTCTCTCTGGTTTGCTTATTGTATGTTTAAGGATCATTGTTTTAGAACTATCACCCACTTGATGTCCTTCACAAACGCACTCTGCCTCCTCCCTGTAATACTGTGGACAAACTGAAGTTGTCCTGGCTTTCTCAGTGGTCAAAGTGGGGGGAACATGGTGGTACTTTGCTATCACACCCCATCTACTATGCTGACAATCCAATAATCGTATCTCCTTGCCATGCCACAATCCAATAATTACCCAACACCCGCTTTTCAGATCCTAAGCTGGTGGCTCCTGTTCAGCATCCTCCAACTATGCGCTGTTTCCATGGCCACTTGCAGGAAAGGAGCAAAGAATCCTGTGGCACCTTATAGACTAACAGACGTTTTGCAGCATGAGCTTTCGTGGGTGAATACCCACTTCTCTATGGATTTCCCTTGCATCCGAAGGATTGCATAAAGGGAAATCCTTAAAGGGACTGTCTGCCCATTTTCAAGCCACAGATTGCTTTTGTCGTGAAAGTAAGCAAGTTCCGGGGGTAGGGTAGCTTTCCTCAGCTTAGTTCCTCCAATCCCCTCCCAACCAGTGCTCTTGTCTCTTCCTCTGCTGTCTTGCTCTCCAGCAGGTCTATCAAAGACAGGAAGAGAGGAAGCCCTTGGCAATTATTTTCTTTGGTTATGTTTTGACACAAGTAATGGGTCCTGTGGGGAGAGGCAGCTTGAGTAGTGGCATGCTGTACCAAGGCCTACCAATACATTCAAGCCCTGCATTCTCCATTACTAACATCTGGTCATCCTTTGTTTGGCTCATTCCTCTCTCACACTCAATCTCATTTACTTTAATTGTTTTGGCATTTCATTAATTCAGATTTAATGCCAAGCAGATGATTAACCTAGTCTCACTTTCCCCTCTCCCACACATGGTTGATGGTTCCTTAATGTCATCATTCTAACTTTCAAGGGGGTTATATATTTTACCTAAACTCCCATAATGCACTTCCAGGGTGGCTTGTCTCTTTAGTCCTAATATGGGTCTATTTAAAAGATAGGACTTGGGTGGAGGCTGAATGGTTTAGGGAAAAAGTGGTAGCAGCAACAGGGAGAGAGAGCACAGCTGTTACAGAGAAAATGTCTGCAGCATCTCAAGGGCAGGGAGCAACATTACAGCCAGCAATGACCATTATCAATCATAATATTATACTATTCTTCATAGTCTACTGTCTATAAAGGGCATGAGTAAACCATACAGTACTGGCATTTGTATTCAGTTTTACTAATATAAAATAATGTTTGCACCCTCACTCCATTCATGCTTCATTAAACAGAGTAACCTTTTTTATTTCAGACCTTGTGGGGAAATTAGAAACATCCTCAGCAGCAAGCACTAATAATGAAGGCTGAAAAGCCAAAATCATCAACAGTATTTCTAATTCTCCCTCAAGAACTGGAAGAAAGAAGATATTAATATGCTTAATGTGTGACACTTTAGCCCCAAAATATATTTTGGAATGGAGTAAGCTGGTACTGTGCAACTGCAAGCAGTATTCAGGTAGTGAAGCAGGCAAGTTTATTTAATAATATAACAGCTATTTAAAAATTAAAGAGCATTTTTGTTCAAAGGGTTTGTGGTAACCACAGAGGCTCACTGTATAACCTACCAAACATGTGTTTTCCCAGTGCCTCTGATTTTGGAAAATGTGTGTGTTCCATCAAGGCTGCAGAATGAGTAATAAGAGCATAAGAACTGCCATACTGAGTCACACCAATAGACCATCCAGCCCAGTCTCATGTTTTCGACAGCAGCCAGCACCAGAGCTTCAGGGGGAATGTAGTGAACAGGGCAGTTGGAATGATCTTCCCCTGTCTTCCCCTCTTGGCTTCTGGTTGTCAGAGTTTAGGGTCACCCCAAACATGGGGTTACATCCCTGACCATCTTTACTAATAACCATTGATGGACCTATACTCCATGAACTTATCTAGTTCTTTTCTGAATGCAGTTGTTTTTAGACATCACAACATCTTATGGTAATGAGTTCCACAGCTTCAATATGCTTTGTTGAACAAGTACTTCCTCTTATTAGTATTATACCTGCTGCCTATTAATTTCATTGGGTGACCTGTTTTTTGTACTATAGGAAAGGTTAAACACTTCTTTATTCTGATTTCACAGACCTCTATTATACCTCCCTTGTCTCTTTCCTAAGATGAATAGCCCTAATATTTTTAATCTTTCCTCGTATGGAAGTCGTTCCATAGCCTTGATCATCTTTGTTGCCCTTCTCTGAACTTTTTCCAGTCCCACTATATGCTGTTTGAGATGGGGTGACCAGAACTTGGTACAGTATTACAAGGTTTGTACACACCAGGGATTTATATAGTTGTATTATGATATTTTCTATCTTATTTGCTATCCCTTTCCTGACAGTCCTAACATAGTGTTCATCTTTTTGACCACTGCTGAAGTTTTTGGGGATCTATGGTCTCCAAGATCTTTCTTTAGTGGTAACAGCTAATTAGAACCCCCAGTTTATGTGTATATCTGGGATTATTTTTTTCAATGTGCATTACTTTGCACTTAATATTGAATTTCATCTGCCATTTTGTTGCCTAATCACTCAGTTTTGTGAGATCCCTTTGTAACTCTTTGCAGTCATCTGTGCACTTAACTATATTGAATAATTTTGTATCATCTGCAAACTTTGCCACCTCACTGGTCATTTCCTTTTCCAGATCATTTATGAATATGTTGAACAGCACAGGTTCCAGTACAGATCCTTGGGGGACCCCGCTATTTACCTCTCTCCATTGTGAAAACTGACCATTTATTCCTACCCTTTGCTTCCTATCTTTTAACCAGTCACAGATCCATGAAAGGATCTTCCCTGCTATCTGATGACCACTCAGGGTATGTCTACACTACGGGATTATTGCGATTTTACAGAATCCAGTTTTTGGAAACAGATTGTATAAAGTTGAGTGCACGCAGCCACACTAAGCACATTAATTTGGCGGTGTGTGTCCATGTACCGAGGCTAGCATCGGGGAGGTGGAGTGCTCTCCCATCGATTTAGTGGGTATTCATCAGACCTACTAAATCGACACTTGCTCTATCGATTGCAGTAGTGTATCTACCGGCAAGTGTAGACATACCCAGTGTCTGTGTAGACATTGCATTGTTTACATTGGAGCCATGAAATTGACAAGAAAGTTGGGCAGCTAGAGCCTCACTCAGTGCCTTGCTGGTCACAAATCTAAATAATATGTTGCTTAACTGGACAAGCAACAGCAGAGAGACACTCTAATTTTAAGTATCAGAGGGGTAGCCGTGTTAGTCTGGATCTATAAAAGAAGCAAAGAGTCCTGTGGCACCTTATAGACTAACAGACGTTTTGGAGCATGAGCTTTTGTGGGTGAATACCCACTTCGTCGGATGCATGTCTAGTTTAAAGAAGCATGTGTGCCGGGGAGGGGGGGGAGGAAGATATGGGAGTGAGGGTCCCATACCTGCCTCTTTCTGGCTAATCTCAATTAACCCCAAACAAGCCTCAATTCTTTGCTCTGCATATGCCCCCCTCTGCTGCCTACCTGAAAAATCATATGTTGCATGGTAAATGCAGGTGGCACCTGCTTCGTTCCAGCCAGGCACACTACAATGACTGGAGCACACAGGGGCTGGGGAAAGAAACTCATGCCCCTACCATGAATCTCTCAGTGGCATGAGATGGTACTGCAACATGCAATACAGCACCCATATTATGGGTACAACCATTTATAGTCCATTTGACAACTCAGGCATTAATACTGTGGTTTAGCCTCCCATTTACCAATGACTAGCTGCTTCTGAAGCCAGCCCAGAACTGTCACACAGAATTAGATTGCTGTGAAACATCTAATAAAGACAGCCTGTGTGGCACCTAGAATTTGGCCTACATTTGATTCAAGGAACTGTAAGGTAGAACAATACTGCAACCCTGACTAATGTCCTCATCCCAAGAAATAAGAGGATCTTACAGCAGAATAGCTAAAATTTTAAAGTATCAGAGGGGTAGCCGTGTTAGTCTGGTTCTGTAGAAGCAGCAAAGAATCCTGTGGATGCAAGAGAAGAAGTGGGTATTCACCCACAAAAGCTCATGCTGCAAAACGTCTGTTAGTCTATAAGGTGCCACAGGATTCTTTGCTGCTTCTAAAATTTTAAACTCTTCTGGTGAAAGGTCCTACAACAAACCATTGGGCAGTGTTTTCTCCATTCTAGAGGGTGTGTGCATGCATATATCACCACTCTACCTGGCTGTTAAATTCCTGAGAGTAAATAGGAAATTGAAATATACAAGACTTCTGATCTCTTCAAAAAGAGCCAAGTTCTTGCAAGGTTCTGTACTTGCCTGTTACAACACATAGAGCAAACAGGCAGAGTAGACTGACAGCACAATTTGCATGTGTGCCAGCAAACTAAAAGACAGCTGGTATTTGATTTTACATCTGCCAGCCTGGAAAGTGTGCCTTTCAGCACACACCACTATAGAGAATATAAAGTGCTGCAATGCCCATAAATTAAGTCCAGTTGCCACAATGTTCCTAGGCTTCCATTTAACAGCAACAGCTGTAATTAAAGAGAGAGAGCCTGGAGCCCCTTTAAAAAGCTTCTAACTGCCAGAATATGACAAATAGGAAGGAGCACCTTGAATACCCAAACTATCATACCCTATGAAGCTGACAGAGTTCCCTTCTGTAATATTAGGCCCCACAACTCTACAAGTACAATGACATTCCTGAAAGCTCCTGATCACAAGATATGCACTGGGCAATGTTGCTAACTTCCAAATTCTTGATATTAACCAAAATGATAGAGCCAATATGCCAAAAAAATAAAATACAGCCTCTGAACGTTATTCTGGAGTTAACAATCCAATTAATCTTATTTACGCTCTGATAGCAACCCCTGTGGGCAGCTAGGCACAGTCCCTGCCTTGGACTTGTTCACTTCAGACATGCTTTTGCTATCATTGAAGTTAAGAGAACAGGAGTGGGGCCTCAGTTTGTATGCTGTTTGGGGCAGGGACTTTATACCTATCTGTCAAACACTGAATACGTCTTCACATCTGTTGGCAAAGCCTGCTGGCACTTTACAAACAAGTAAAAATAAAATAAAAAAAAAAAGAATAGGTTGCAAGTGTAAATTTCTGAAGCTATAAGATTGTACCATCATAAATATCTGTTATTGAAAAACTCTGGTATCTTTCAATAGTCGGTGCACTAGCTTATGATGTGCTACCATGACTGGATTTTATATTCATGTACCATGGGTTAGAATGAGAGTGTTGCAGGTACCCTTTCCAGCATCCCTGGATAAGAAGGGCTATCAAACGGCAGCTAGTGATGAAATGAGATTTAGTAGCATTAACCAAGAAACAAGCTGGTTAATTGTTCTCCAAATCATACTTCTAGTATTGTCTGAGGAGCAATTCAACAGAAGAACAGATGGGATCTAAAGGGGGGGTGAATGATAGCCCAGAATTTTAGATAAATTGCTCTACAATCTAACATTCAAAAATGCTGCTCTTGGAAAGCACTCAGAACATATGCACTTTGATACACAATGGTGGGTATGGGTTAGCAGAAAATGTTCATTGAAACTTTGAATGTTTGAAAAAAACCCAACTATGCTACAAGCTGGTAGAAAAACAAACAATTTTTGCAAGAAAATTTGAAAAACAAAAAATTTGAAAATTCAAAAATTTCCAATTCTTGCCCATCTTCCACCCTAAAGGAAAGCCTCCAAGCAAAACTAGAGTTTGTTTTATCCTTTATTGCTCCTTTATGATTTTGTATTTTAAATTAAAAGGGCACATGGGAAGAGTTTGTTTGCTTTTACTTTTGAAATATCAGGATTTCACTGTCCTCACTTTGCTTGTGGATCCTGGCAAAATCTACAGAATATGGATAGTGATTTCATATGACACCTCAGCAGCATCTCTTCTGCCACAAATGAGTGGCGAGGGGATGCTGACTCAAGAACATCCCTATTCAAAGTCTCCAAATCTTGCTTGAGACCTATAGCAAAGCAAGTGAGGATCTGATCATTTTAATGTACAAACAGGCCTGTCAAGTGACACCAGCTTTCAGACTTTGCCTGTATATCAGCTGGAATCTCATGCATCAAGCTGAGCTATAAGCAGGCTGCAGGCATTTGCCTGCAGTTGTGCTTTCCAGCCTGATGGGGCCACAGTGGCCCGTAGCAACAGGCCTCCTCTTTAACAGCCCCTTTTAGATTATAGGCAGCAAGGAGCAGCCAGGAGAAGGTGGTGGACACAGCATAAGGTGAGGGGACCAATCCTGGCCCCAAGATCCTTAAATCACAGATTCCCAGGAAAAACAAATCCCCACCATTCCTCCCCTAGCAAACCCTCACCCTGAGCACTCCATCGCCTCTCTGCTTCCCCATCCAGTTAACCTGCCAGGTAGCCCCCACATTACTCTTCATATTAGCTCCCAGAGAGAGCACCACTGGCTTCTCCTCAGACAACCTCCAGTATCCACCATCTCCATTTGCCAAGTTTGGGCACCTCCATATCCTACACCTGCCATTGATAAGAACACAGCGTGTTAACAATAAACTGTAGTTTACAGTCTATAGTTATATGCTGTGGTTATATTTAAAAAAATGTAACAAGGTCACACTTAGAACTTCACAAAAATGCACACATGAAAAGCAGACAAATCATTTAAAAATAATTAATATTAGGACAGTCTTTATCCATTATTACATACACACAAAACGATCTAAAAGATTATTATTGAGGTTGTAAAGTCAAGGATTCAAAAGTTAAGAAATGCCAGAATTAAGGTTAGTGCACATGCAACATGATAGTTGTTAATTGTATGAATACATACCATTTTTCCACACGACTCCTGCCTCGTTTAGTGCACAAGATGGACAGTACTCATTTAATAAACAGTTATTGAATATTGTGTGTTATCCTCATTATTCAGTGTGTGGCCCCAGGCCTTATTTACTGCCCAGTATCCAACCCTGCTCTGAAGACAGAATTAATTTCAACATAGAAAAGCCTATGGCGTTGATCACTATAGCATTTGAATGTTTCAAAAACATTAATGAATGTATTACTACAATGTCTCTGTGAGCTGAAGAGAGTGGTATTATCCCCATTTTACAGAAGAGGAACTGAGGTACAGAAAGATTAAGGTCAAAAGTATCTACTAATTATGGGTGGCCAATTTGAGATGCCTAGGACCTGATTTTTCCAGAGTACAGTAGGACCTCAAAGTTATGAACATCCTGGGAATGGAGGTTGTTCGTAACTCTGAACAAAACATTCTGATTGTTCTTTTAAAAGTTTACAACTGAACATTAACAATACAACTTTAAAACTTTAGTATGCAGAAGAAAAAATGCTGCTTTCCCTTTATTTTTTAGTCATTTAGTACTGTACTGTGTTTATTTTTTTGCCTGTGATTGAGTACTTCTGGTTCCAAATGACGTGTGTGGTTGACTGGTCAGTTTGTAACTCTGGTGTTCGTAACTCTGAGGTTCTACTGTCCTTACCCAATTATATAGCACCTTATATATTCAAAGCACAGCTCCCATTTATTTCAGTAGCAGCTGAGAGTGCTCAGCACGTCTGTAAATCAGACCTCAGGGTCTCATGCAGAGCACCCAGAAAATGAGGAAAACACAATTAGTGACCACCTATGAAAAGTTTGCTTTAAATGACTGGCCCAGCATAACATAGGAACCCTGAGGCAGAGGCAGGAAAAAAATCAAATGCTGTTCTGGAAAACTGAACTGCCTTAACCATGTAGGGTGACCAGATGTCCCGATTTTATAGGGACAGTCCTGATATTTGGGGCTTTTTTTTGGTGTGTGTTAAATATAGGCTCCTATTACCCCCCACTCCCTGTCCCGATTTTTCACGCTTGCTATCTGGTCATCCTATAACCATGAGACTATCCTTTCCCTTCCTACACTCCCCTGCCTCATTCACTACAAATCTTTAAACTTCTGCAATAAATGAAGCAAGGGTCTTTCAGACAACAGGGATCCTACACACAACAATCTCCTTCACTACACAGTCCTGATTCATCCCCAAAGCAGGTCTAGCCTGTGCACTGAAAGAGACCTAGGGCAAAAAAGGGGGGAAAAAAAAGTATGTGATTAGGTAATTAAAGATTATAATGCACATGCACAAGGGGGCTGAATTAAAGTTTGCAACAGCAACCTCAAGTCTGGCATTTCCTAACTTTTGCGTGCTTGACTTTCCAACCTTAATAAAAATCTATTTAACATAGAAAACAACAGACAAACTTTTAGGTTTTGAAAAAAGCAAACTAAAAAAAAAAAATCCAAAAACAAAAACACATCACACCATCAGAAGTTCTACCTTCTGGAACTGAAAGGGTCATCAGCAGGGTTGGAATCTTTAGATCCATCACACAGACCTCTGCTACCTGAGCTAATGGAGTAACAGAGAACAGTAGTAAGTGGTCATCCTCTGCATGGACTAGCACTAGAAGGGAATGACACCCTTTGCCAGTTAATTTCACAGATATTTGCTGATAGAGGAATTTAAAGGCTCAGAAATAGTAGGCCTGGGTAGTCTATTTTTTGTCAAGGTCCAAATTTCAAGAAACATTTTTCATACCACAACAATGATAATAAGTCAATAAAAAGATTTTGCAGTCCGTTCAAAAGATCTGGCAGTCCGGATTTGGCCCACGGTCCACCTATTGACCACTCTTGTAGTAGGTTCTATTACAATTTGTGGGGGGTGGGGGTGGGGAGGGGAGTGTTCTCTAGTGGTCACAGTTCCTTCTGCCTGTTCCCATCAAACTTGATTCCTTCTGCTCTAACCTCTCTAATGTGTCCCTGTCCCAGTCCTTCCTGTCCCCTACCCTGGCTCCTCATATCCCAATCCTATACTCCTCATCTAGTACCAATACTCAAATTCCTAATCTCAATCCTAGTCTCCTTGCCCAGCCAGTTCCAGTCTCTGACCCCCTGACTCCTTGTCCATTGTCAGTCTCCCTCCTACATTAGCTCCCAGTTCTCCCCTGCCTGTTCCCCTCCCCAGCTCCCAGTCTCCTTGCCCAGCCAGCCTCACTCTCCCCCTAGCTTCTAGTCCCAGTTTCCCTTCCCCGCTGCACCAGCCTCCAGTCTGAGTCTTCCCCACATAATCCTCTGGCTCATTGTCCTAACCCTCTCCTCAGTCCTGGCCCAATTCTTGTTCACTCTGCATTTGAATCAGGCAGCTTGCTCCTCCTCACTGCCAGGACCCCGCAGGGAGAAACATGGAAGTACAGGAGAGAGAGTCTTTCTACTCTCAGTTCTGCTGCCTGCACCTGGAACTGGCTCAGCTTAGAGTAGCCCAGAGTTGCAATTACAGTCAAAGTTCTGCTAAGCCCCAGAAATGAGTATGCTCACTACAGATGGAATCTTCAGGGAATTTAACAGCAAAGCTCTAGACGGCCTCTGAGCATACCTGAATTATGATTTTTTCAAAAGCTTAGAACTCAGTGAAAATCCACCCACTGAAACAGCATAAGGCACATTCTGACACATAGGCCATTCCCTTCTAAATCCAGGGTTTCTGCTCCAAAGCAGGAGGTACTAGAGTTTCTCAAAGAAAAGGCTGCTGGTTGGTTTTCTGTTTTTTGATATGGGTAGAGAACATTTTTCTCTAACTTCATTCTTAGAAATTGGTTGAACCATTTTCTGTGAAATGTTCTCAAAAAAAAAACCCACCAAAAAAAAAAAAGCCTGAGGCAAACACTCCATATGGAAATCATCAGCCCAAATGTTTAAAGTTTGAAAAAGTTACAAGCAACTGAAAAACAGGGTCTTATCATGGGAAGTGTCAGGCAACCTTAATAATAGCCAGTGCTACCATCCTCACCTATAATAAAGAAAATGTATACATTATAATTAAGGCTGCGAGTTTGTCACGGAAGTCATGGATTTTTGCTTTGCAGTTGGCTTTTAATGGAAACCAAACAGCTGATGCCTGGCTACCATTCTCTGACAAACTAAAGAATGACAGAATACACTGCATGAGACAAACCAGCAACATGAATGCTTCTCTGTGATTTATAACATCAAAGGCAGATATTTGAAATCTGGTCTGTTACATGAAAACCTGAAACTTCATCAAATGAAATTCACGGTAGCTGCTAATATATCAGTTTCTCCAGTACACTTTAGGTAAGGGTTTGTGCGGTGTTCTAACTCCACATGAAAACTGGGGTGGACTATAAAAGTTGTATCAAATTGCCAGCTTTGAGACATCTACATCCTGTCCTCAAGTTAGTGCTAATGACCTACAAGAGAAAAAGCCTGATTAAGTTATAAGCACAGAATGTTAAAGCACAATATTCTCTTTACTTGACAAGAAGCAAACTGAGTCTTTTAATGTTATTTCTTTTGGGAACTAGTTTAAACTATAACAGAACAAAAAAACCCCACCAAAACCAAAAAAACACAAAACAAACAAACCCCACCTCCACTCACTTCTTTTGCCAATATGGGCTGTGTTCCCACTGGGGGTGGGTGGGAGGGAGGGGGGAATTGCGGATATAGCTGTACCGGGATAACTATAATGGCAAAACTCTTTCAAATGTAGATGAGCCCATACTCTTTGTCCTTTGGGGCCTCATCTAAAAGGTTACTGAAGTCATCAGGAGTCTTCCTATTGACTTCAGTGGGCTTACATCAGGCCCCAGTGAATTATAAGGTAACTTCAGGCAAGATAATGGATAGCTGATGTGACAATCAACCAGGCTTGTCTCATCTGAAACACGTCAAAGACTGGAAAACAATACTGAAATATACCCAAGATATACTCTAATAATCCTTTGTCTTTAGTGATAAAGAGGTCAGCCCCTGCTACTTGTTTCATCCTGTGAATTTCCTTTTTTGTTGACTTCACAATCTCTGCTTTTTCCTGTGGCTCAGGATACAAATAGGTCTACATTGTGAGGCAGACAATACACAATGTGCACAGGACCGGACAGGTAGATAAACGTCTGTTACCTTGGACATGTTCCTTTTAGGTAGGAAGTGTGTCACCTCTTGGTGACCTGCCTTAAAGATCTTAAAAATATAACTCCTTAAATATTATCTGAACATATATTTTGCAATGACTATGATGACCAGTGGGCTACTAGCTCTCAGTAGAGACCTCATGTGCCACTCTTTGGTGAACTATTATGCAGATGTCTGACCCAGGGGATCCCTGTAAAATCCTATGCACCTCCTATAGCTGCTTTCAGTTGGCACCAAGAGGTCCCTGGGTCATGGTGTGGAAAATCCTAAACTTATGATAGGTTCCTAAGGTTTATATTAACTTACATGTGGGGTTGTTTTCGTTAAGTTTAATCTGAATTTTAAAAATGCATACAGAGCACAACTAATCATTGTTTGAATATTCTGTTTATGACATTGTTGAATCAAGACCTTTGAAGTGCAATTCTAAAGTGGCACTGTACAAGAAGGCATTGTGCAGTTCTATATTAGTGTGTCTCCATGATTTCCAGATCCAATTTGTTCAGCTCACAAGTAAAAAGATGGGTCCCCCTTCTCAACGGTCATGCCTGCAAACTCAGCCTGGGATCTGAAAGTCAAGTCCGAGTGCTTTCCTTACTGAGAATATACAGTTTCCATAGGCCAAAGTCTAAAACCTGTGAAACCTCACTGGGCGTGATTCTGATCTCACATCAGTTTTATCCCAGAACAGCTTCAATTGAGGTATTCCAGATATAGGCAAAGTAATTAAAAACATATATAACTAAACACCTGCTTAAGTTCTACTGAACAGGGCTGATCACTTAAGCACCTGCTTAAACACTTTGCCTAATCAGTGCCTTAGACTGGTATGATGTAAATCAGAATTTAGCCCATTGTCTCCAAGTTCAGCCTCTCAGTTACACTTAATGATGTTTTAGGCTACGGCCTGAAGGGCTTGCAGGCTGCTCTCGCCTAGGCCAAACCCACCATGCACAGCACTTTATGCCCTGCTGATACAAACTGACAAGAGAACATGTTCAATTCAAGCTCCCCCCTTCCCACAAACTATTTTGGGAAGGTCCTAGTAAAATGAGCAATGTTTACCTTTCCATCAGACATGGGGCAGTGATTGCTACTGTTATGGACACCACTGCTGTTCCTTCAGGGACAGGCCTGTTTCTCCCACAGCCTCAGGGAAAACAGCACCAGCCCTTTCTAATATGCAGAAATTCTATTTCATCCTTAGTCCTTGGTCTCCTGGTTTGCTGCAGCATCACTAAGCCAGCCCGAGTGGCTGACATTTTTTAATTGGATTTTTCTGATTATAGAGTTTCTCCTGCACTAAACTGTGTGCCATATTGAGACATTTCTTTAATCTTTGAGATGCTTAATTACCAGCGTGCCTTTGTGACATGACATTTTTGCCCTGAATTTAAGCACTTCATCTGCCTTGATCAATTCCTTTTCAGACACCTATAAACTGAGAGGACTTATTATGCCAATTAGTTTGGTTTTATCCAACTCAACAGATGAGTCATCCTAAAGAATGAACATTTGTTTAATCTCCACTGAGGTTTAGGTGTGTGCATATGGTTGGGACTTCAGTCCTCTTTCCTACTGCTCTTCCCACCCCCCTGCCCAGCACATCAGGATAGTTTTCATTCAAGGTGTTAAGAAGAAAGTCAAGGAAAGCGTGGGCCCCTTACTGAATGAGGGAGGCAACCTAGTGACCGAGGATGTGGAAAAAGCTAATGTATCCAATGCTTTTTTTGCCTCTGTCTTCATGAACAAGGTCAGCTCCCAGCCTACTGCACTGGGCAGCACAGCTTGGGGAGTAGGTGACCAGCCCTCTGTGGAGAAAGAAGTAGTTCGGGACTATTTAGAAAAGCTGGGCGAGCACAAGTCCATGGGGCTGGATGCGCTGCATCTGAGGGCGCTAAAGGAGTTGGCAGATGTGATTGCAGAGCCATTGGCCATTATCTTTGAAAACTCATGGTGATCGGGGGAGGTCTCTGATGACTGAGAAAAGGCTAACGTAGTGCCCATCTTTAAAAAAGGGAAGGAGGAGGATCTGGGAACTACAGGCCAGTCAGTCTCACCTCAGTCCCTGGAAAAATCATGGATCAGGTCCTCAAGGAATCAATTCTGAAGCACTTAGAGGAAAGTGATCAAAAACAGTCAGCATGGATTCACCAAGGGCAAGTCATGCCTGACTATCCTAATTGCCTTCTATGATGAGATAAATGGCTCTGTGGATGAGGGGAGAGCAGTGGATGTGTTATTCCTTGACTTTAGCAAAGCTTTTGATACTGTCTTCCACAGTATTCTTGATGGCAAGTTAAAGTAGTATGGGCTGGATGAAGAGACTATATGGTGGATAGAAAGCTGGCTAGATCATCAGGCTCAACTGGCAGTGATCAATGGCTCCATGTCTAGTTGGCAGCCGGGATCAAGCGGCATGCCTCAAGGGTCAGACCTGGGGCTGGTTTTGTTCAATATCTTCATTAATTATCTGGAGGATGGCGTGGACTGAACCCGCAGCAAGTTTGCAGATGACACTAAACTGGGAGGAGTGGTAGATACGCTGGAGGGTAGGGATAGGATACAGAGGGACCTAGACAAATTAGAGGATTGGGCCAAAAGAAACCTGATGAAGTTCAACAAGGACAAGTGCACCACTACAGACTAGGGAGCAAATGGCTAGGCAGCAGTTCTGCAGAAAAGGACCTAGGGGTTACAGTGGACGAGAAGCTGGATATGAGTCAACAGTGTGCCCTTGTTGCCAAGAAGGCTAACGGCATTTTGGGCTGTATAAGTAGGGGCATTGCCAGTAGGTCAAGAGATGCGATCATTCCCCCTCTATTTGACATTGGTGAGGCCTCATCTGGAGTACTGTGTCCACTTTTGGGCCCCACATTACAAGAAGGAGGTGGAAAAATTGGAAAGAGCCCAGCAGAGGGCAACAAAAATGATTAGGGGGCTGGAGCACATGACTTATGAGGAGAGGCTGAAGGAACGGGGATTATTTAGTCTGCAGAAGAGAAGAATGAGGGGGGATTTGATAGCTGCTTTCAACTACCTGAAAGGGGGTTCCAAAGAGGATGGATCTAGACTGTACTCAGTGGTAGCAGGTAACAGAACAAGGAGCAATGGTCTCAAGTTGCAGTGGGAGAGGTTTAGGTTGGATATTAGGAAAAATGTTTTCACCAAGAGGGTGGTCAAACACTGGAATGGGTTACCTAAGGAGGTGGTGGAATCTCCTTCCTTAGAGATTTTTAAGGTCAGGCTTGACAAAGCCCTGGCTGGGATGATTTAGTTGGGGATTGGGTCCTGCTTTGAGCAGAGGGTTGGAGTAGATGACCTCCTGAGGTCCCTTCCAGCACTGATATTCCATGATTCTATAACATTTGATTAATCCTTTCGCCACCTGTGACACTACAATTATACTTAATAAATGATATTGAAAGAGGACATTTTTCTCTAACCAGTAAGGTAAATTCCTTGTAGAAGACATTCTTCAGGCTGGAGGATTGCTCACATATACCAGCTGGAAGCAGGCAGCAATTTCATGCCTATTCTAAAAGGCTTAAAAGTTAGCAGCTATAATGCTAACATCAACAAACAGAATGAATGTGCTTCATTTTTAGAGGTGGATGGTTTCATCCAGGCTGGTGGATGTCTACCTATGAGAAAACAAACAGTACAAATATGTCCACACACTCATATGGGACATCTACTAAATAGGAAGACTGCTGAGAAGTAGGCAACCAGTGGAATGACAACAAAGAAAAGGAGTTGAAATTAACAAACGTGAGATAACTACATATCCATCCATTTTTATAGATCCCATAAAAAAACTGTGTTAAAATGGAGTTAAGATTGAGAGTGCATATCAGTCATTTAATATATTACCTGGATGCTGTTATCCCCAAATCAAGCATTATAAACCCAGAAAATTCAGAGTAAAGGTTAAACTGAAGAGAAATCCAAACATCCTAGGGTTTGGAAATAAAATTGTTTGGGTGCCCTAACTGTGTAACTTTGCCTTGTTGTGACACCATGCAACAGCCTATTAAGATTAAAGCATTTCAGTTGTGGTCCCATGTTAAATTAAACTGCTTTATAGAGACACATTGGGGTTTCCCTCCTCCCCAATCATGGCATGATCATGCATGGCACAGCTAAATAGTTACAGACATATAAACAACGGATACCTCAGAGATCTGTGAGATTGAGAGGCACAGGTTGGGCTAGGCTAGGCTTTTCTTCTAGTGCTTTGTACAAGCACTTTTCAAAGACAGACCCAGAACCCTGAATTCAATCTTCATATAAAGAGCAGGGTTTGAGTTTTAATTACCCTTAGTTACCCTGCCCCAATGTGTGTAGCTGGCAGGTGAAACTTCGTTACGCTGCTGCAGAATACTTGAGAGAAAGCAGCACAATAAAAATATTAGTCTGGCAAAGCCACATTAGCACTGATGTAGCTCTTCAGAGGCCTAGGTGCTGATACCTCAAGGGCCAAGTGGTTGTAGGGAGGATAGCAGGTGAGACACTGTGCTCAGAAAAGTTTTTCCCAGGAGTGAAATGAAAATGAGAGACGTTATCCAAAACCATTATTTCTTTAGTAACAAGAGAGGCATAGGGCAGCTGTTTCACAGACAGAGGCAGCTTAGGGTGACCAGACAGCAAGTGTGAAAAATCAGGACGGGCGGGGGGGGGGGGGGGTATATAGGATCCTATATAAGAAAAAGACTCAAAAATCGGGACTGTCCCTATAAAATCGGGACATTTGGTCACCCTAAGGCAGCTTACACCGGTTGCTGCCTGCATCTCATTGAGGGATACAGAAACTTTAACTGGCACCCAAAAAGTCAGACCAGCTCCCTTCAGAGGACATGGAGGACATACTATCAGTCCTCCACACAGATAGATGCCCTGCATGAAAAAAAAAATGCTACATGCTTTATATTGAATTCTCAGAAAAATCAGATATTTACATCAGCACTAGATAGTACAGGTTCTAACTTCTTAACGAATCTTTGAAAGCAGATGTCTTCACTTCTGTGTCCAAATTAACAAAGTATAGCACAGAACAACATTTTTCTATTATAAATAGTTTTCTGAATAGAATGAACCCCCCTTCTCTCATTATTTCAGATAATGAAATTTTATTTTTACTTATTCTGTAATACAATTTCATTTCACCTTTATAGTTTCTCTCATACAGAACAACATTCATGAAGTGGCATTTAATGAGCCTTTGGTTTCTGAAGTCCTAGAGACAAATGTTAATTGGGCCTGTTAGAGTCATTTGTAAGCTATAAGATACCACTGAGCTCTTTTTACTTCTCTTCAGGGACAATCATGAAGTTTTGTAAAGAAAAAAATCCCATAAGTGTAAAAAATAAAGATTTCTCTGTAATCTTCTACTCACAGACACGGATAACAAATTAGAACAACAAACAAAAGTAGACAACAAACAAGAAAGCCAAGTGAATTTTGCAGCTCCAGTACAACACATGGGGTTTGTAACACCATCTATTACTAAGGTTGCCTGACACGTCCCCCTATAAGACCCTTGTGACAAAGTTCCTCCTCTATCTTGGTGGGTCCTGTGCTTATTGACGGATTTGTTCACCTCAGAGATTCACCATGTAGGTCAGGGAACAGCCCAGAGACCTTCCCCTCTGGTAGAACCCACAGTCCAGGTCAATTCCACCTGTGTCTGATCAGGAGTCAGGAAGAACCCAGGCCTACCCTCTACTCCAGGTTCCAGCCCAGGGCCCTGTGGACTGCAGCTGTCTAGAGTGCCTCCTGGAACAGCTGCGTGACAGCTACAACTCCCTGGGCTACTTCCCCATGGCCTCCTCCCAACACCTTCTTTATCCTCACCACAGGACCTTTCTCCTGGTGTCTGATAATGCTTGTACTCTTCAATCCTTCAGCAATACACCTTCCCACTCTCAGCTCCTCATGCCTCTTGCTCCCAGTTCCTCACATGCATGCTACAAACTGAAATGAGGTCCTTTTTAAACTCAGGTGCTCTGACTAGCCAGCCTGTCCTAATTTATTCTAGCAGTTTCTTCTCAATTGGCTCCAGGTGTCCTAATTAGCCTGCCTGCCTTAATTGGTTCCAGCAAGTTCCTGCTTGTTCTGGAACAGCCCCTGTTACCTTTCCCAGGGAAAAGGGATCTACTTAATCTGGGGCTAATATATCTGCCTTCTAACACTCTCCTGTAGCTACCTGTCACATGCTGTTGTCTGTTGTTTATAACTTTGCCAAACTAACCATTCAGGCTGAAATTTTCCATGCCAGATATCTGCCTCAGGCTGTTATTAATTATCACTTTTGAAAACTTCAGCTAAAACAATTCAGCCATTTCTGAGAATGAGTCTAGGGGAAAATATATTGTTCTGCCCATTTTCAAAAGTTTTGTCAGCCTTTATGTTGAAAATCTCTAGTACCCCCATGCCTTTGAGCAGACACTTGAAATTTGGCAAGGAGTTGCCTTTGTGTCAGGGACGTCTGTTTGGAGCATCCTCATGAAAACTGCCTGAATGTGGACAAGTTATAAGTCCTTGAAAAACTGCAATTTGCACATACCCACTAGAGACTTCTTAGCTTCTAGCACCTAAATTCTCCGAAGATTCTATCTGCACTGGGGATGCTCCATCCTGATGCTGAGCAAGACTTTCCCTGCAACTGCACCTCTGGGCTGCTGTGGGCCATGCCAGATCCTGATCCTGACACTTGAACTAAGAGTAGGGAACCCGTCTCCTGTGCTTTCAGGGTCTGCCTACACAGGGATAAAAAACCTGCAGCTGGCTTGCATCAGCTGACTTGGTCTTGTGGGGCTCATGCTCTAGGGTTGAAAAATTGCTGTGTAGATGTTTGGGCTCGCGCTGGAGCCCGAGCTCCAGGACCCTGTGGGAATGGAAGGTCCCAGAGCTTGGGTTCCAGCCCAAGCCTGAATGTCCACACCACAATTTTTAGCCCCACATGCTGAGCTCCACAAGCCCAAGTCAGTTGACCTTAGTCAGCCACAGCCATGCCACGGGTCTTTTATCCCTGTGTAGATATACCCTCAATGACACCCCATCCCGCACTGGACTAAGGAAATAAGGAGGAAGCTGCCTGGTTTGCATGTGGAGGAAAGAAGAGCCAGACTTGCCAATGGGAATAGAGTTGGGAGCAGATTTACACAAGGATCCTTGGGGTGGAGGGAAGACTGGGATTGGAAGCCAGCAGTAGGGTGACCAGATGTCCCGACTGTATAGGGACAGTCCTGATTTTTGGGTTTTTTTCTTATATAGGTACCTATTACCCCCCACCCCCATCCCGATTTTTCACACTTGCTGTCTGGTCATCCTAGCCAGCAGGGAGTGGGAGAGGGAGGGAAACCGGGACTGGTAGCTGGAGTGGGTAGGAGACTGGGACCTGCACTGGAACCTGGGGGTGGAGACTGGGAGTTGAGGGGAGAGACTGGGGCTGGTTGGTTAAACAGACTGGGACAAGGAGCCGTGGGTTGAACACTGAGCCTGGATAAGGAACCTGGAGAGAGAGACGGGACAACAGGCAACCTTAGCAATGGCATTTCCTAACTTTTATGTGCTTGACTTTGCAAACTTAATAGTGTTCTTTGAATGTAGGGGGACTTTTTTCAGTGTGGAATGATATACCAGGCAGATTAATATTTCAGCTAAGGCTACTATGATATCAACAGTAGTTTCCAGTATAAATTTGACACACCTAGCGAGTCTGCCCCTGAAGGGACATATGAGAGATAATGTATTTTAAAGGATCAGATAATTCGCCTTTAGAGTACCATGGGAGCCAGACCTTTTCATAGCGCGGCTATTAGCAGTCTCTGTCAAATGCCAGATCCCTGGCCATCCGTCATGCCAAAGTATTTTAATAGACTAAAACTTCATTAACTTTAAGTTTTTAACAAAACAGGGGGGCCAATGCAGAGTATAGGAGTTGCATCTGGTCCTTGACTCCCCCAGCTCACAGTATCTTGCTGAATTCATAACCTTTGCAAGAGTCCTGGCTCCTCCTATTGCTGCAAAGCTTTGCAGAGTCCCCAGCTCCTTTGGCTTCCCCTTAATCTGTAGAATTTTGGGGCTCTAAAAGTTCCTCAGGACTCCAGATCCTTTGCTTTATGATGCTCTGTAATGCGTAAGAGCAATCCCCAGGGTTCCTTTTTCTTCTCCACATCTTGCCCTGCACAGGTTTTTAAAAGTGCTCATCAGATTGTATAGATTACACAACATGCCTCTTAGACCATGCAGATGCTAGACAGTGCCCTTTCTGCCAGGTGGGTCCTTAGTAAGTCTTTATAAAGAGTTACTAAATAATAAGGCAGATTTTAGTAATGTATCCTTTAAAAATTGTGATTGCTCTTTAAGTATTCTATGCACCAAATTTTTTAGCTGAAGTGACCCAGTAGGTAAGACACTTGATAGAATATTTTAAAAAGTGTAATTGTAAAGCATTGGTAACTTTAAAATATTATGAGTAATTGTCTTCAAACTTTCCAGAAAACAAGCACATTAGTACTTTCCCCTGTGTAAAGTTATATAAGGGAGTAACCATCATGTTCATCTCAGAACCTTGGGTGCAGCTTTGGCAAAGCAGCAGCTACTCAGTGGCTCTACAGTCAGAGTGATTTTTAAAGACCTAGAACTCAAAATCAGCTTGGCCAATTTCATTGTCATTTTGCAGGAAACAATTGTTGCTTCCCACTGTTCAATGAAACTATTGCGACAAACAAATAAGTACTGTAATTGCTAGACAAACAAGTCAAATATGCAAGCTAGGATTAGAATCCTGTTCCTTTAGTTCTAAAAATAAGAATACAGGTCCCTACTACTTTAGCTAAGAAGAAGCCTCTATTACAGAGGTAGATTATAGAAGCATCTTTATGTTCTCTCACAGCTACAGCCAGCCACCTGATGCTCATTCAGACACTATAACCTAACAATTGATAATATTTTTGCTTAATTACAACCTCTTTACTGCAAGATTCCCTATCCAAGAATTGTCAAGGCGATGTAACAAGGTAGACAGCTTGAAGGGGCAACAATAAGCTATATTTTAGTTAGATCAAGGTCAAAATTCTAAATCATGGTACTATTTAGATGTCCTGAAATCTAAGCAGATTGATGAATTTTCTTCAAACTTTTCAGAATTTTTTTCATTGTCTTTCAGAGTAAATACAGTAATTATAATTATGGGATTCAGATGTTCCTGAAAATCCTGAAGAGTACCTTCCCTATTCTGCTCATTAAGAAATCTATTGATAAACTTTTATTCCTCCTCTTGGAAGGGGACAGTGGGATTCATAATTTTGAACTTGTGTCAATATCTTGTTTTGTGGCTATAGTGGCACTTTTACAGGATTTCTCATCTGTGCCCAAAAGATTTCTGAAATCCAGCTTCTCCTTGAAGAAAACCTGAGCTCCAGATTTGTTTTCTTGGGAAAGAGTAATTTAGTGCTCATCCACTATCTAAAATAAGCCATTATGAAACTCACTTGGCAAACTACAGTACAATATTTCTAGCTTGAACAATCTGAGGGCTTACTTCAATCTAATGCAGTAATTCTCCATGTAGAGATCGTTCTTCTAACCTACACTATGTCCTTTAGAAATAGATACAAT
This sequence comes from Mauremys mutica, assembly GCF_020497125.1. Taxonomy (NCBI): domain Eukaryota; kingdom Metazoa; phylum Chordata; order Testudines; family Geoemydidae; genus Mauremys; species Mauremys mutica. The sequence continues at coordinate 64,498,063 of NC_059072.1, forward strand.
CCAGTGCAGAACAAGAAGATTCACTGTAGATATTTCTGGAAAAAAATGTCCCCTGTGTATTATCTCACAAAGCCAATTGACTTGACTCATATGTTTTCCTCTTCCTGAAGAGATTTTTAAATCACTCATGATAAGAAAGTATAGTTAATCTCCCGCCAATGGCTTAATTTAAGGACTACCATGAAAAATAAAAAAGCCATAAAGTCCATGCAGTTTATACTATCTCTGAAAGATACTAAATTTAGTGTGAAAATTTTCATACCCTACTCCTGTGCAGACACACATAGACTTGCAGCATTATTTATTTCTCACAAAATCAGAAATATTTGTAATCTCCCCTAAATCTTCTAGGGCATAGGAGCAACCATCTTCTTTCATCATCAAAACAGAATGAGACAATTTTGGGAAAAGAAAGACAGCTGGCAGATTGCCATCTCTACTCCTCCAGAACATTTCTATGCTCTGAATTCACCGTAAAGACAGTTTTCCTCAAGCTGTCACTGTAGCACACATTTTCCTATCATTTTCAGAGATGAATCTATTGTTTCTCATTCTTATTATTTCAAAGTCCTCTAGAAACTATATCCTAATGTCCTCCATGAATCAGTCTTTTAAACAAGACACGTTTCCAAAGAAGCAGCAACAAGCAGATAGTACCCTTTCATGTTGGTAGGTTGACAAGCTTCTTTGCCCAACTCAGCAAGGCACTTAAGCATGTGAGTAACTTTAAGCAATGCATAGTCCCATAAAGTTCAATGCAGCTGGAGGGCCTTCAAGAAGGAAGTGACATGGTCTGATCAACAGGCAAGGAATGCTATTACCATTATTGGTATTACACTAGTGCTTAGAGCCCCAACTCAGATCAGGGCCCCATTGTGTTAGACAGACAGGAAGAGGCAGTCCCTGCCCTATGCTGTTTACAAGCTAAACAAAGTATGTGTGCAGGGGGAGTGAGAGAGGCACAGATAGTATGTCTATACTGCATTGTAAACCCAGGTCAATGGGACTTGAGCTTGTGAACACAGTGTTTCCAAGCCCATGCTTGAGCATCCATACTGCACTGTAAACCTGGGTTTACAATTGCTGGATCTGGGTCTCAGCCATGCTAACATATCCATACTGGAGTACACAGACCTTCTTACTTAGCTCTCAGGCTTGAGCTGCATCCACACTGCCAAATGACAGGGGGCCTCAAGCTCTGATCCACTTCCCCAGCAGGGTCCTAGGACTCACTTCAGACTGATTTGTGTGTGGATGGAAGAGAGGTTTGGGCTCAAACCTGAGTCAGAGCCTGGGCTTAGTGTGCAGCGTATACAAGCTAGAGAGGTAAAGTGACTCGCCCAAGGTGCAAGTGAAATATAGTAGAACCTCAGAGTTACGAACACCTCAGGATTGGAGGTTGTTCATAACTCTGAAATGTTCGTAACTCTGAACAAAACATTATGGTTGTTCTTTCAAAAGTTTACAACTGAACACTGACTTAATACAGCTTTGAAACTTTATTAGGCAGAAGAAAAATGCTTCTTTTAACCATCTTAATTTAAATGAAACAAGCACAGAAACAGTTTCCTTACTCTGTCAAATCTTTTTTTTTTAAACTTTCCCTTTATTTTTTTAGCAGTTTACATTTAACACAGTACTGTTCTGTACAGTATTTGTTTTTTGTCTCTGAGGCTGCCTGACTGCATACTTCTGGTTCCAAATGAGATGTGTGGTTGACCGGTCACTTCATAACTCTGGTGTTTGTAACTCTGAGGTTCTAGTGCACTGACTGACAGGACAATGTTGCCCTACTCTGACTGCGAAGTATGTGATGGTTGTGGTACAGGAGAGGGTGCAGAAGAAGCCAAAGAGCCATCATTCTATTCATCTCTCAGGGCTGACAAGACACTCTGCACAGTCAGTATGTGGTCAGGACTCATTGCATTGTGAGCATGGCCAGCTGGAGATGCCTGGAGCCAGGAGAACATTCGGTCTCAGTCCAGTCTTGTCCTCTACCAAGCCTGTGGAAATTTCAGAGGAAATCCTCTCTGGAGTTGAAGCTGGTCCTGTCCAGTACACAGAGGGGTGAGGAGAGGGCACATCCTCTGAAATGAGGGCCCAGCTGAAGGTTTAGGTCTTGACCCAAAGCCCACTGAAATCAATGGGAGTCTTACCACTGACATCAATTAGCTCTGGATAAGGCCCACAGAGCATTCCCGAGTATTTTTAAATAATTATTTTTAGGTGGAGAACAAAATGAATCTGGTTTCAATTGTGATGCCAGATAGCACTGATTTATCCAGAAAAGCACCAAAGGTGAAATGGCAGATGCTTGGAAACACCTGATCTCTGAGAGTCCTCTATGGCCTCAACATAATCTGCATTCATGTTTTCTCCAGAGAAGTTCTCCACCCAAATGGCTGAGCTACCATCTCTTTTCTGGCTGTGGGGCCATTGTGGGTCTCCAGCAGAAACTATCCAAGGCCACCACTGCTTTGCTGATAGTGGGGGGAGGGAATGAATGAATGAGAGTATATGCTATGTGAAGAAAAATTATTTCCAGAAGTAAGAGAGCTGTTCTAAGCTCTAATATTTGTCTGAAGTTTTATTTCTAAATGTCAATCTTTTCCAAAGTGTGGGCATTTGAATCCATGCCATGTGGCGAAATTCAAAGAGGTCCCTTTCCTGCCAGGCAGGAATCGATCTAGGTAGCTGAGGAGGAATGAATGATGAAAGGCTCCCAAAGAGAGTGGAGATGCTTCAGTTCAACTGACTGCCTTTCCTGCCTACTGCTGCTGTTGATCCTGTGCCTTGTGACGTGCACAGCATGTTTCAGAATATGTCTTAACCAGCCAGGGATGTAATGGCAGGGGGAGGCCTGGGGCAAGTTTAGTCAAATTTCTCACTACTATATAAAGGCAGAAAATCGATATATTAGTATTTCTACAGTGTCATAGGTGTACACAGTGCCATACAAACATATGCTGATATAAAAAGGCAAGTTCCCCATCATCAAGAGCCTTCAATCGAAGTGATACAAACGAGGGTGATGGAATGTATCTCCAAAAGCAGATGAAACATCTATTCAAAACTCTGCTGTAAAAAACCATCTACTCTGTCTCACATTCTGGCCATGTTCAGCCCCTCATCAAATATCTTCACTGGATTCCCATTGCATCTTGTATCAAAATTCAAGCTCATTTTGCATCTCACAGTTTATCTTCTTCCTACCTCCTTCTGCTCTCTCACACACCTTCTTTGCCGTTTCTGGATATTGGTGGTTGCATAGCTTTTGTCATTGTGCTGGCAAAATAAAATAAGGATTCCTGCTACAGCAAGTAAACCTCCCATTTGTGCAATTTGGACAGAAATGCTTACACACCTTTATCTACTTTGTACAAACATAAGGTAGTCACTGGGAGAGTTCCTTTGCTAGGATCCACTGGTGTCACTCTACAAACCATGAAATATCAAGACTCTAAATCACAATACTGCTCACCTCTCCATGAACCGAAAAATATTAATGAGAAGGTGCTGATGGGAATATCTGAAGTACAACAAGTCAGAATCAATTTTGAAGTAGTTTATCAGAGATGGTTAGTAAAATGTCACTGATGGCTGCCAGAACTAAAGCTCAGAATTTCAACGTACCCATTACTGAGACGTCATATTCTATCAGCAGAGTCGCTTCCTGTCCACACTGTTTCAGAATACTCATGGCTTCAGCATGTGACGTTCCAAGGAGTCGAATTCCATCAACACTCAGCAACCTGTCACCAGGTTTGATTGTGCCCTCTCTGAAGAGAAATTAAAGGAACAGTCCTTATTAATTTAATATCATGTGGTTTAGAGATAATAGCCACTTATGCAAAGCGATTCACTCACGCCCTTCCTGACATCTATCCCACTTGACTTTACTTTTAACATTTACTTTGACAGTAAAACGCTCAGGGGTCATTGTGAAAAGGAAATTGCTTTAATCGGAAAATCAGTGATGGGAAAAACTACCCATCACTAAATAATCAAGTCACAGTGGACTGCTATTAGGTATTGGTTTTGTTACAATATATGCTCTCTCTCTCTCTCTCTTGCTCTCTCTGAAAGAAAATTGGCTAGCAATGCCATCCTCCCTCCAAGGTATATATCATAACATATCCTGAATTATAAGAGGAAATGAAAGTATTCCTATTTTTAACCCAGATCTCAGAGAAAAGGGCAGGGAGGAAGGGAAACAGGAAAAAAAAAGACAAAGGATCTCTTGAACATTTGTTTTTTATTAATTTTGGCTAGAGACAAAATTTCTGAGCATAAGCCAGAGAACTCAGCATCCTTTAAAGAAACTGTGCGTTTAGTTCCTTTAATGTTTTAAGGACACCAATGCCATTTCTGAAAATGTAATTGACATATAGAATCACTTATCAAAATAGCTTTTTTCTTCTTTTTTACAGACATGAGATTTATATATATGTATATACAGAGAGAGAGAGAGAGAGAAAATATGCTAATAGGGCCATATCCTAAACTCCTTACTCGGGACTGAGTGAGTGGGAGAGTGGGAGTTAAGCCTGAGAAAGGACTGAGCAATAACTCAGGTCAGGATTGGCTCTAATATTTTCCCAGAAAAAAATTATAATACACATCTACATCATTTGTTTCTGTAGTGCAAGAGAAATACATTTTGAAATACAGTATGGAATTAAACTGTACATTAAGGTTGCACTGTGCATCAAAAGGTTGTTTGAAAGCTGTGAAGGGCATGCGATAATCCCATCATAGCATTTTTTAGGATTTTTAATTCATCTCTGTGTGTGTGTGTATATATATATAAGTGTGTGACAGGAAATTCTGAAACAAGCAGCTTAGTCTCTTACTTAAAATTCATGCTATGTCATCATGCGCCAACCTCCTATGGTTGCCTATTGTTATTACAATGAAATGCATAATTTTTTAATTTCAAAGGATTGGGTTTGAACGTGTCTATTGTACTCCACAGATGTCTGTCTTAACTTCTGTCCCAGACAACCTAACCTTTCTCTCGCTACAGAGGAAAATGAATTGTACCTGTCAGCAGGCCCTCCAGGTCTAACACATGTTATTACAACAGGACGAGATTTATTTCTGTCATCATGTGCTCCACCTAGAAAAGGGAATAAAACACCCTTGTACTCCTTTTTTTTTTTTAATGAAAACTCATTTCCAAAATTCAATTCCAAAGGCTTGCAGCATGCACACTTACAGACTGGTTAGAAAAGCAAGAACCATTAAGCCACTAAAATACACCTACATGACTGTACATGTGGAATAGAGGTGATTCCTACTCTCCTGCTCCTTTAGAATAGGATTTGTTAAATGGGCTATTCATTTCTTCACCCCCCCCCACAAATTCATTCCCCTTTTTTGTTCTCAGTATGCCCTCTTTAGCATTAGGTATCCTGAATACTTTGCTGCACCGAGGAGGGAAAATTGTATTCTAAGAATAGCACAACAGTGACCACTAGGAGACCCTACACATTGAAAAAGACCCAGGACACTGCTTTCCCTGAGGGTAGGGTTCTGTTACAGGTTCCGGGGCCTGCAATGTACAGGAGGACAGACTAGATGATCATGATGGTCCCTTCTGACCTTGAAGTCTATGAGCTAATAAACTCCCACAATTTACCATAGGAGTATCATTGTCTAAAAGCTGCATAAAGATTTTCTGTTCTCTAATTCAGCATGAAGACTCTCATTCTACTATAGAGACTGGGGATGTTACTAAACTATAAAACAAATTTTAATAGCTAACTTATATAAATAGTGTACAAGATATCTCCTTTAAGAGCCCTGATCCCATTGCAAATGGCAAACTTCCCATCTACTTCACTGAGACGAGGATTTGGCCTTGTGTGACCCAAAGTCAGGTATGTTCTTGGCATTCATTACTATTCATTACTATTGCTCCATAAATAAAAATTTATACCAGTTCATAAACACAGTTCATTAAGTACAGAAGAAATCATGCATTAATCACACAGGATTTACAAACTGTAGACAACAAATCTTGAAATATGATTGCACAGTATCATAAAAACTTATTGCTATTTTGCTTGTGCTCGTCTAGAAATTCTGACTATTCATGTTTAGGGATAACTTACCTCGTATTACAAACCCAAAAGTGTTCCCTTCTTTATGTAAAGTAACTTCCACCGTTCTAAATATGACACCCGATCCTTGTACAGCTGAAAGATTTAAAAGAAAAGTTTTGTCTAATTATACTCATAGCTCTACACTGCTTCCAAGCAAGCTCTTGCATTTCTGATCATACACTTCGAAGAATTCAACTACAAAAGATTGTTTTTAACAGCTGTAATTTAACTACAACCCATGTTCTTACTGAGAACATTGTGGATCAGATCTTCAGCTAGTATAAGCTGGCATAGACCCACTGAGGTCAATGGAGAGCCAGTCCCATTGACAGCCACTGAGGGATCTGGCTCTCTGTGTCTGAAGGTATGTCTACATTGCACACTGCTTTTGGCAGTGTGTAGAGTACATACACTACACACCCGCCTAGCAAAGGTATAAATAGAAGTGTAGATGGGGAGGTACTGCCTAGGTGAGCAGATAAGGACATGCCTGAACCCTGTAGGATGTACCCTACTTGCTCAAGCAGTGCTTCCCAGCTGCTGTCACCCCCCCAAATTCCTCCCTCCCTTCCCCCTGCTCCGGTTACTGCTATTTTTTGCAGTGTAATGTCCTGCTGCCTCTCCACTGCTATTGCAGGAAAAGGGTACAGCAGTTCCTTGTGGTGGAGAAAGGCTCCAGCAGCAGGGAGCTGTCAGAGCCTTTCCCCGCTGCAGTGAAAGACTCCAGCAGCAGGGAAAGCCTTTGGCACGGCAGAGGCAGCGTAAAGGCTCTGGCAGTTCCCCACTGATGAAACTGTCCTTGCCTCCTCATCCCCGACAGAGCCTTTCATTGATGCATGTAGCTACACACCAAGCACGGACACAGCTTGCTTTTCACTACGGTGTGTTGTTATACATACCCTACGTGCCATGCCAGGGGTGTGCAGTGAGGCACAAAGATGTCAAGTCAATTGCTCCAGGCCAGTTAAAGAGTCAGTTGCTCAACCCAGAATCCAGGAACCTTTACTCTTGTTGCTCAAAAGGTAGAGTCAAGATTTTTAGGCTACAAACCTCACCAACTTTAAGCTTATTTTTTTGACACTGCAAAATCAGTTGTTTCCAGACTCATGTTGACATCAGTTGAAAAGGCTGGTGCACAAATCAAGATGGTTGGGGACAATAAGCCATTGTATGAAAGTCGAAGATGATGTTGTTAAGAAACAAAAAGCCATTTAAATGTAATTGCTAATAGAAAACACTTTGGAAAAAGTGGAGAATTCACTGGTTCCAAAAAATGCAAAAATCCAACAGGAGAAACATTTGCAAGCTTCTAACAGGGTCTTACAAACAAGGAATTAACAAATTACTTAATAGCATTGTTCCATGTTGGACTTGCAATTAGCATTGCTGCAGTGTAAAGAGTTAAAAGGTCAGGATGCTGTTAATAAAGGCCATACTAAAGGTCTCTGTGGACAGAGGGGACAAAATTTTGGTGCATCCAGGAAATACAGAGAGGGGTCCCTCACCTACATATTGGGTTCTGTGCAAAATGGAAGGTGTGGGCAGGAATAATGGGATTACTACTCTCTGCAGCACTGCTCCTGTCACAAGGTTTCTGTGAGTAAATTAATGCTTACTCCATCATTACTACTCCACTGGGGGGTGCCCCCACAGTCTGAAACCACAACTACCCCATCTGCCCCAGCAGTGCAGTTTCAGCATGCTGGGGGGATGACAAGGTCTGCAAAGCATAAGCTGATGTACAGAAATATTTCTACTATATATTACAAGGCACAATGCATATAATATTCAGTGGATGTCGAAAGGGATAGCTAGAATGCTATTATTCAGTCTCGTTACCAGCTACACTTGCACAAAGAGGTCAGAAATTCTGAAAACTTAAATAAATGGTTATGGTTACCACTGTAATGTTGCATGACAGACACATATTTCAACTGACCAAAGTTGCACATATACCAACAGTGCCTAAACTGTAGAAAGTAGATTTGGTTAGCTGCAAAAGAAAAAAAATGCTAGCAAAATAACCACATCCACTACTTATGCTAGAGTCCCTCTAGTTTTTATAAGCTGTACCCTGTAAACTTCCATCCTGATTTTACAGAGATAGTTTTTTACTTTTTCTTTCTTTAATGAAAAGCTTTTCTTTTTAAGAACCTGTTTGATTTTTCCCTTGTTTGAGATCAGGGGATTAGTCTGACTCACCAGGGATAGGTGGGGGGAAGAGAGGAGGGGGGGAAGGTGAATCCCTCTTTGTTTTAGATTCAAGGAGTTTGAATCAAAGTAGTTTTCCCTGACGACCAAGGGAGGGAAAGTCTGGGAGGGGGAATGGTTTATTTCCCTTTGTGTTAAGATCCCAGGAGTTTGGATCTGGGTTCCCCCTGGGAAAGGTTTGGGGGAACAGAGAGTGTGCCAGACACTAAAACCTGGCTGGTGGCAGTGGTACCAGATCTAAGCTAGGATTTAAGCTTAGAAGGATCCATGCAGGTCCCCACCTTTTGGACGCTAAAGTTCAAAGTGGGGAACAAACCTATGACAGCTTAATTTACTTAATTAATTGAAATATCCTAATTCTGAACATGAAGTTCAGTTATCCTCTACAACCACTCATCAACAATAAACATTCAAAGCACATTAAGGAAGTTGCCAAAAGTTCATAAAAACAAAGAATTCCATAATTAGAGTTAATTGTCAGCAGCTAGAACACAATGGGGTTCATTAACCCTTGCTTCTTGAGGCACCATAATGCATCAGGAATGTAGAGAGATCAATGGGATGCTCTGCTTCCAGTATACTGCATCCCTTTGTTTAGACAGGGAAGTCCTAGCAAGCTGGTTCTGCAGGTCTTCCTTCCTTTTCTTGTCCAGTATCAGTAAGAACAGACCTTTCCCACTTGATAGGTGACATGAAAGAGCACCTACTCTTCTTAGCTGGCTGGCAGAGCATCAGCAGCTAGCCTTATGCCAGCCAGCTGCCACTAGCAGTCCCTCCAGTTCCAGCCCCAACCTTTCCAGCTCACCATCACTCCAACTACCACTACCCACCTGATTCCTCCAACTGCCACTAATTCTCTCTCTCTCTCTCTCTCTCTCTCTCACACACACATACACACACACCTTAAAAAAACTGGGGATGGATGGGCTAAGGAAAGACGGAAGGAAGATGTTAAGTAGGGCTGTGTGTACTTCTTTTCATAACAACACCCAAAATAAGGTAAAGTCAGGTAGCTTTAGGTGTCAACATGAACTTGAATCTTGGAGTCCATTTTGGACAGCTTGAGGTCCTCCATTCACCCACTCAACCACACAGCTCCCAGCACATCCTCCCGTCTGCTTAAAACAACCCTCCAGGGCTGATGTCTTCAGGGGGTATGTGATCTGCTGGCCAGCTCTCTTCCCCACTTTTAGGCTCACCCTTTCCCCCATGATTAAACTCTTTAGGGAGGGACTGTCTGGTCCACATCATCCTTCTTACCTCTTCTGTAGTTTGCCTATTATACCAGTGCAACCTAATATACCTCTGAGCCTCAGACCGAGATAGAGGTCAGTGAGGTGGCAGAGACACAAAGAACAGCAATGTTTATACACTGAGAGGCAGGCAACTCTCTTATCACCAGAAAACCACAAATCTGTTGAAGGTTTGGAGTTGAAGAGGACAGGAGGAGGAAAGGAGTGAGTTGGCAGTTCCTGGTGATGTTATGGGGTGGGCAGGTCACTCCTCAGTCATGACCCCAGAAGTCACAAAGGTAAGGTATTCACCAGAGGGGGCTTTGTTGGGCTTTATGCATGGAAGGGGACTGCATCTTAAAAGGAGGAAGGCAGAGGTACTGCTAAAACTAATGGGCACTATTATCTTCTTGAGATATCTTACTGTTAAGACAAAAAGATGGAGAGGAACTGAAGACAGAGATACAGGGGAAACAGGAAACAAAAGTGGAGGTTTGAGTTCCTGTTCTCTTCCCCCACCCTACTCCATAGTTCTCTTGCCTCTGAATATATCAAATGTATTTCCCAATATCCTTAGTTAATGGTCATCCCCAAAGTTATGGGAAATAGTGAATAAAGTGTAGGTATAAACTGTTTACGTTGCCTGTATTTGGAAGCTGACTTTCAATGGGACTTGTGCTCCTCAGCCATTTAGGTGCTTTTGAAAACCCCACACTACATAATCATTTGATTGACCATTTCTGCACTCTGCAATAACTGTAGCGGAAACACGCATTATAAAAACCTCTTATTGAAAATGTCCATTCTGTTATTCTGTGTGTAAGATTATTTCAGTTTATCTGTCCATTACTTACAGACTGGAGGGAGCTCATACTCCACTTCTAGAACAACCCTCTCGCCAACATTCTTGAGGAGGCTGATGATCTCGTCATGGCGAAATTTTGTCAGGTTGATTCCATTCACAGATTTGATGTAGTCTCCCACGTCCAGCTGGTCACTTCTGCAACAGACACATGTTCTCTTCCATAAACTTGTATGTCATGTTGCCAGAGTAGCAGAGTTGCTTTCAATTACATTTTTAGTGTTGATAAAAACGAATCTTGCCACACAACTAAATTAAAACAAGCAAAACCCTTCTTGTGCTGATTTTCCAAATAGCAGAGTGACATTTCAAGAATTTAATCTAATATAATACATAAAATATATACAAAGAGATGTATTAGAGTGTTAAATTCTGATGTAGGAAATCAGGACTGCATAACCATGCCGGTTACAGTACTCAGCTATACCTGGGATGATTTCTCTTCCTTCATGTGCTCTTTTAACCTCCCTCCCCTTCCCTTCCCGACCCCCTGCCACTTCTCTCTGCTTGGGCTACTGCCAGAAGTATTTTCTGGACAAGTTGTTGCCTCCACAGCCAACATCACAACTACAGCAGGTAAGCCAGAGCCCATTGGCACATGTTCTGCTCAGTTACTTGGAATGATTTGCCTTAATCTGGGTCTCTCCAGCTGCATCTCTCCCCAGTTACAGCTTGTTCTGCTTTCTCTGTAGAAGCAGGCCAGTGAGCTCTATATATATATCTTTACTAAACAGGTCATCAACAGTCATTTGAAACTATGATACCACCTTATCCGAGCTTTTCAACTATACTTTTTCCTTTACATTATAGTGTGTTTTTGTAGGTTTTATTCAAGGACAACAATTCATTAAATTTAAACCATTTATAAGAAATTAGATTATTCTTGAAATGATGCATCATCAATATTTCTGGCTTTTTATCAGAGCAGCCTTGAGGGACGCAACGGTTCAACTACTATTGAAATGTTTCTTATATCGCTTCTCTGCTCTGATGTGCTGCCTTACAGATGCTGGTAGTCACTTATTTATTAGTGACCTTTTTGATGTGGTATGTATTTTTTGAAGCAATCACATCTTATAATGTATTTTGTGGCTTGAGATGTGGTTACCTAGCAGCGATTCCTCCTTGACGAAGGTTAGATACTCGTGGTTTCCCATCCTTGTCAATTCCACCCGATACCGTAAGCCCTAGGGTGGTGCCTTCTTTTTTCATTAATTCAACTATTGTTGAGCCCTTGAATTCCTCTGTTGAAAGAAAATTATTGGCGTTATTAAAATTTAAATTGTATCACAGATGTTGCTTTTTTTTTTTAAAACTATTTCATCTACCTCCCAAGGAAGTAATTTTGTATTTTAATAGGGAAAATGTGTATATCTGCCTGCTTTTTATAATACAATTCACAGGCTTGGGCCACAAACCTCTATGTATAGATAAATCTGATGCAGATATTCCATAACAGGTTATTAAAAAATGCACCAATAGGCTAGTATACTCTAGACTGCCAATAAATACAAGGCTTACATAAAAGGTAATTTTTCTGTATTCTATTTCACATTCTCAAATCGCTTTCTTTTCTTTGATTTTTCTTTCTAAATCCAAGGTTTAAATTATACACTTTTGTTGGCTAACAAATTGCTGGGATAAAATAAATAGCGGGAAAATGATGTAACTGAATTTTGGATCCAGACTAATTTTGAGGCCATTACTATATGTCAATGCTAACCAGAATAATCAGGTATAATAAGATTTCAGGAAGAAATAAAATGTATCCAGTCCAATCAGTTCTCTCTCTAAGATAAACAGAGTTCCACTTTAACCTACGGATGAATGGTGTTAGTCAAATGCTATTCTAACTGTTATTAATTTAAGATCCAGTTCTGTCAGCTTTATATTGAGTAACACCTTTCTCTACAAGTAGTCTGACTGATATTAATGGGACACTTGCAGACTCAAGTGCAATTCCTGTGAGTAAGGGTGATAGAATTTGGCTCGTAAGTGTCCAATAATGCCATATAGAATGCCTTGTCTTCTAAAGCCTGATTTTGAAAGGTAGCCTCAACTATAATTATTTGGGCACAATTTTGCAGCCATAATTGCCAATGCAAAATTGGAGGTTGAATGGGGTCCCGTTTATAGGCAGGGCCTCGAGATACACAGACTTATAAATGCAGCAAAGAGTCCTGTGGCACCTTATAGACTAACAGACGTATTGGAGCATGAGCTCCATGCATCCGACGAAGTGGGTATTCACCCACGAAAGCTCATGCGCCAATATATCTGTTAGTCTATAAGGTGCCACAGGACTCTTTGCTGCTTTTACAGAACCAGACTAACACGGCTACCCCTCTGATACTTGAGACTTATAAATGTGTGTTTTAAAAGTAGTGGCCTGTATCTACAATGAAGTGTATCATAATAGTCATTGAGACGCCTCAAAATGCATTGAAAAATCTATCCCTGTAAATCAATACTTCTAGCGTTAGGAAACACCATGGAACAAAATATTGCTGTGCTTTTTTCCCCCTTTATAAAAATCTGAGAGTGAATTTAGTGTCCATGAAAGTAAGTTAATTGTGGTACTAGCCTGAGCCAAGCACAGTGTTCATTTATGTGGACAGTATGTAAGATTCTTTATAGAGCAGTGCCAATGCAATATCGTTGACCTGTAAACACCCCTGCTATTCCAGTCTTAAGAGAGAGGCGGGAGATTTATAAGGATGTGGGGTGGTTTATAAGGATGTACACAAATGAGGACAAGGAAAGGTCTTTCAGCCTTATTTTAAATTTCCAACTAATATGGGAACTGAAATTAGAGAAGAAAATTCTATTTGTCAGACTACAGAGTGGAATAAATGACATGAGTTCAGAAAATTCAGTGAATTGGTGCCTAAGGCTGAACATACTTCTAGTTCTATTTTCCACAATCAGCTATAATGGAGACCTCAGTGGGTTAGATAGCTTAGTGGTTAGTGCCCTTAGTGCCAACCCCCCGCCCAGCGGGCACGTCTTGCAGTCCAGGCCCTCTTTTAATCAGAAGTGCAGTGAGGTGGGCAGCGGTAGGGGAGCCTTGGCCTGCTCACTCCACCAAGCTGTGGCCCAGGGCCCAAGGAGGGTCAACAGTGTCTGATCCCCACAGATACCATCCGAGTTACCCTCCGTAGGTCACTTCCTACTATCTGCTGTTCTTCCCCCGCTTCCAGTTCAATATGAGGTGAAAAGAAAAAGCTGCTGAGACAGAGAACAGGATGTTCCTCTCCTCTGAATTCTTGAGATAGCACAACTCCTAATCTGACATTGGATGAATCTGTTTGGAGAATAAAGGGCTTCAAGAAGTCTGGGTGGAATAGTACTGGCTCCCAGGTCAACTAGTCTTGTAGTGTACTAAATGCCTCAACACAGCTTTTGGTCCAATGGACCCTTTTGGTGTGGTATCCTTCACCAGGTCTGTCAAAAGGGCAGCAATGGTCGTGAAGTTTGGGATGTACTATCACTAGTACCCCACTAATCCCCCCAAATGCTGGACTTGCTTTTTTGTGGAAGGGATGGGGCAGCCCGTTAGGGCTTGGACTTTGTCCACAAGGGTTTGTTGCTGCCCTCCTCTCACCCAGGTATACCCTGGGTAGGTGACTTCTTGGGTGGCCAGCCGACATCTGGTTGGGTTGGCCATCAAACCTGCCTTCTTGAGAGCCATAACACCGCACCAATGTGCTTCATGTGCTTGGCCCAGCTCTCATTGTAGATGACAATATTGTCAACGTAGATATCCACAGTACACAACCCATGCGGCCACAGTACTCTGTCCATCCGCCACTGGAAAGGTGACAGTGAGCCCATGAAGTCTACGGGGCATGGTTTCAAACTGATATAGCCCCCATGGTGCAGAGAAGGTCTTTTTTTTTCTTTAGTCTTGGGTGTCAAGGGGATTTGCTAACATGAACAACGACAGCTCCTGTTCTGACTGGATAGGAAGGTCTTGGGGTATCTGGTGGCATAGTCCAAGATTACCAGTATCTATTTGTGCCCTGCTGCAGACTTCTCTACAGGCCGATCATGTCTATGCCTGTTCTCTTGAAGGGTACTTCCACAATGGATAGTGGTATCAGGAGGGCTTTTGGGACCTATTTCTGGCCTGTCCACTGACATTATGGACATGAAGCACAATATTCTCACACCTCTTCATCGATGCCTGGCCAGCAGAACCTCATGGTCACACTGTCAAGAGTCTTCTTCCTCACCAAGTCACCTCCACATGGGGCTGTGTGGGCCAACTGCAGCACCCTCTTCCAGAATTTCTTGTTTTTCCTGTCTTAGGACCCTTCATTGCCCTGTATGCCGTCTCCCCTATCAGTTAAAAATGGGGCCACTGTTTCAACTGCTGCAGGTCTAGTGCTTTACCACCTGCGTGGGCAAGTTGCTCATAAACATTGCTCAGGGTCGGGTCATTTCTTCTTTCTTCCACAAATTCCCCCTCATTGGACGGCAGGTCTAGGTTGAAAGGTGGCGGCGAATGCTTATGGCATTGGTTGGGTTCAGGCAATGGGTCCTTTTATCCTTGAAGATGGTCCTACCTGAGGGTGTTGGTCCTCTGAGCCCCTTCCTTCTTATGGCCCCCTCTTGGCCACCGTGGCTACCCCTGCCTTCCTGGATATTCTGGCTTCAGCTCTGCCTTTTTTACAGTGGCATCTCACCACCCTTTGACCACTTCTTCAAAGAACTTCCAGTTGTGCCCAAGTATGACCAGGTAGGCCAGGTCTTTTGCCAATCCAGCCTGCATCATTTCAGTATGTTCTTCCATGGCCAGTTGTACTTCTCTTTGGATAGAATTGTACATCTCCATGGATACACTGGAGATATATTATGTTCCCAATTGTACCTCCCGTCCTCAGCAGCCTCTCCCAGACCAAAGTCTGACTATAGAATGAGTTTCATCAGACCATATACTGCTACACCATTCATTTGTACGGGGACCAAGATCTTCCCAGGGCCCCTCTTCCAAGCCCTGTTATCGGCCGTCCAGGCCTGCCCATAATCACAGTCCATGAATGAGAAGCCCTTTCTGAAAAGTCCTTACTGAACACATACAAAACAGCTCCCGGTGGAAGGAACTGGTCTCTCTGTTGATTCTCTCAAGGGGAGAAATCCCTTTGGATAAGGTCGTTCAGCCAGGCCAACCTCTTGATCAGTGGAGGGCGGACTTCCAGGCTCTTCTCTTGGCCTTTGTGCCCTCCTCCACTAGAGCTAGGTGTCCAAACCTCCCTAATTACCTTTGTCGGAGTTCGGGCATTGGTACTCTGCGGGGACTGGGGCTTCATAGACTGACTTTTGGTGTTTCTGCCTCTAGCCTGAGGGACATCAGGTAAATCTCTGCCAATGACACTGCCTTGGCCAAAGTTTCTGACCAATGTCTTACCACCCACTTGCACGCCCCCTCTGGAAGGATTTAAGTGAATTGTTCTACAATGAGCTTTTCTGTCACCTGGTCTCCTGTACAAATCTTTGACTGGAGCCATCGCCAGCAGTGTTTCTTCAGAGTCTGGGCAATGGCCCGTGTCTGCGCATGGGGAAAAATTTCTCAAGGTGGAACTGCTGTCGGTAGGTTTTTAGGGAGATGCTGGAGGCATCTAGGATGGCTGCTTTGACATGAGAGTAGTCCTGAGCAGTTGTCACACGAAGACTCTGATATACCTCTCAGGACAGTCTAGTCAAGTAGGGGGCCAACAGAGCATCCTAGTGTAGAAGCAGGATTTTATAATTGTAGTATGAGAATTAATGTATGATTTGACTTCATCCTGCCAGCCACCCTTTTTGAATAGCAGAAAGGAATGACCCTCTGGGACTATGGGATTCTTTTTCCCATATGCATTACGAATTGGGCCCTTTTTAGTACTTTGTTTTAAGGTTTAGTTAGTAAGAGACAGGATCCTGTATTCTGTCTACGTTAAGTAGATTTAGAGGAACGTTGAAGGCTTGGGTCTCAATGTGAATTGTTTTGGTTATAAAACTTAGCAAGGTTTAATTTACAATGTCTTTTTGCTGGATATAAAATACTGCTGTTTGTATTCTCAAAGATCTCTCTAAAAGACTGTTTGTGTGAATGAGGAATGCATGCGTCAGGAAAAGAGAAGGTGTGAAGGCCATTGTTAACCAGATGGTCAAGAAAGGAGGAGCAAAGAGACTTATCGAGACTTATTGACACCAGTGAACCATCAACGCACATCCATGATTGAGGAAGGGAAGATTGACGACCATTAGGTGGAGGCTGGCACACCTAAAGTCAATTGATTAAATCAAATCGGGACAGGATGACCCTCTCTAAGGTGTTTTGGAATGTTTACATCAAAAGATAACACCAATTAAGGAGTAACCGGTCATAAACTGACATGGCAAATCCATAGACTTCAACAGAGAAAAAAGACTATAAGAACAGGGTGCTTTGCCATGGGACTTTGGGTTCGTCTTGCCACTACTCCAGGAGCATAGGATTGTGACTGACAGAGCCCGGCTCCCATCTGCAACCAATCTGGCTGGCCACTAGATTGATCCAGACTCTGGACTGGTAACTATAAACAATGACTGGTGGGGCTGTGTGCATGGTGTGTGTGTGTGTGACTGAAAAGCATATGCTAATTGCTGTATTCTCAATAAATGTGGCATGTTGCCTTCTCCCCTATAGAAGATCTCCTGTGCTTTGTTTAAGCATAACATTTTTGGTGGAGAATTGTGAAAGGGGGAAGAATATACGCTGTAATTATTGACAATACTGCTAAGAAGGTGTACCATACACTTAAAGGTGATTGATCATTCAGGTGTGCACACCCCCGGTCATAGAGATACCAGGCAGTAAAGAGGGAACCAGGTGTGGTTAATATTGTATTCACTGTTGATGCTCTCCTTGGTCCATGACAGCCATGCTCTCCAATGTGACCAGGAATGCCTCATGGTCATCCGTGGGCCCCATTTTAGTTAGCTTCACTGGGATACCTGGGCTTTTATAAGAGTTCCCCCAACCAATGGTTAAACTCAAGGTTGCCTCGGGTGGTTGTAAGAGCATTGCCACCTGCTGGACTAGTTGCTGCTGTTCCTGCTGCTGTGCCATCTGCTGCTGTTGCTGGGCAGTGAGCTGCTGGAGCAGTTGGCTCTGCTGTTGCTGGTTTTCAAGAACCTATTTTAGCAGTTTCTCTATATCCATCTCTTTCTTTTTTCCCCACCTCCTTTCTGGTCTACTATCAGGCCTGGGATACTATGATGCCCACACACTCCACCAAATGTAATAGAGTCCTTGGTGGGTTTAGCAGGCCTAGTGATTAGTGCAATTAGTGCCACCCCCCCAGCAGGCAAGTCTTGCAGTCCAGGCCCTCTTTTAATCAGAGGTATGGCAAGGTGGGCAGTGGTAGGGGAACCCAAGCCTCCCACTCTACTGGGCTCGGACCCAGGGCCCTAGGAGGACCGGTACCATCTGCCCTCAAAGGTGCCCTCTAAGTTACCCTTGTTGGGTCACTTCCTACCATCTGCTGGTCTTCTCTAGCTTCCAGTCCAATATAAGGTGAAAAGAAAAGGCAACCAAACCATCAGCCCCAACTGGGCTCACCATATAGTTCTAGTCCCTGAGAGAGGCTTCTCTGGTGCACTTGTCAGGAGCATTCAGCAGAGATCTGTCCTCCAACCCAGCCTCCCCATTCTGATCTGGGTTGTTCCCTTTTCAACCCTTTCTCCAACTGGAGCATGCTCTATGGGGCTGGATGGGTGGGGCTAGCTGGGTACAGTACTTTCCTTTAATCCCTTCCAGTCCCGTGTGGGGTTTGTACACCCTATTATACCATCTAAAAGGTATTATGCAAACTGGTAATATATCCGCAAAACTGATCTGCGATATGAACCAAAACAATTATTTTAAGGCCAAAGATTAAGAAAGAAAATATGACAAAGTTTGTAAATGCTAATATTTCAGCTTTTCAAATACATTTTAGAACTTTTTCCAAAGCTAACAATAATAAATAATAATAGTAATGCAATAGCACCTGCAGACCCCAGTAAGGGATTGGGTGCTATTACAGAAAACTTAGTACACACATACAATAAAAAGAAAGTCTCTGCCCCAAAGAAGTTACAGTACAGGGCGCTGAGCATGCAAAGACTTACATATGTGTTTTACAAACTGTTAGTAGTGTCCATGAGCTTACAGTCTAAGGCCTTGTCTACACTACAGGACTATTTCGAATCTACTTAAGTCGAATTTATGGATTCGACCTTATGAAGTCGAATTTGTGTATCCATACTAAATACAAATTCGAACTTCTGAGTCCACATTCACGGGGCCAGCGTCGACTTTGGAAGCTATCCCACAGTTCCCGCAGTCCCCGCTGCCCATTGGAATGCTGGGTAGAGCTCCCAATGCCTCCTGGGGGAAAAAATGTGTCGAGGGTGGTTTTGGGTAACTGTCGTCATTGAACCGTCAATCACGCCCTCCCTCCATGAAAGCGCCGGCGGGAAATCTGTTCGCGCCCTTGTCTGGTCGGTTATGCACTTATGGCCGTTGTCAACTCCTCGCACCTTATCGTCCACCTCTGCAACAGTCAGCTGCTGAGAAACCGGGCGAGGAGGCTCCGGCAGCGCGGTGAGGAGAGTGGCGCAGACCTCTCAGAAAGCAGGGTACGCCGGGCAGTGGAGATCATGGTGGCAATGGGTCACGTTCATGGTGTGGAACGGCGATTCTGGGCCCGGGAAACAAGCACAGACTGGTGGGACCGCATAGTGGTGCAGGTCTGGGATGACACAGAGTGGCTGCGAAACTTCAGGATGCGTAAGGGCACTTTCCTTGAACTGTGTGACTTGCTGTCCCCTGCCCTGAAGCGCCAGGACACACGCATGCGAGCAGCCCTGAGTGTGCATAAGCGAATGGCCATTGCTCTCTGGAAACTAGCAACGCCAGACAGCTACCGGTCAGTAGCAAACCACTTTGGTGTGGGCAAATCTACCGTGGGGATTGCTGTCATTCAAGTAGCCCACGCAATCGTTGAGCAACTGCTCTCAAAGGTAGTGACTCTCGGAAATGTCCAGGTCATCATAGATGGCTTCTCCGCGATGGGATTCCCAAACTGCGGTGGGGCTATAGATGGGACTCACATCCCTATCCTGGCACCAGCCCACCAGGCCAGCGAGTACATTAACCGAAAGGGCTACTTTTCAATGGTGCTGCAAGCTGTGGTGGACCATAGGGGACGTTTTACCAACATCAACGTCGGGTGGGCGGGCAAGGTTCATGACGCGCGTGTGTTCAGGAACTCTGGTCTGTTTAGACGACTCCAGGCAGGTACTTTCTTCCCGGACCACAAAATAACGGTTGGGGATGTGCAGATGCCTACAGTGATCCTCGGGGACCCGGCCTACCCGCTAATGCCCTGGCTCATGAAGCCCTATACAGGCGCCTTGGACAGTGCGAAGGAACTCTTCAACTACCGGCTGAGCAAGTGCAGAATGGTGGTGGAGTGTGCTTTCGGACGTCTCAAGGGGAGATGGCGGAGCTTACTGACTCGCTCGGACATCAGCGAAAAGAATATCCCAGTAGTTATTGCTGCTTGCTGTGTGCTCCACAATCTATGTGAGAGCAAGGGCGAGACCTTTTTGGCCGCTTGGGAGGTTGAGGCAAATCGCCTGGCTGCTGTTTACGATCAGCCAGACACCCGTGCCGAGAGACTATCCCAGCGGGAAGCGCTGTGCATCAGGGAGGCTTTGAAAGCGAGTTTCCTCGCAGAGCAGGGTAACCTGTGACTGTCCACTTGATTTTAAGAGAGCCTGATCATGGGCCTGTGTCTGTATGTGTCCAGTTAGATCTGAGCTCACAAACCCGGTTCTCCAAGTTTCCCCCACTTCCAAAGCACGTTTTAAAACTAATGAAATGTTACAGTAATTAATAATAAATCTTTCGTTGACTTTGCATTTCTGTTTCTTGGTTGAAACATGTAAGCATTCTGTGCTGGGTAAGGTGTGCACTGATGTACAGACCGCTTGTCCAAAACAGGACGGACAGCCTCCTGCTCCTACATAGGTCTGTGGGGTGGGGGACGGTTTACGGTGGTTGTGCATGTAGGGGGAGGGTTGCAGGAATGGGTGGGTTTGCAGGAAGGGGCGAGGGGTGCCGTCTTTGGATAGGGGTTTACATGACGGCTGTGGGCTGTGGGTTTGGGCGTTGGAAGGGGTGAGGGGTGTGGGGGAAGGGTGAGTATCTGCCCCTGGATGAGGGCTCTTTTTGGGGCTCAGGGCACCGGGGAGGATCGTGGCTACGGTCGAAGTGCATGTGAAGGGAAGCCTGCCTTTACATTCGGGGATGGCAGGCACCAGGACCCTGGACAAGCATACACATCAACGAAAGACCCGGGGCAGCATACACCACACAGACTGACCCTGGTGCCTAGTGACTGCAGTCTGTGTGTGCCCTGCAGTTGACCCTGCACCCAAGTCTGTACCATGGTACTGTGGGCTATGCACTGCAATTACAATCCCCCCCCCCCACACACACCAACATAAAGTCTTCTGACACGAGAAACGTGACGGAAACAGTGAGTAACACCAAACCGCTTTTAATAATGTAGTACACAGTGGGGGGTTTAAACTTGGAGTTGGGACTGGTTGATGCTGTAAGGAAAGAACTTGTACAAATTTACAGCGCGAGAGGTGTCTCGAACATTAGCGGTCTGCTGCGGTGCAGGGACAGTTCTCACGGCCCCTACCGCCCCTCCTTCTTGTAACTTTGGGTGAGGGGGGGACAGGACTTCTTGGCGTTGGAGGGCGGTTGCAGATGCACTGCAGGGGGGCTCTCTCCTCCTGCCTGCGGTCTTGCAGAACATCTACAAGGCGCCGGAGCGTGTCCGTTTGCTCCCTCATTAGACCAAGCAGCGTTTGAGTCGCCTGCTGGTCTTCCTGCCGCCACCTATCCTCCCGTTCCATGTGTGTGCGATGCTGCTGACACAGGGTGTCCCTCCACTGTCTCTGCTCTGCCGCCTCCGCTCTGGAGCAGGCCATCAGTTCCTGGAACATGTCGTCCCTAGTCTTTTTCTTTCGGCGTCTAATCTGAGCCAGCCTCTGCGAGGGGGATGCCGGGGCAGTCCGGGAAAGAGCCGAAGCTGTGTGATGCGAAAAAGTAGGTGATTTCCTTGAACACATACATGTTTGCCAACAGTAAACACAGTCTAGTCAGTTTCAGTTAACAAGACCAAAGAGGGAACCAAGTCTCAGGAGATCTCAGAACTAGTCCGAGATTTCGGAATACGCTCTCATTGGCGGCGCCATTGCACTGGACAGCGCACAAGCGAGGAGACAGCTGCATCCCTCTTGCACAAAGTCCTGGTAAGCCTTACAGTACATACTGCTTATCAGTTAGTGGTTAGCTGTGCTCTCCTGCTAAAGGAAATGTGCAAAGCAGAAAGGATGAGCCTTTTGCAGCCCCTCCCGCCAGTGCACGGGAACGATCAATGGATGCTTGTTCTCTGTGGCCTCCCGCACGTGGCTGTTAGGCGAGGGTCATTGTTATGCAACCTAATTGTAAACCATTAACAATAGTAACACTACACTAATTGCCCTACTTAGATGCAGTATTTGCAGAACGAGATCACCCTGAGGCGGGTCACTCGTGCCCAGAAAGACAGGATGTTACGGGACGCACTGCACAGACCAGGACCATATGCAGCAATGCTAGTCGAGGCAATGGTTCCACTCTATATTCGGATGTCCTGGCATGGAAGAGTCTGCTTCCACGGAGCGCCCAACAAGGCACCTCTTCCGACGAACCTCATGCGGAGGCTTTGCGAGGAACTGAGTGACACCTTCGTGGAAATGTCGCTAGAGGATTATTTTTCTATCCCCATTTGTGTGGACCTTCTCTTCATATAGTTTAATATTTAGAATTTTGTAAATACAGTTTCTATTTTTTCTATAACAATGTTACAAAAAATAAATGTTTATACGTGTGTAGCACTTACCGCCTGATCCTTCCCCTGATTCCGAGTCCGGGTTAACGGCAGGGGAGGGTTGGTAGGGGATCTCTGTGAGGGTGATGAAGAGATCCTGGCTGTCAGGGAAAGCGGGAGTGTGTTCGCTGTCGCCTGCGCCGTCCTCAAAAGACCCTTCCTCAGCTTCCCCATCGGCGAACATCGAGGAGGAACTGTCCCGGTACACTATTCCGTCCTCGGAGTCCACCGTCACTGGTGGGGCAGTTGTGGCAGACCCACCTAGAATGTCATGCAGTGCCTCATAGAAGTGGCATGTCTGGGGCTGTGCTCCGGAGCGTCCGTTTGCCGCTCTGACTTTTTGATACCCTTGTCTTAGGTCCTTGACTTTCACGCGGCACTGCATCGCATCCCGGCTGTATCCTTTCTCTTTCATGGCTTTTGAGACCTTCTCGAAGGTCTTCGCGTTCCGCTTGCTGGAGCACAGCTCCGAGAGCACAGACTCCTCGCCCCACACAGCGATCAGATCCATGACTTCCCGGTCAGTCCATGCTGGGGACCTCTTTCTATTCTGGGATTGCCCGGACTCCTCTGCTGGAGAGCTCTGCATCGTTGCAGGTGCTGCGGAGCTCGCCCCGACGTGCAACCAGAACGTCAGATTCAAAGTGCCCAGACAGGAAAATGAATTCAAATTTTCGCGGGTCATTTCCTGTGTGGCTGGGCAGAGAATCCAAGCTCGGACTGCTGTCCAGAGCGTCAACAGAGTGGTGCAGTGTGGGATAGCTCCCGGAGCTACTAAGTTCGATTAGCATCCACACCAAGCCTAATTCGAGCTAGCCGTGTCGAATTTAGCGTTACTCCACCTGCCGGGGTGGAGTACCAAATTCGAACTAAAGAGCCCTCTAGTTCGAATTAAATGGCTTCCTGGTGTGGACGGTTGAGCGGTTAGTTCGAATTAACGCTGATAAATTCGAATTAAAGTCCTAGTGTAGACCAGGCCTAAGGTGAATAAGTTACCTTTGGGTAAGTAAGTTAAGCTTACCAGGTAAGAGTCAGCATGGGTGTGGATTTAACCAATATGTGCCATTCTACTATAGACAAAAAGTGTCCTTTATATTTCCTGATTTTTACTCAGCATAGTACTTGGGCAACAAATATATAACTGAGTATCTACTATAACAACTGAGCTCTGAAAACAATGTTATTTAAAAACAACAACTCTTGAGCCGAATGCTTCTCTCAGTTACACTGCTGCAATCCCATAATTCAATGAGCCTGCTTTTCAATAGGGTCTTATTGGTGTTCTGAGGCCAAAATCTGTCCTGCACACCACAGAACTGTAAGTAACCACCATCTTGGGACAAGAAAATTTCAATAACAACAGGACAGGTGTTCAAATACAATGGTCACAAGTACCGGTATAACAAGGTAGACTGAGTTGCACACCAAGTGAAATCCAAGAGACACTATGAGAAGATTATTATTTCTTCAAGAAGAATAGGATCATGATTGCAGTAAAAGTTCCATTCATGGCTCGAATTTTAAATCTGACCTTTGTGGGTATTTGTCCAATTAAAGAAAATAAGTTGATTTTCATCTTTTGATCTTCATCTTCATCAAGTAGATGTAAATATTATGTGTTAATGAACAGAAAGCAACAAAAATTAATTGAATCATTCTCTTCTCAGAAAAAGAACGAGAGAGATTTTCACAAAACTACAAACAGAGAGAACATTTACTCAAAAATATATTCAATTAATATATAAAAACATATGTGCTGCTTCCAAACATTTAGTGTGCATTTTTCATTCCTTTCAATGAAAGCTGGGTTTTCATTAGTTTCAAGAAAATACTAGAAAGTCTAGATTTTCAGGAAATACATTTGCAGTTTAGTGAATTATTCTGTGCGGCGACTAAAAGCCCATGGAAGTTAAAAAACTACTTGTTCCTGCTGCTTATTTTTGACCTTAAGACATGACTAATTAATAAGGGAAATCTATGAAGAATTTTGACAATGCAGTATCTATGGGAATTTCCTCCACAAATCAGCAGAATTTCTGCAAGGGAGGCATTTTGATTTTACATTCTAAATGGGCCTCTTTTGTGTCTTAATAACAGATCACATAAGGATTTAGAGGGTTGTTCAAAAATATAGACTAGCTTCTTAAACTGGATAGACTTCATGGCTCCTAATGCTTTCAGCTCATTGTTGGCAGGCATGGTTTTCTGGCAGTCTCAGGAGAGAGAAATATAGAAAGGTTATGGATAGGATTTGAAAACTTCATTCAAGTATGGTGAATAGGGGTCTTTTCCTGGATGAGTACCATTAATTTCTGCAAAATCCAAGCTTTCATTTAAAAAATTTCAAATCCTTCTGCTGTGAAGAAATCCTTGAAAATATGAATCAAACATAAACCAATACAGAGCTGTCTCCCTGAGTCTGCAGACAGACAGCTCCAGTGCCTCTACTGATGACCACAGCTTGCCAAGCTGCAGGAAAATGAAAACTGACAAGTCACGTTACAGTAAAAGAATGACTATGAGAGACGACTAAGGCCTACGTCTACCCTAAACATTTCTGTCAGTATAATGATATTGGCAAAAGCCTCCTAGTGTTGATGTAGCTTATATCAGCAAAAGAGTGCTTTTGCCTGCATAATTTATCCTGCAAAATAAGTTATACCAGCAAAAGCACTTTTATGTTGGTATAACTGTGTCTACAATAGGGTTTTTGTCAGTATAGAAATTGTGTCATTAAAAAAAAAATCATACTCCTTAACTGACATTGCTTTACTGGTCAATGTTTCTCATGTGGATCTGACCTAAGTCACGTGTAGTACCTAAGGAGCCAAAAGACAATATTTTACAATCAAATATAATACACAAAAAACAGGACCTAAGTGTTTTATTCATTTAAAATGCCTGGGGGGTAACTTTGGGACATGGCAGCACAGATTTCCCCCTACACTCAGCTAAAAGGCTTAGTCCGTGGATTAATAGGTGTCAGGTACATTTCTGCAAGTCTTTGGTATGCAGGCTGATATCTTAGAAGCCACCTCTCCAGGTCAGGAATGAGGCACACTGAGTTGGTGGGACAGCATGGCAAAGATTGTGAAGTTGTTACTTGTGCTTTCCCATTGCGTGGACAGAGGGCTTCTGTCTCTAGGGCTGTCAATTTGGCATCTTTCATAAATTCACTCCCAACATAAATAAATAAAAAATCAAGAAATGAAAAAAAAATCCCATGTATGCACTAGGGGAGTCCAACTGAATTTAGCTAGTAGAAAGAGAACACTTCTACATTTTTAACAAGAGTCACAAGGGTATAATTTAACCTAGTAACAAAAATATATTTGGCAGACTATTGGAAACACCGCAGAGTAAAATTTGCACTGTTATTTTTATGGAAGTCCTTTCAAATGAAGGAAAGAAACATTAAGTACATGACAGGGTCATCCAGCATTACTAGAATAAGTTCATTAGTAGATTTCAAAAGTGAAACCGTTAACAACGATGGCATGTAAGGTCCTCCCTACTCTGGAAAAATAACTATGTTTAAACATGTTTCAGAGTGGTAGCTGTGTTAGTCTGTATCAGCAAAAAGAACGAGGAGTACTTGTGGCACCTTGGAGACTAACAAATTTATTTGAGCATAAAGCTTTCGTGCATGCAGTGGAAAATACAGTAGGAAGATATAAATACACAGAGGACTTGAAAAAATGGGTTTGCCATACTAACTATAATGAGAGTAATCAGTTAAGGTGGGCTATTATCAGCTTGAGAAAAAAAACTGTTATAGTGATAATCAGGATGGCCCATTTCCAACAGTTGACAAGAAGGTGTAAGTAACAGTCAGGGTAAAAAAATTAGAGTGGGGAAATAGGTATTACTTTGTGTAATGACCCATCCACTCCCAGTCTTTATTCAAGCCTAATTTAATGGTGTCAAGTTTTCTAAGTAATTCCAATTCTGCAGTTTCTTGTTGGAGTCTGTTTTTCAAGTTTTTTTGTTGGAGTATTGCGACTTTGAGGTCTGTAATCAAGTGACCAGAGAGGTTGAAGTGTTCTCCGACTGGTTTTTGAACGTTATAATTCTTGATGTCTGATTTGTGTCCATTTATTCTTTTGCGTAGAGATTGTCCAGTTTGGCCAATGTACATGGCAGAGGGGCATTGCTGGCACATAATGACATATATCACATTGGTAGATGTGCAGGTGAACGAGCCTCTGATAATGTGGCTGATGTGATTAGGTCCTATGATGGTGTCCCGTGAATAGATATGTGGACAGAGTTGGCAACAGGCTTTGTTGCAAGGATAGGTTCCTGGGTTAATCTTTTTGTTGTGTGGTGTGTGGTTGATGGTGGGTATTTGCTTCAGGTTGGAGGGCTGTCTGTAAGTGAGGACTGGCCTGTCTCCCAAGATCTGTGAGAGTGAGGGATCATCCTTCAGGATAAGTTGCAGATCCTTGATGATGCACTGGAGAGGTTTAAGTTCGGGGCTGAAGGTGACGGCTAGTGGCGTTCTGTTACTTTCTTTGTTGGGCCTGTCCTGTAGTAGGTGACTTCTGGGTACTCTTCTGGCTCTGTCAATCTGTTCCTTCACTTCAGCAGGTGGGCATTGTAGTTGTAAGAATGCTTGATTGAGATCTTGTAGGTATTCGTCTCTGTCTGAGGGGTTGGAGCAAATGGGGTTGTATCTTAGAGCTTGGCTGTAGACAATGGATCGAGTGGTGTGGTCTGGATGAAAGCTGGAGGCATGTAGGTAAGCACAGCAGTCAGTAAGTTTCCGGTATAGGGTGGTGTTTATGTGACCATCGCTTATTAGCACTGTAGTGTCCAGGAAGTGGCTCTCTTGAGTGGATTGGTCCAGGCTGAGGTTGATGGTGGGATGGAAATTGTTGAAATCATGGTGGAATTCCTCAAGGGCTTCTTTTCCATGGGTTCAGATGATGAAGATGTCATCAATGTAGCGCAAGTAAAGTAGGGGCGTTAGGGGATGAGAGCTAAGGAAGCGTTGTTCTAAGTCAGCCATAAAAATGTGGGGCCATGCGGGTACCCATAGCAGTGCCGCTGACCTGAAGGTATATATTGTCCCCAAATGTGAAATAGTTGTGGGTGAGGACAAAGTCACAAAAGTTCAGCCACCAGGTTAGCTATGACATTATCGGGGATACTGTTCCTGATGGCTTGTAGTCCATCTTTGTGTGGAATGTTGGTGTAAAGGGCTTCTACATCCATAGTGGCCAGGATGGTGTTTTCTGGAAGATCACCAATGGATAGTAGTTTCCTCAGGAAGTCAGTGGTGTCTCGAAGACAGCTAGAAGTACTGGTAGCGAAGCCAGATAATCCTGCTGTCAGGATACCAATGCCTGAGATGATGGGGTGTTCAGGATTTCCAGGTTTATAGGTCTTGGGTAGCAGACAGAATACCCCAGTCAGGCTTCTAGGCGTGTGTCTGTGCAGTTTTGTTCTTGTGCTTTTTCACGGAGTTTCTTGAGCAGATGTTGTAGTTTCTTTTGGCAATCCTCAGTGGGATCAGAGGGTAAAGGCCTGTAGAATGTGGTGTTAGAGAGCTGCCTAGCAGTCTCTTGTTCATATTCCGACCTATTCATGATGACAATAGCACCTCCTTTGTCAGCCTTTTTGATTATGGATGTCAGAGTTGTTCCTGAGGCTGTGGATAGCGTTGTGTTCTGCACGGCTGAGGTTATGAGGCAAGTGATGCTGCTTTTCCACAATTTCAGCCCATGCACATCAGTGGAAGCACTCTATGTATAAGTCTAGTCTGTTGTTTCAACCTTCAGGAGGAGTCCACGCAGAATCTTTCTTTTTGTAGTGTTGGTAGGAAGGTTTCTGTGGGTTAGTATGCTGTTCAGAGGTGTGTTGGAAATATTCCTTGAGTCAGAGACATCGAAAGTAGGATTCTAGGTCACCACAGAACTGTATCATGTTCGTGGAGGTGGAGGGGCACAAGGAGAGGCCCCAAGATAGGACAGATTCTTCTGCTAGGCTAAGAGTATAACTGGATAGATTGACAATATTGTTGGGTGGGTTAAGGGAACCACTGTTGTGGCCCCTTGTGGCATGTAGTAGTTTAGATAGTTTAGTGTCCTTTTACCTTTGTAGAGAAACAAAGTGTGTGTTATAAATGGCTTGGCTAGTTTTTGTAAAGTCCAGCCACAATGAAGTTTATGTGGAAGGTTGTTTTTTTATGAGAGTATCCAGTTTTGAGAGCTCATTCTTGATCTTTCCCTGTTTGCTGTATAAGATGTTGATCAGGTGCTCCCACAGTTTTTTTGAGAGTGTGTGGCACAATCTGTCAGCATAGTCTGTGTGGTATGTAGATTGTAATGGATTTTTTACCTTCAGTCCTTTTGGTATGATGTCCATCTGTTTGCATTTAGAAAGGAAGAAGATGTCTGTTTGTATCTGTACAAGTTTTTTCATGAAGTTGATGGATTTCCACTTCATACGGCTAAATGCAGTGTTTTGCATGGTGACAGGTTTTAGAGTGGTAGCCATGTTAGTCTGTATCAGCAAAAAGAACAGGAGTACTTGTGGCACCTTAAAGACTAACAAATTTATTTGAGCATAAACTTTTGTGGGCTAAAACGCACTTCATCAGACTCATGCAGTGGAAAATACAGTAGGAAGATATATATACACAGAGGACATGAAAAAATGGTTATTGCCATACTAACTATAACAGTTAAGGTGGGATGGACCATCCTGATTATCACTACAAAAGTTTTTTTTCTCCTGCTGATAATAGCCCACCTTAACTGATTACTCTCGTGATAGTTAGTATGGCAACACCCATTTTTTCATATCCTCTGCGTATCTTCCTACTGTATTTTCCACTGCATGCATCCGATGAAGTGGGTTTTAGCCCACAAAAGCTTATGCTCAAATAAATTTGTTAGTCTCTAAGGTGCCACAAGTACTCCTCGTTCTTTTTGTGTTTAAACATAATAGTGAAACATGAGTGTAGCTCAACCCTTCTTAGTTTGTTTGGTTAAAAACCACACATACAGATTAGGGAACCATGTTTTAGTTTTGATATTGACCAAGGTTAAAACATTATTCCCTAATATATTCATAACATTTCTTTCCTCTCCACACAAAAGCCTCATCTACAGTGAGGTTTTTGTCAAATTCTCCCAATATTGTTCAAGCAGCAATGCAGCTTTACCAATGCTAGTAACCGTGGGAGTTCTAACCAACTGCTAATCTGTGAGGTTTTTAAATTACTGTCTTGTCTGGGCCCAGCCGTGACACAAGACCATTTCATACCAACTGGCAGAGGGCACAGGGGTTCATAGGGCTGTACAGGGATCCCATGGGTCAGATATCTACAGAATACTGTATACTAATGCGAGAAGTATGGGGAATAAGCAGAAAGAACTCGAAATGCTAGTAAATAAACACAACTATGACATAGTTGGCATCACAGAGACTTGGTGGGATAATACGCATGACTGGAATATTGGTACAGAAGGGTACAGCTTGCTCAGGAAGGGCAGGCAGGGAAAAAAGGGAGGAGGTGTTGCCTTAATATTAAAAATGTATACACTTGGACTGAGGTTGAGATGGAAATAGAAGACAGACTTGTTAAAAGTCTCTGGGTAAGGAAAAAAGGGGTAAAAATCAAGGGTGATGTCATGGTAGGAGTCTACTACAGACCACCTAACCAGGGAGAAGAGGTAGATGAGGCTTTTTATAAACAACTAACAAAATCATCCAAAGCACAGGACTTGCTGGTGATGGGGGACTTCAACTACTCAGACATCTGTTGGGAAAATAACACAGCAGGGCACAGATTATCCAACAAATTCTTGGATTGTATTGGAGACAATTTTTTATTTGAAGAAAGCTACTAGGGAAAAGGCTGTTCTAGATTAGATTTTGACAAATAGGGAGGAACTGGTTGAGAATTTGAAAGTGGAAGGCAGTGTGGATGAAAGTGATCGTGAGATGGTAGAGTTCGTGATTCTAAGGAATGGTAGGAGGAAGAACAGCAAAATAAAGACAATGAATTTCAAAAACGTAGACTTTAGCAAACTCCATGAGTTGGTAGGTAAGATCCCATGGGAAGCAAGTCTAAGGGGGAAAACAGTTGAAGACAGTTGGCAGTTTTTCAAGAAACATTGTTAAGGGCATAAGAGCTAACTATCCCACTGGGTAAGAAAGATAGGAAGTATGGCAAGAGACCACCCTGGCCTAACCAGGAGATCTTTAATGATCAAAAAATCAAACAAGAGTCCAACAAAAAGTAGAAACTCGGTCAAATTACAAAGAATGAATATAAACAAATAACACAAGTATGTTGGGACAAAATTAGAATGGCCAAGGCACAAAATGAGATCAAACTAGCTAGACACATAAGGGTGACAAGAAAACATTGTACAAATACATTAGAAGCAAGAGGAAGACCAAGGACAGGGTAGGCCCATTACTCAATGAGGGAGGAAAAACAATAACAGAAAATCTGGAAATGGCAGAGGTCAGGGCCGGCTCCAACTTTTATGCTGCCCCAAGCGGCGAAAAAAAAAAAAGAAAAAGAAAAAAGAAAGAAAAACCCAATAGCGCTGCCACTGAAGTGCTGCCAAAGAGGAAGACAGGGAGTGAAGAACCCGCCACTGAATTGCCGCTGAAGACTGAAGCAGGCTGACTGAGCTGCCGCCGAACTGTCGCCGCCGCCAACCAACAATGGATTGAGTGCTACCCCTTTCTATTGGCTGCCCCAGGTACCTGCTTCCTTTGCTGGTGCCTGGAGCCAGCCTTGGCAGAGGTGCTTAATAACTTCTTTGTTTCGGTTTTCACCAAGAAGGTCCAATCACCACCAACCTTCTGAAGCCTAGATCTAATTAACAGGGTACTCTCATGGCTTGTAGAGTATAGAGCACCCAATATCCTTGCAGCGTTTTACCACCAGACTTGCTGCGATTCTTTTTTTGTGAGACAAGCACATTGTCAATTTGCCTTCTAGGTAAAGGATTCTTTGCACTCCAAGAAATACCATATCAATCATATCTTTATTCATAAACAGAACAACCCCTTGCTGCTTGCTTTTTACTGTAGATTTCCTCTCTTGTAAATTTTGCAATCTCTGGATTCACACCTAGCTCAGTATGCAAATAGGCACACAGTATGAGACAAACACTACACAAGTGGTCAGATAGGGAGATAGATATCAGTTACCTCCTGCCTGAAAGGAACATCTCTGAGGTATGTCACCTCCTGGTGACCTGCCTTAAATCCAAGACTGTAAGAGCCTAATTTTCAGTATAGCTATATAGTGCATTAAATATTGTCCAAAAAATACATTTCACAATTATTATAATGTCCATTGGGCACCTGGCTTTCAGTAGTGACTGCACATACCACTCTTTGGTGAACTATTATAGAATCATAAGACTGGAAGGGACCTCAAGAGGTCATCTAGTCCAGTCCCCTGCACTCATGGCAGGACTAAGTATTATCTAGACCATCCCTGACAGGTATTTGTCTAACCTGCTCTTAGAAATCTCCAGTGATGGAGATTCCACAACCTCCCTAGCCAATTTATTCCAGTGCTTAACCACCCTGACAGTTAGGAAGTTTTTCCTAATGTCCAACCTAAACCTCCCATGCCTATTGCTTCTTGTCCTATCTTCAGAAGTTAAAAAGAACAATTCTTCTCCCTCCTCCTTGTAACGACCTTTTGTGTACTTGAAAACCGTTATCATGTCCACTCTCAGTCTTCTCTTTTCCAGACTAAACAAACCCAATTTTTTTCAATCTTCCCTCTGAGGACTGTTGACTTGTATTTAGCTTGTGGTCCACTTTGACCACCAGATCCCTTTCTGCATTACTCCTTCCTAGGCAGTCATTTCCATTTTTTATGTGTGCCACTGATTGTTCCTTCGTAAGTGGAGTATTTTGCCTTTGTCCATATTGAATTTCATCCTATTTACTTCAGACCATTTCTCCAGTTTCTCCAGATCATTTTGAATGATAATCCTATCCTTCAAAGCACTTGCAACCCCTCCCAGCTTGGTATCGTCTACAAACTTTATAAGTGTACTGTCTATGTCATTATCTAAATCATTGATGAAGATATTGAACAGAACTGGACCCAGAACTGATCCCTGCGGGACCCCACTTACTATGCCCTTCCAGCATGACTGTGAACCACTCATAACTACTCTCTGGGAACAGTCTTCCAACCAGTTATGCACCTACCTTATAGTAGCTCCATCTAGGTTGCATTTCCCTACTTCCTTTATGAGAAGGTCATGCGAGACAGTATCAAAAGCTTTACTAAAGTAAAGAGATACCACATCTACCACTTCCCCCTATCCACAAGCCTTGTTACCCTGTCAAAGAAAGCTATCAGGTTGGTTTGACACAATTTGTTCTTGACAAATGCATTCTGACTGTTACTTCACCTTATTATCTTCTAGATGTTTGCAAATTGATTGCTTAATTATTTGCTCCGTTATCTTTCCAGGTACAGAAGTTAAGCTGACTGGTTTGTAATTCCTTGGTTGTCCTTATTTCCCCTTTTATAGATTGGCACTATATTTGTCCTTTTCCAGTCTTCTGAAATCTCTCCCATTTTCCATGACTTTTCAAAGATAATTGCTAATGGCTCAGATATCTCCTCAGTCAGCTCCTTGAGTATTATAGGATGCATTTCATCAGGCCCTGGTGACTTGAAGACATCTAACTTGTCTACATAATTTTAACTTGTTCTTTCCCTATTTTAGCCTGTGATCCTAATTCATTTTCACTGGCATTCACCACCAGCCAGTACAGGGTTAGACAATGCTAGAAATGCAAGCTGTCACTCTGCATAAATGCTCCCATCATTGCCACACTGATGATACAGCAATGTTGGGAGAATTTAACAAAAACACCAGCGTGGATAACACTACAGATAACACAAATGAGCATTACCCATGATGATCAACCTCACAATTAAGGTGGAAGCAGAATCTGTATGAGAATAGTAGATTAGGCCGCCCTCCCCCAGGGAAAAAAAACCCTTTGTGTTTTTTTATTTAATGTAAGATTGTCCTCTCTCATCCTGTGGAAAGCTCTGGCTGCTAGTTAGTGGTGGCTACACTGGGGTAGGATATGGATGTTAAGGATAACAACACAAACTGTAGAGATACAAAGCAGGAAGAATTCCTCCTCTCTAAGTCTGTTCTCTTTCAGTGCAAGTTCTATTATATTTCCATCCCGCAATTGGTGGGTGAGATATGTCATCCCAAGAAGCAGAGTAAAATATTTGATCTAGGTGATTAGACTGAAGTTGCAATGTCTAGATTACCATTGCCCCTTCTCAGAGCCATGTACATTTGGCACAGAACAAAAATAGGGCAGGACATAAAATCAGGGATTTGATAAATAAGTGACCCCAAACAGCAGTCATGACAGGTACACTGATGTGCAGTGATCCCACTCCAGAGAATATACAGACGATGAATTCTTTGTATTAGAGGACAAAGATGTTGCTGCTTTGCTTTCGTGGAGAAAAATAGTGTGTGGAATCAATACCAAAAGAAGAGAGGGGTTGGGGCTCTGAATGGAAAAAATTACCTCTTAATTTTGGCCTTTGATTGGGTTATGGTGCTCGCAATGACTTTGCACCAAAAAAACCTTCAAAATAAGATGTAAAACAGTATCTCAACCAACCAACAAACAACCCCCCCATATTCTGAAAATCTAAAAGTGTCCATGTGCCAAAGATCTAAAAGAGAGAGAGAGAGAGAGAGAGAGAGAGTGTGTGTGTGTGTGTGTGGTGGAAGACGAGGAGGGGCAGAGTACAGAGAGGTTAATTTGAGTTACCGCTACTGATGACTGTACCTGACTCCTTTAAGAGCTAGGGCTTTTGTGAATGCTTACTCAGGGACTACTACTACTACTTCTTCCCCTTATCTCACCGTCTGGGGTCGGGTTGTTGTGCAAGCATCTGCCATCTTCCTTTGTCAGAGGTGGCACTAAGATCCTTGATGCAATCCATCCATTGCTTCCTCAGCTTTCTTGGGGCCTCTTTCCTACCACCTTCTCCTGTCATGCTATTGGCACAAGGTCCTCTTCATTAATCCTCTGTACAGTAACTCCTCACTTAACTTAAGGGAGGGGGGAGGCTGCGTGCCACGTCCTCGCTCCTCCCCCCAGCCTCCTGAACGCTGCAAGACAGCTGATTGCCCCGGGCAGGAGGCGGGAGGAGCAAGGGGAAGGCGCTGATCCGTGGGGTCCGCCAGCAGGCGGAAGGCACTGGGGGGGGGGGGCATAGGGGAGCTGATGCGGGGCTGCCAGCCTGTTTAATACTTGTATTAAATTGCTTGTTTAAAATTGTTTAAAATGTATATAATGCCTTTTGTCTGGCAAAAAAAAAATTTCCCTGGAACCTAACCCCCGCTATTTACATTAATTGTTATGGGGAAATTGGAGTCACTTAACAGCATTTTGCTTAAAGTCGCATTTTTCACGAACATAACTACAGCGTTACGTGAGGAGTTACTGTATGTGTCTGAAGAGTGAGGTTGCACTTCCTGGATTTTGTCAGCCACATCACGAACTCTAACTTGCAGCGTAATGCTGTCATTTTGCAATCTGTCCCTTCGTGTAACTCTTTTTATTGCATGAAGACATCTCATTTCAAATACCTGTAGGCATTGCACTTGCGGTCTTTTATTCGCCCACGCTTCTGCACCAGTACAGCATTACTGGATGAACCATTATTCTATATAATTGAGCTTTCAGTCTCAGTGGCATACACTTGTATATGCAACACCTGAGATATTACTCCACACTCTTCCAGCACTCCCTAGTCTGAACTATATCTCACGTTCAAGCTCACCATCTTCTGTAACCCAGCTGCCCAGTACTTGGTTGGTCTGGTTTAGTCGTGCTCCATTAATCTCTATATCCAGTTTCCCTGTGAAACCTCTACTGACCCACATAACCTCATCTGACACAGAAGCCCACTGATGCCAGCTGACAACAGGTTCAGTACTCTGTTAGCAACTTCTAGCAGGCCTGACAAACTTACCACACGTAACACACCACTTTCATGGTATTTATCCATACATAAAGTAGTGTCTTGTAAGGTATCAAATGAAAGCTGGTGTCACACTGATCATTCATATTGTTGTGAAATGTATGTACTGATGATATTGTGCAGTTATGTGTATATACTGAAAATATACCCTGAGAGTCAGTATCAAGATATGAGTAAGGCTAAGATTTAGTCATGGTTTTTTTTAGTAAAAGTCATGGACAGGTCACAGGCAATCAACAAAAATTTATGGCCCATGACCTGTCCATGACTTTTACTATAAACATCCCTGACTAAATCTTAACTGCCCTAGGGCCCCACTGCTCCGGGGGGGACCCTGGGGTGCTGCTGCACTGGGGGATCCCCAGGTCAAGCTCCACTGGCCACTGCTCAGGTTGTCCCCAGGGCCAGCCACAGTGGCTGCTGCTGCTCTGGCAGTCCCCGGGGCCAGCTGCTGGGACCGCAGAGCAGTGGCTGGTGTGGCTGTCCCCAGGGCTGCTCCAACAATGGCCGGTGTGGCTGGCTGCGGGGCCACCTGAGCGGTGTAGTAAGAGGAGGCCCTAAGATATAAACCTTGGTATCAGAGGCCTGGTATGAGGCCTGAGGCCTAAACTAAAGTAACGGTCAAGACTTTGCTAACATAAAGCAAAGTTAAGCTGTGAGCCAGAGGCAGGCCCTGCTCACAGAAGCTGGCAAGGAAAGGGCTGATGCTGCAAGAAGATACGTACCTAAAAGGTACTGAACACTAGATATCAGAACATTCACATACTTGTACATTCCACACAAGCAACAAGGAACAAGCTGACCCATCCCAATGACAGGGCCAAAAGGGTAATATGATGGATAGAATTGTTTTGTTCAAACCAACATGTACAAGGTGAGAGGCGGCACCTTACTACGTAGAGGGGTTGTACCTTGCTACGTAGAAGGGTTGCACCTCATACGTCAGGAGTGATGTGTATCTTGTTTGTACCTGTGTATAAGAATGCATCCCTGGGGCGGTGTCTTTGTCCGGCCGAGGGGGCAGTGGAAAGTCCCGCCACTGACTGAGCCGAGTCCATTGCCAGGCAATAAACCTGGCCGACGTGCCTTCATTCTTGACTAGACTCTGTGGTCATTGGGGGTTCTCTTCGGATCTGCTGTGTCAGCTATCTGCAGAGCTGGGACAGCACACAGGGGGAATACACGCACACAGCCGATTGATATCAACATTGAACAGAGCAGAGCACCGCACCGGTAGCATCTGACAACAAGCGGCAGTCTCGGGGGAGGCTCCAGGAGCAGCTGGTGTGGCTAGCCCCGGTGCTAGTTGCTCAGGCAGCCCTGAGGTCAGCCACAGTGGCCGTTGCAGCTGTGGAATTTCACGGAGGTCACAGAAAGTCACGGAATCCATGACTTCCGCAACCTCTGTGACAAGCTCACAGCCTTAGGTCTGAGTCACAGGCAGAGACAGGTTTTCTCTCAGAACCAGGAGTGTTTGTCCATCTAGCTAATTGACATGTAAATTAAGCATTGTATTGTTGCACAATGGACCTCACATTCGTTAAACTGAATGCTAATAAAGAACAGAGACATATGAAGTTAACATGAAATCAACGGGCACCAGAGACTATATGCTATGGGCTTTACTGACTCTGTTGACAAAAAAAAATGACTTTGGGGGAATATAAGGGGAAGGCAAAGGACACATCTTTGTCCATCACTGAGGGGGCAAAAAAACCAGCGCATTTTGCATCTATGAACAGCAGATACCACCCAGGTAGGTTGGTGAGGCTGAAAGGAAGCTTTACGTTAAAAAATGCTTTAGACAAGGATGTCCAAGTGTAGTCTCTAAGGAGTGTATTATACCTTTTGTTTTACATGTGTAAGCAGAGTCTGAATGAGCTCTCCCCTGACATCTAGTGATGAGCTGGGGAAGAGGACTTCAGGAGCTGATCTTGTTTGCATGGTGCCTAGGTGCTCAGCAAGATGGGATTGCTTGCCCAAATGATCACTTTTGGCTGGTGTTGGATTCTCAGTCTCCTTGTTATTGGGGAAAGAGTAATTAAGTGTTCTTATCCTTGCTGTGTAAATCGAGGGCAGCAGAACTGGACTTGGCATACCCCAATGGAGGGACTCACCCTCAACAAAATGGCACTCACTAGCTAGGGGACATGAGTTCCAAAGCCCAGTGCGTTGAGAGAGGGTGTGGGCTCTGCTTAAGGGTTTTAGACACCATTTGACCCTTTCTCTCACCACTGCGTAATAAAAGAGCTAATTTAGACTCAATTTCTGTCTCCCTCATCCTTTCTCAATATCTCTTTATCTTTGACAATAAACTTACAATTATTTCACTATAAAGACATCTATGCACTGAGGTGTTATAAAGGACCTGATTCTGAGCTGTACCAATCAAGTTGTGTATACACTATTCCCTAGGGAATAGCAAACCTGGTAATTACTGTAAATGTCCAGTGATAGGAGCTGGACACTAGAGTCAGAGGAGCTCAGGGATGGGCTACACCAAGTTTTAACCTGCAAGGCAAAGTAGATTTGCTTTGTTATCTAGACTGCAATTCTCATCTCTTCCTCAGACTCAGGCCCCACATTAGGCTCATATGTTGGCAACTCCACCAAAAAGTGGCTTGCCTCATTTAAGAGACTCAAAGTATTATTTCTACCTCTCCTTTACTTGTACAGGTTTTCCTGGATGTCTCCCCTGGTTATCCTTTACAAATGGTGCCACAATATCATCCCTCCTTCCCTTGTGAGTGGCTTATCAGCCTGAAGTGTAAATCATCTAAGCCTAGGCCTTTGTCACTGCCTGCTTGGCAGCTCACTTTACTTCTTTTTATTCATTTTCATTTATACTTGATTGATTCATTTATTTTTCTTTACATGCCATTTTCTTGTTTCAGATCACTACCTGCACTTCATCGATCCCCCATTACTCCTCTCTTTCCCTCAGTTTTCCCCCTTTGCATTGTCCACAAAACTCTTCTCTGTAGCTCATATTCTTTTTGAAGTGGTTCCACTTCTCTTCACCCGACATCAAATCAGTTTTCAGATGCTTATCATGTACTGCTTGCAAAAATATCTGTTAAACTTCCCCTTAATTTCCCGTACTTTAATCTTGTTTCTTTTGAGCTTAGTTCCCTCCTTGTCTAACGCACCACAGCAATCTTTGACATAAGAGGCTTATGATGCAGAGCTACTGTCTCACTAGGTATCACGTTGCAGTCTCTAACTCGGCTCCACTGAGATTTCCTCACCGTCATATCAATCTGGCTTTTGTTTCCACCACCGATGTACATGACCAAATGACGCACCCTCTTTTGGAACCATGCATTGTTTATCAGCCATGGACTGGCAATACAAATGTCTAGCAACACTTTTCCTTATTAGTGACTACTTTCTGAGGTCTTTCTCTCTACTATTGTGGGTTTTTTTAAACTACTTCAGGGACTGCCAAGGTCCTTTCAATTTAAAAATAGCTCTGATGCTGAAACACTCAAATACAGTGACTCCTCTTCTCTCTACGCTTGCATGAAATGGCAGGCAGCAAGGCTCATATGGCAATACATTAATGCAACTAGAAAGCAAGTAACATAAAAATATGGTCCATTTTTCCATTCCACTTGGTATTGGTCTAGAGAGAGTAACTGTGTCCGTAAGTGGTCTGGATGGACATAACATTCATAGGTGTGAGAGGTGTCTCAAGGTGGGCACCTTCACAAATTAAGTCATCTAAAATCACTGGCTGCTTTTGAAAATGTTTGCCTACCCTTTTAACAACTAACAGTTTTCTTCAGCTCAGGTGAGAGTGGCCTGTGCTTTTGAAGTAGCGAGATGTGAACTGTACACTACAGCAGCCCTGAAATTACAAATGGGACTTTATTAAACAACTGTATATGTCTCAATTAGGTGCTAATGATGAGGGGGTGGGGTGGAGCTTTTTGATAGCATTAGTTTTTCTACATTTCTGTCTGAATCCGATGCAAAGCTTAATGATCCCATTAAGCTCGGAGCAGGTATACTGCTATTAGGCAGTTGAGCCACCTAAAGTCATACCTAGGTTGGAATGGCTTTATTGTAGAATTGTCTGAACTCTTGATAGTTGATTTGGCATTTTCAATGGTGAAGATTCATCCCGATACTTTTGAACAGGGTCCACTCCAAATTTCTTCTACATTTCCTTTATTAGGTAACCAGATAATATTGGGACATGGAGAAATGCTGCTCTTTATATCTTTTGACTGTTGATATTGCACTGATTACAGAAAACCACCCTTGATAGTTTGGATTCTCTGCTTCCTATAATTTCCAAAATAGATCTGAAAGGATTAATAAATTTTAAGGCCAGAAAGAACTATCATAATAATATAATCTGACCTCCATAACACGTCAAAGACATGTAATCTCTGCATTAAACCCATACCTTTTTTTAAGCGATAGCATACATTTTATAAAGATATCCAGTCCTGTTTTAAAGACTTCAAATAATGGACAATTCACCACATTCCTAGGTAACTTTTCCAATAGTTCATTACTTCACTGTCAAAAGTTTGTGCCTTATTTCTAGCCTGAAATTGTGTAGCATCAGCTTCCAATCATTGGATCTCATTATGCTTTCTTCTGCTAAATTAAAGAGCCATCTACTGTCAAATATCTTTTCCCCATGTAGTTACTTGTACACCATGATCAACTTTTTTTTTAGGTCAACTAAATAGACTGAGCTTCTTAAACCTCTCACAATAAGACATATCTTCCATATTGCAAGACATTCTTGTAGCTCTTTTCTGAACCCTGTCCATTTTTTTTAACATCACTTTTTAAATGTGGACACCAGAATTGGACATAGTATTTCAGTAACTGTTTCAGTAGTGCTGTATACAGAGGTAATACCACCACCCTATTTCCACTTGATATCCCCCATGCTTATACTTCTGAGGATCACATTTGCCCTCACAGGTACAGCCTCATACTGAAAGCTCATATTCAGTGTCACTGCATTCCAGGATACAATCCCCATTCTATATGTGTGACTTATATTCTTTGTTCTTAGATGCCTGCTTCCATTTGACTGTATTAAAATGTATGCTTTTCTACTGATCCCGCCCCTTACAAAATAATCCAGGTCAGTCTGCTTAAATGACTATCACTATTTATTACTCCACCAATTTTTGTCATCAGAAAATGTTACCAGTAATGATTTTATATTTTCTTTTATCTAATTGATAAACAGCATTGAATACCATTCTTCCAAAAACAGATCTTTGTGGGATCCCACTAGAAACAATCCTAGGGAATGACTATTTGCCATTTACAATTACTTTTTGTGATGTATCAGTTAGCAGTTTTAATCTATCTAATGTATGCTATGCAGTTTTTATATTGTGATACTTTTTTTCAAATCAGAACATCTTACAGGAATAAGTCAAATGCCTTACCGAAGTCTAATATATTATGACAACAGTTACCTTTATTGACCAAACTTGTGGTTTCATCTAAAAGCAACAGCAATTTTGTCTGACAAGCTCTATTTTTCATAAAATGATGTTGACTGGCATTAATTATGCAACCATCCATTAATTATTTGCAAATTACTTTCCATATCACCCTTTCCATAATTTTGCTCAGGATCTGTGTCAGGCTAATCAGCCTATAGTTACAAAAGTCATCCTATTTACCCTTTTAAAATACTGGCACAACATTAACTTTTTCCCTGTCAGCTGGAACTGCCCCAATGTTCGAAGATTTGTTAAAAATCAACATTAATGGTTCATAGAACTCCTTGGCCAATTCTTTTAATGCCCTTGGGAGCAAGTTACCCAGATCCATGGATTTAACTTCAATAGTTGCTTTTTTAACATCTTCTCTAGTTACTGATAAAATAGAAAGTATTTCCGTATCACTGTAAAGATATGAATACATCATCTTGTTTCTTTCCATATACAAAACAGAAACAAAAATATTTATTGAATACTAATGCCTTTTTACATCACAATTGACGACTTTACCATTCATATCTAATATTTTCCCTATACCACTGCTAGGATTTCTTTTGTATTTAAAAAAATTCCTTTTATTTTCGTTAACCCTATTGGCCACAAATTCCCTTTATCAATTGTCAGCATTCCCTAAATGCTGATGTGTACTCATTGCTATCAGCTTCTCCATTTTTCCATTTGCTTCATATATTTCATTTATTTTTTACTGCTGCTTTCACTTTCCCCCTTAACTAGAATGTTTTTAAGCCTTCTTTTGTGATTTTGGAATTGTGTTATTCTGGTCATCTAATAAAGCATCTTTAAACAACTCCCAATTATTATTCACATTCTTATGTTAATTTCCACCCCCCCCAGTTTTTCTCATGATAGTTTTTAGCTTCGGGAAATTGACCTCTTTAAAGCACCAAGTATATGGGCTTATGGACAGGACTATATTCTGTTTGCACATAACACACAAAATCAGGCCATGATCACTTGCAGCTAGGCAACCATCAATGTTTAATCATCAGGATTTATTACAGGAAGTCATTCTGCCATTAATATTAGAAGACTTTTAGGTTCTATGCATTTGTGGGAACAGTTGGGATGGGTTTGCTTCCTTGGATACAGAAATAGCCTTTGACAGAGTGGAGCAGCATTATTTATGTGAAGATATTTGACTCCTGGGTTAGGCTCAAATTTCCTCCATTAGATGCAGGTATTATGAAACCTCTAAGGCTGCTGTACTTACCAATATTATATACTCTGACTTTTTTTTTATTTTACATGGGGTTGTAAGACAGCAGTTTCCCTCATTCGTTTCTGTAGCCTCTGGCTGTGTCTCTTACATACATGGATGGAACCGAAGGTATGAGGATGTGAGGAGAATATGCTAAACCAGCATTATATCCTCCTGGGTTAAACTATTATTCACAGATATAGAATGTTAGTGAATTTTAAAAATGATATTATGAAATTTGAAGTTTTAAATAGCAACCATTCTCCTGAAAGCAGAGGCAGTAGACTTTCCCCCATTTAGATTAATAAATAGAAATACTAAGTACTTAGGAGGTAAGATTTCTATTCATTTATAGGATATATACAGCTGAACTATTCTATTCCTACTTTTTAGTATTCAGGGAGATTTGGCACGATAATTATATTTGCCATTGTCTTTGTTTAGAAGGACTAGACTTCGGAAAATGAATAGTCATATTGTCTACAGATGTTACCTATTGTCCTTTAGAGAAAAGATATTAATGAGAGAGAGAGTTTTCTTTTGATTCATTTAAAGGGGAATGTGATCACGTATTGCTCTCAAAGCATGCCACAAGGTAGGAGAGCTTTCTTTCCCATTTATAAAACTCGATACATAGCTTGTCAACTCAGGTTTGCTTAAAGAAATCTGCTCTAGCGGACATTCAATGTAGATGCCAATGGATTTAGCCAGTGAAATATTAATAATAACTATATTACAAATTCTTACATGTGACTTACATATTTGAGAAAAATAACATTGAACCCAATTGCTTAAGGCACTTGCCATGGATCCACAGGATCGGTGCTATGACCTCAGTTTTGGAACAGTCTCTGGGAGGACCTCTTCAGTGTGTCAGACCCTATAGGGGTCCCACTTTTCCTCCAGGGTAAGCCAGTCGGCTTCACTGTCTTGTTGGACTGGGCCTTCAACACTGCTTCACACTGTAAGCACCGTTCAGTGAGACCCCCTGAGAGAGACCCCTGAGGGAGATTTGTACTGTCTTAGGGAGCAATGCACTCCGCAAGCATCTGCAGTGACACTCAGCCAGCACTGTCAAACAGTAGGGTTTATTAGTCAACTGGCACACAGCACAGGGAGTCCTTGGTGAGCACAGCCCATTCTGGGCAGCAAGAGCCCTGCCAAACTGTAATGAACCCCATTGCTCAAGCCCTGTCTGTCCCTCCATCTGATCTCCTTCATCAGACTCCCAGGTGTGCCCTCCATTGCTTCCCACAGCCAATGCTTCACTTCCACCTCACACCCTCTCCCCCACCCCCAGCTGTGGAGATGCAGCTCAGCTTCCTTGCTGAGAGGTGGGGAAGATCATATCTCTATGGGTCATTGGTTGCTAGGTGTCCACATCTGGGCATTTGGATTTGCCATTGTCTTCTCAAGAGCTCCACTGATATGGGATCTAAGGCTCCAGACAGCTAGGCACCATTCACACCTCTGTTGTAGCCCGCTCGGAGAGCACACAGACCCTTTTCACCCACTAGGTAACAATGCAGCATACGGGGAAACTGAGGCACACAGAAGCTTCATTAAAATATTACAAAAAAATCCCACTTTGGAATTAAAGGCCTGTAAAAGCTGTGATTAAACACTTGGGATAACTTCTTTGCATCTAAGATGCATGAACCTGTGATTTACACAAGGAAATCAATTAGGTTCCTAATTTATGGAGATACTAGGGGCTTAAATCCCTAGTAGATGCCTTTGAAGTACAGGGTCTTATTTTGCACTCAATCTGATTTTGGTCTTCCCTGTGAGCTCCCCTTTTCTCACCTCCATTTAGAAGACTATGGGCAAAACTGGTCAATTGGCCAAAATTTCTCCCCATGTAAATGTAGGTATTTGTTAACTCAACAACTAATCTGACCCTCTGAGCCTTGGAAAAAGATTATTACTTTAGTCAAGTTACCTAGCAGCTTGATATTCTCCTTCTAGAGAGTAAGTCAGACAGCCCAGTTACAGAAAGGAACAGCACCAGAGGCAACCTAGTGGCATGATATACAGGATCAGAGAAGGCAAAATTTGCTTCTAAATAATGGTAAGATATCTGTAGTGGTGATGCAATTTACAATCAGACATCGCACTATCCTTCAGCTATGTGTGATCCACATATATCATATCTATTTTAAATGTAAATTGTTATCTAGGAATTGGATGTTGCCTTATTAGAGATTTTTTCGCACTGATGTATCTATTTGCTTAAGCAGAAATGTTAAAACTTCATGAGACCTATTGTTGCTAGGAAATGTGATGGATATGAGAGCTCTGACAGGCATGGCACAGAATTATGCTGGCTTTTGTTTGGTAATCACACTATATCTATTATAGAGGATTTAAGATGAAATTTTGAATGTAATCCATAGGCTATTATTGATTTATAGGGGGCAATGGAATATTTTTAGATGCTCTAAAATAGAAAATTCCCAGTAATAAAATGACAGGATTAATTCAGAAACAACAGCACCAAATTAAATGGGAGAAACTTAAGATTTACAAAAAGGAGTTGCTGATGGTGAGAGAGGGCTATATTTTACCATTCAATGTGACCATTAAGTTACTGATTAGCGCACTACCAAAAAA
Organism: Mauremys mutica; assembly: GCF_020497125.1. Lineage (NCBI taxonomy): Eukaryota > Metazoa > Chordata > Testudines > Geoemydidae > Mauremys > Mauremys mutica. Next base: position 64,542,789 of record NC_059072.1, read on the forward strand.
ACGTTCGGAAAAGGTATCATCGAGGCCAAGGCTGGATTAAAGCACTACAAAATAAAATTCTGGCTTACATTAAAATGTGCTGAATCACAGAAGTGCTGATGACCTTCGCTGCCAGTAAGTATTTCAAATCCAGAAGGATTTCAATTTTTGTTAAAGATGCTTGCCAATGGAAAAAAAGTCTATAATTCAGAAGTTTCCTCCATATAGCCCGTGCTCTGTATTTTATAATCAATCTCCTTACTTGTTCTCTGGGGTTTAATGTCCGCATAATGAACTAATGGCAAAGAGAAATGAAGACAGATGCATTCATTTGCATGAGCTAATTTATTACATAGCCAGACTTACTGAATACAGCACTGCAGTGAAACATTGAGCCATAAGAATGTAGTGAAGGTTGCTTTCTTTTGCAATTTAAAATGCAAATATTTCTCACCAAATCAATCACAAAACTGAAGTGGTACCATATTAGAACACATAACAGAGTGAATGTTAGGCTATGAGGCAGTTAAAAGCCTTTAAATGTGAAGGTTTTTTTCATCTATAGTATTCAGTTCACAAACCAGAAGTCCTAGTGAGACGCAAATATAACATGCCTATATCAACATTGAGCAATACTGTTATTAGAAGTAAAAATATTTCCAGTCAAACTACAAAATGTGACATGTCCCATGAAAAGGGACACTCTCTCTCTCTCTCTCTCACACACACTCACAAACACACACATACATTACATCCTGATGAATCTTAAGCTCTGAAAAGTTTAGACGAGAAGGAATGTAGAAAAAACTAATGTCAGTCTGTCTCAATATTAAGAATATTAAAACAACCAGTTACAAATTCTGGTTCATGTATGTCCCAAGCATGTGTGTCTCACTTACTGTATCCATTTCAATGCCTCTCTTTTTCCAATATCCGGTTTAATGTACAGAAAAAATTCAGTACGGACAAAAACAGAAAGGAAGAAATAATTGAAAGATTCAAGTGAAATGAAAGAGTAAAAATTTCAGCTGAAAAATGTTATCTACCAGGTTAAAATGCTGTCTTTAATCTGAAGCAGAGAAATTCTCTTTTGTTTTACACAATATACACTAGCGATGCAACTTATATGCAGTATTAAGATATGGGACATCCACAACGATGGTGTGGATCAATTATTTCTATGAAAATACATGATTTCTTCTTTTCTTAGAGAAGGACTATGAGAGAACAGGTGATTTCACTTTGAGGTGAAAGGACATCCTTAAACTTAAGCAAAACAAGCTTGCATCCGAAGAAGTGAGCTGTAGCTGAAATAAATTTGTTAGTCTCTAAGGTGCCACAAGTACTCCTGTTCTTTAAGCAAAGCAAGTGTCTATTTGAGGGCCTGCTCTGTCAGGGTACTTCATTCCATGCAAACTCTGCATCTCCTTCTCCTCCACTCCAGTCTCACTGTTAAAACAATATACTGTCACACTCACTCAACCTTGTAGGAACAGGACCAGAAGTGGAAGAAGGCAGCTCATGATCTGATTTTCCCTTACTCCAAGCAAAGAATTTGGGATCTTACTCTTGTTTAAGGCCCCAGAAATCTAAGAGATGCTCTGCTCAGGTGTGAGACCTACCATGCCAATCTATTCTGCCACTGCTTTTACTTGATCCTTTATTATTACTTTTAATTTTTCTAGGGCATCACTGAGCTCCAAAGATCTTTGAGCTTACTCCCTCACATGGAGACTATCAATGTTATTGCTGAAATTGACAGAGGCGCCTCTGCACTGAGACTCTCTATTGTCACACTAGAGTCTGATTTCCAGAGCACCTGCACTTTCCACTGATTCAATTCGAGTTTCAGGTGCTCAGCTCCTCTACTTCCTTGAATTCTCATATAAGGCAAAGATGGATTGTTAGTATCCTTGTAGTTACTTCTCTTCCCACTGAAACTTGTAGAGTGAAACAGCATATTAATGCAATACTCAGATTTTGAAATCACAAAAAGCAATTTTCATGGTAATTTTCTCCCTTTTGTCTGTTACATGAAAGCTTAGGTAATGACAATGGATTGGGCTCATTTGTTTCTATTTTTAACCCAATTGATACAGGAAATGCAAGTCCCCAGACTTGGCTCTTGATTGAAGGCACACTGGTATAATTTTAGGTCAGTGAGGATATGGTCACCAGTCTTTAACTTTCACAAGGTACTTAAATTTAACTTCTGGTTTCTTTTTTCTAGTTACAAATTTATTCCCATTTATGGTCAGGACACCAGGATAAAGGATACTATTTGAAAAGCATGTAGATAATTCTTGGCTTTATTTCCATTTTTATGACACAAGCTCTCCTTACCCACTTGACAGGAGTGTATTCCTTTTGTTCGTATTAGTTTTAATGTGTTTTATGGAGCTGAGATTTACCTCACAAAAAGATGCTATATTAGAAGCTATGTTTATTCCTAAATATGTAATAATCAGCCCATTAAAATGGACAGAAGGATTACTTTTGCCTATAGGCATGATTTGAGATTTCCCTAAAATTTATTTCATACCTGTAGTAGGGGATCATGAGAGATTGCCGACTGTGTTTAATATTGCCAGGAGATAGTTGTCTAAACTAAAGAAGCACTAGACTATCTCATCTAAAGTTTTATTTTTTCTACAGAATGCACTGTAATTCCGATAATTTTAAAATTGATACTTTAGGTCACCTCCTCCAGGGGTTCTTGAACTAAAAGTAGATAGAAGTGGTGCCCCCTGCTTGTATAAAAGCATCTAATAAAAGTCTTTGTCATTATTTTTGCACAAAATGGTCAGCCATTCTATGAACTTTTCTCCTAAACAAATATGTATAAACTTCTATGCTGATCCCACCCCCATGAGAAGCTTTTCTGCTTGTAAATAAGCTAGCTAAAGGCCAGGTCTGTACTAGAAAAGGTTTGCTGGTACAGACATACTGGCAAACCCTCTCAGTGTGGACATTGCTTATACTAGCAAAAAAAAGTGCTTTGGCAAATACACCAGGTAGTGGTTTGTCAAGTGAAATAAGCTATACAGGCAAAAGCATTTTTATTCCAGTATAACTATGCCTACACTAGGGCTTTTGCTGGTATAAGAAATTTCGCCAAAAAAAATCACATCCTTAATCAACACTGCTATATTGGCAAAAGTTTCTAGTATGGACCTGGCTTAAGCATCATGGAGAACAGTCATACAGAAAGTTCCACTCTGGAACTTGCTCCCTTGTTGGTTTGACAAAGCCTTAGTTAGTTGATCATTAGGCCATGCTTCAAAGGTTACTGGTTACCTTACTGAGGTTTGGCACAAGTTCTTTGGATAAGAGGTGTCTTATATCTCAAAGCTAGCGTGGGCATGGAATTTCTCAGCTCCTCCAATTTATGGAGGATGTTGGGAATTAATCCAAGGAACATCTGCTTAATTCTAATTGCTGATAGTTATGAACTTGTGGTACTAACTGTATGTTTATAATATTTTAAGGGAGCCTCAGAGTTGTGCAAAGGGTACATATGTCAAAAAATAGATATAAATAAATAAATGAGAGATGGTGTCTGAGTCTTCTTAAAATGCAAGTTGATTAACTGCTGGGCCTAAAGGCCATCTGGCTCTCAGGTATTATATTAGCCACCACTATTGGAAAAAAATATTAGTAACTAGTGTAGTTAAAATATTGAAACCTGTCTATTTATCAATCAAATGGAATATTGTAGCTTCCTACTCCAGTTTCTACGCATGGAAAATAGGAACTTCTACCTCCCAAAAAATGTTGTGAGGATCATACTATTTGAAACTTGGACTATGAAAAGCACTTTGTACTATCAGTTACAAGCATTGCTAGGTTATCTCAGATAATACTTAACTCCAGCTTATTTGTATAATTAAGGCTAGGTCTACACTTGGGGGAGGGGGTGTCGACCTAAGAAACGCAACTTCAGCTACGCGTATCTTAGATCAATTTACCTGGCCGTGAGGACGGCAGCAAGTTGACTGCTGCTGCTCCCCGTCAACTCCGCTTCCGCCTCTCGCTGTGGTGGAGTTCCGGAGTCGACGGCAGAACAATCGGGGATCGATTTTATCATGTCTACACTAGACGCGCTAAATTAATCCCCGATAGATCGATCACTACCTGCCGATCCAGCGGGTAGTGTAGACGTACCCTATGATTATTTTTTGTTGTTGGAGTAGTCTGAGGTTCATGCTTTCTATGTGTTCTCCAGCTCCATGTGCTTATTATTATACATTTCCTTTTTGTTAACATATAGGGAGTAATGGACCAGAATGTTATCAATCTCACTAGATCTTTACACCACATTTATCAGCATGGTATGTGAATGGCTTGTTGGGCCTCTGATTTTGCAGGCACAATTTTGCAATGAGTTTCAAATGCACTGGGAAAATGTTAAGTTCTTACTGATTTTATTAAAGGCCCACCCTTTTGGCCAGAACTCAATCTGAAAGGTTTTAGAAAAATTACACACATTCACCCACAGGTGCTGGCTTCCTCCTTTCCCTGGGGGTGCTCAACCCCCGCTCAGCCCCAGGCCCCACCCCCACTCCACCCCTTCCCCCAAGTCCCCACTCCCACCCCTTCCTACCCCCGCTCCGCCCCTCCCCCCCAGTTCCGCCCTTCCTCCAAACATGCCCCCCCGCTCCATCCCCCAGTGCCTCCTGCACGCTGCAGAACAGCTGATCATGGCAGGTGGGAGGCACTGAGAGGGATGGCGAGGAGTTGATCAGAGGGGCCAGCAGCAGGTGGGAAGTGCTGGGTGGGAGCGGGGAGCTGGCTGCAGGTGGGTGCTGAGCACCTGCTAATTTTTTTCCATGGGTGCTTCAGCCCTGGAGCACCCACAGAGTCGGTGCTTAGGCATTCACCCCACACAAATAAGTTTGAGGGTCCGTTTGTTTTTAAAACTTCAGACTTATTGCAGCATTAATAGATTTCATGGTAATGATGCAGTCTCACTATGGTCTTGGTCCATCAGCAACATTCCCCTGTGGGTGTTCTAGGAGCTCTATAAATTTTGATCTCTCTTAGTTTTGCTTACATAAGCAATACTTCTGGGATCAGTTCTTCACAGAATTTGACAGGATCTGATCACGCATGGCTTTCTGGGAGATCTATAATTCAGCTGTAACATGTGTGTTCTCTGTTTTTCAGAACCTTGTTTTTTCTCTATCACAGAGGTTAGCTCATTTCCATATTATTTATCTGCCAGTTGCTTGGAGTCACAATGTCATCTACTGTGGGAGAAAGTTGTACTATGTGGCGGATTCTTGTCTCATGGTTATCAACTTTCAAGTGAGACTTCCTACTGCTCCACTGATATAATCAATTAATATTGGAGCTTGGCACCTCTCCCAGCCTTGATCAATATATACTCTGTCCACTTTAGGAAAGTAAATTCAGGATACTGTTTCTGGCTTATAAATAACAGCATTCCTTTCTTGATTGCAGTATGGCGTCCTTCTCCCCCCAAAGTTGTGTTCATGTTTCTTTTACTTCTGGTCAGAGGTCCTCTGTAACAGGGACAGTTTAACTTTCTGTACCAGTTTTAATTTGTGGCTATTGGATAGAGCTCTCTTTCATTGTTCTTCACTGCATGATCACACTAGGGGACATAAGCAGCCATGTAGATATAATGTGAAGAGAAGGTCTGAAGGTTGCACAAGGATAATAAACTGTACCCCCGCAAAAAATGTCTACATTCTACAAACGTTGTATTTTACTTCAGAAGTTATCAAAACCACCCACTAGTCTAATATAGAGAACTGAACTGTGCATTCCTTTGTATCAAAATTAGGAGTTAAAGTCTAGTGACATTGTGAAGTGAATGTGGAGCTAAAAGTGCACTCCTTAAAAAAGAGCCTTTGATTCCTCCACTGTATAGTTAAATGTGAAGGAAGCAAAGGCTAGTTTGGAACGACCCCCAGTTTACTTGTGGCTTTGCCACTCAATGTGGACATCCCAAACTTTTGTCAATAAAATCTTTATTTCACACTATTATGTATTCCATATATATATTCTCTCTCTCACTCTATGTCTCTGTCACTCACACACACACACACAGGATCAAGGAAGGCATATCAACTCCAAAAATATAGTTACTGCCTTTGATTCCACCAAAAGTAAAAGGAAATGGCAGATTTTCTTTTGAAAAAAAACTGTCTAGCTTTGCCTCTCTAATATGAAATACATATTAGGTCACTTTTTCTTCATATTGGAAAGGTTGAAACATAATAAATTATTGAATAAATAGTAAATATACTTTGGTATACAGATCTGCTCAGCAGAGTGAATGTACTATTCATTCCCTCACTATTATCAGGCCCCACATAATCATTGTATAGAAACTGAACTGGAGATTTTTATATATGTTCCATTAATGTCTTTTAAAAAGTTTGTAGAGGATGCCTTAGAGAAGCAACTTAATTACCTAAAACTCCACAATGGAAAAAAGAGAGAAAAACTGCCCATTGAATAAAGACTCAAGCAGGCACGTGTTTAACAAAATCCAAAAGTCTCCAGGAGATTACCAAATTACTCCAACCTTGAACGGATAAAACAGAACCTCTGCTGGCTTTTATTGCCATTTATACATTTCTACCTATCATAATAGGGAGACAGAATGTCTTACAACAGATTCACTTTCTCTGACAAATTCAGGAAGATTTGCTCCTTTGAAAAGGTCCAGGAAATATCTATTATTTATATTTCTAATACACAGCCGTTACAGTAGTATACACAGCCGTCACAGTAGTATACAAGCAAATATATTCATTAAGATTGACATTGACTTGTTTCCCTCCCTAGGTTTGGCAGCAGCAAAGCCAGTGCTTTGGGCGGAGGCAGTGGGCAGAGCTGCCTGGCCATGCTTTCGCCTAGGAGCTGAGTGTGGGGGATGTCGTTACTTCTGAGGAGCCCCTCAGATAAGCACTGCCCAGAGCTTGCCTCGCCCTGTCCTGTGCCCCATCCCCCTGCCCCCTCCCACACCCAAACTCTGCTGCTGGGGGCAGGGGAGCCAGGTAGGGAGCCTGCCAGCCCCGACAACCTCCCCCCTAGCACCAGCGGGGGTCCTGGGCTGCATGCCGCCACCTGTGCCCCCCCCAGCACCAGCAGGGGTCCCAGGTCACGCACTGCCACCTACCCATCCCAGCACCTGGACCGCCCTCCCCCAGCACCCGCGGCACCCCCAAAAAGCTCCCCCCAAGTTTTAGTTGTGGGTAATTTTAGTAAAGGTCATGGACAAGTCATGGGCCATGAATTTTTGTTTACTGACCGTGACTTTCACCAAAAATACCTGTGACTAAAATGTAGCCTTAATAATGATCTTGTTTATGTAACAATCGAGGGGGTTCTTTTTTCATTTTCTATAACAGATACATTGCTTTTGTGGTTTTTTGTGTAATGATACCAACACAATAAATTTTAGGGGAAAATCATGTTTTATTTCATGTTAAATTCTTGAAAGCAAACTGATGACTTTTCAGTGTTGTAGGGAGCTCTGCAGCTGTTTCAAAAACTATTTCAAAAGCCTCCAGTCAGTTAAACTACTGACATACATAGTGAATAGGGAAGCCAACAAAAAGGGCCAGCTCCAGGCAACAGCGCAGCAAGCAGGTGCTTGGGGCGGCCAACGGGAAGGGGCGGGACGTCCGGCTCTTCGGTGGCAGGTCCCTCGGTCACTCTTGGAGGGAAGGACCTGCCGCCGAAGTGCTGCCGAAGGAGAAAGCAGCGCGGTGGAGCTGCCACTGAAGTGCCGCTGATCACGACTTTTTTTTTCTTTTTTCCCCGCCGCTGGGGGCGGCAAAAACCCTGGAGCCAGCTCTGCCAACAAACATGACAATTTCAGTATCTCATCAAAAGCGACAATCAGAATATGTCTTTGCAAATATAATGAGAACAGCTGGTATACAGACACTTACTAGAAGGTCAGCTGTTTTTCACAGGTCAAAAAAAATCTGTTTCTCATAGGAAATCACTCAAAACACACAGCATCACTGATTGCTTAGGTGAACAGTGATGGATCTCTAAGTGCTAAAAATTTCACCAGTTGTTGGCAAGTGTGAGAATTTTAAGCTGATAAAATACAGTGTAGAAGGAAAGAGAAAAAGATGCTTGTCTGCTCACAAGAAAAGGTCAATGACACATCTGTAACCTGATTAAGGTAGTGCCATTTGACTTCCTAGTCTCACACTTACCACCATGATTCATTTTCCAAGTGTGACGCCTCCACGGATACCCAAGGTTGAGAGGCACCTCGCTACCACCTGTCCTTAGCGTGAGGAAGCCTTGTCCATGCCTGCCATGGGTCAGCTCCCTGACTCCACTGGCCACAGGCAACCCAAACATTCCTGTCTAGCTCTGTGGAGGCCCTGTTCTCTCTCTCTATGGCAGTGATATGCAATTACATTTTCCGGGGGTGGGGGGGCGGGGGCGGGAGGGGGAAGGCAGTATAAGGCAATGAGCAAATCTTGGAGGGCTCTCTAGTGGATGCACGTCAATTCCTCACCTACTTGGCAGAGACTGGCAACCTATGGCACGTGTACCAAAGATGGTACATTGGCTGATTTTTGATGGCATGCAGACTGTTAGTCCAATCAGGGGCACATTTTGGGATGCACTTCAGTTTATTTTCCCTCTGTTTTCTATCATGCCATGTATAGGTAAAGTCTGTGTATCCAAATTTCAATTGACCTAAAATCCTGAATATCCAAATGAGCAGTGTGTCCCCCATGCTCACGAAGGAAAACAGGTTTTTTGGTCCCGAGGTTGGACAGAGAAAGGGGAGCCTCCTTAGTACTGCTTAAGTAGAGGGGGGAGCTGCAAGGAAGAGGAGGGCAGTAGTGGAGGCCCAGGGGAGCAAGGAATGGCTGCCCCCAGAGCCTGTCCCATCCCTGGCTCCCCCACCTTTGCTCAGTTCTGGCTCCCAGCTAGGGACGCTGCTGTAAGGATGGCCTCTAGAGACTACAGGCTCCACTGGAGACCTACAAGCTCCAGAAGTCACACATCTGTATTAAAGAGAAAGAGAGCTATGGGTTACACTGTACAAATCTTTTAGGCCTTGTCTACACTACAAGACTATTTCGAATCTACTTAAGTCGAATTTGTGGATTCGACCTTATGAAGTCGAATTTGTGTATCCACAGTAAATACACTAATTCGAATTTCCGAGTCCACATTAACAGGGCCGGCATCGACTTTCGAAGCGCAGTTCCCGCAGTCCCCGCTGCCCATTGGAATGCTGGGTAGAGCTCCCAATGCCTGCTGGGGGAAAAATGTGTCGAGGGTGGTTTTGGGTAACTGTCGTCATCGAACCGTCAATCACGCCCTCCCTCCAAGAAAGCGCCGGCGGGAAATATGTTCGCGCACTTTTCTGGTCGGTTACAGCGCGGACGCCACAGCACTGCGAGCATGGAGCCCGCTGCGATCATCGCTGCACTTATGGCCGTTGTCAACTCCTCGCACCTTATCGTCCACCTCTTCCACAGTCAGCTGCTGAGAAATCGGGCGAGGAGGCTCCGGCAGCGCGGTGAGGAGAGTGGCGCAGACCTCTCAGAAAGCAGGGTACGCCGCGCAGTGGAGATCATGGTGGCAATGGGTCAAGTTCATGGTGTGGAACGGCGATTCTGGGCCCGGGAAACAAGCACGGACTGGTGGGACCGCATAGTGCTGCAGGTCTGGGATGAATCACAGTGGCTGCGAAACTTCAGGATGCGTAAGGGCACTTTCCTTGAACTCTGTGACTTGCTGGCCCCTGCCCTGAAGCGCCAGGACACACGGATGCGAGCAGCCCTGAGTGTGCAGAAGCGAGTGGCCATAGCCCTCTGGAAACTTGCAACGCCAGACAGCTACCGGTCAGTAGCGAACCACTTTGGCGTGGGCAAATCTACCGTGGGGGTTGCTGTGATTGAAGTAGCCCACGCAATCGTTGAGCAACTGCTCTCAAAGGTAGTGACTCTGGGAAACGTCCAGGTCGTCATAGATGGCTTCGCCGCGATGGGATTCCCAAACTGCGGTGGGGCTATAGATGGGACTCACATCCCTATCCTGGCACCAGCCCACCAGGCCAGCCAGTATATTAACCGAAAGGGCTACTTTCAATGGTGCTGCAAGCACTGGTGGACCATAGGGGACGTTTTACCAACATCTTCGTCGGGTGGGCGGGCAAGGTTCATGACGCGCGTGTGTTCAGGAACTCTGGTCTGTTTAGACGCCTCCAGGCAGGAACTTTCTTCCCGGACCACAAAATAACATGTTGGGGATGTGCAGATGCCTACAGTGATCCTCGGGGACCCAGCCTACCCGCTAATGCCCTGGCTCATGAAGCCCTATACAGGCGCCTTGGACAGTGAGAAGGAACTCTTCAACTACCGGCTGAGCAAGTGCAGAATGGTGGTGGAGTGTGCTTTCAGACGTCTTAAGGGGAGGTGGCGGAGCTTACTGACTCGCTCGGACATCAGCGAAAAGAATATCCCCGTAGTTATTGCTGCTTGATGTGTGCTCCACAATGTCTGTGAGAGCAAGGGCGAGACCTTTTTGGCCGGATGGGAGGTTGAGGCAAATCGCCTGGCTGCTGTTTACGCTCAGCCAGACACCCGTGCCGAAAGAATATCCCAGCGGGAAGCGCTGTGTATCCGGGAAGCTTTGAAAGCAAGTTTCCTCGGAGAGCAGGGTAACCTATGACTCTCCACTTGATTTTAAGAGAAGCTGATCCTGGGCCTGTGTCTCTATGTGTTGAGTGAGATCTGCGGTTACATACCCCGTTCTCCAAGTTTCCCCCACTTCCGAAACACATTTTAAAACAAATTAAACGGAACAGTTATTGTTAATAAATCTTTCTTTTACTTTGCATTTCTGTTCAGGGTTTGAAACATGGACGCATACTGTGCTGGGTACGGTGTGCACTGATGTACAGACCGCTTGTACAATACAGGACGGACAGCCTCCTGCTCCTACATAGGTCTCTGGGGTGGGGGACGGTTTCAAGTGGTTGTGCATGTAGGGGTGGGTTTGCAGGAAGGGGCGAGTGGTGCCGCCTTTGGATAGGGATTTGGATGCAGGCTCTGGGCTGTGGGTTTGGGCGTAGGAAGGGGTGAGGGGTGTGGGGGAAGGGTGAGTATCTGTCCGTGGATGAAGGCTCTTGTTGGGGCTCAGGGCAGCGGAGAGGATCGCGCCTACGGTGGAAGTGCATGGTAAGGGCAGCATGCCTTAACATTAGGGGGTGGCAGGCGCTAGGACCGTGGACAAGCGTACACATCACAGAATGACCCGGGGCAGCATACACCACACAGAGTGACCCTGGTGACTACTGACTGCAGTCTGTGTGTGCCCTGCAGTTGATCCTGCCCCCGATAGTCTGTACCCTGCTAATGTAGGCTATCCCGTGCAATTATAAATCCCCTGCCCCCCCCCCACATACACAGTCTTCTGACACGAAAGACGTGACGGAAAGAGTGAACAACAGCAAACAGCTTTTATTAATCTACTACATAGTGGGGTGATGAAACTTGGATTTGGGACTGGGTGATCCTGTAAGGGAAGCGCTTCTACACAGTTATAGCGTCAGAGGTGTGTGGTACATTAGCGCTCAGCTGTGGTGCAGTGACAGTTCTCACGGCCCCTACCGCCCCTCCGTCTTGTAATTTTCGGTGAGGGGGGGACAGGACTTCTTGGCGTTGGAGGGTGGTTGCAGATACAGTGCAGGGGGCTCTCTCCTCCTGCCTGCGGTCCTGCAGAACATCAACAAGGCGCCGGAGCGTGTCCGTTTGCTCCCTCATTAGCCCAAGCAGCGTTTGAGTCGCCTGCTGGTCTTCCTGCCGCCACCTGTCCTCCCGTTCGCTGTGTGAGCGCTGCTGCTGAGAGAGGGTCTCCCTCCACTGGCTCTGCTGGGCCGCCTCGGCTCTGGAGCAGGCCATCAGTTCCGTGAACATCTCGTCCCGAGTCTTTTTCTTTCGCCGCCTAATCTGAGCCAGCCTCTGCGAGGGGGATGCCGGGGCAGTCCAGGAAAGAGCAGAAGCTGTGTGATGGGAAACAGTAAGTGATTTCCTTGAACAGATACATGTTTGTGAACAGTGAACACAGTCTAGTCAGTTTCTCTGAACAAGACCATACAGGGCACCAAGTTCCATGAGATCTCAGGACAAGTTCGAGATTTCGGAATACGCTCTCATTGGCGGCGCCATTGCACAGGAGAGCGGACAAGCGGGGAGAGACAGCTGAATCCGTCTTGCAGACAGTCCTGGTAAGCCTTAAAGTAGATAATGCTTATCAGTTAGTGGGTAGCTGTGCTCTCCTGCTAAAGGCAATCTGGAAAGCAGAAAGGCTGAGCCTTTTTCATCCCCTCCCGCCAGTGCACGGGAAAGATCAATGTATGCTTGTTCTCTGTGGCCTCCAGCACGTGGCTGTTAAGCGAGGGTCGTTGTTATGCAACCTAATTTTAAACCATTAACAATAGTAACAATACACTAATTGCCCTACTTAGATGCAGCCTGTCCAGAACGACATCACCCTGAGGCGGGTCACTCGGAGTCAGAGAGAGCGGATGCTAAGCGAAGCCCTGCACAGACCAGGACCATATGCAGCAATGCTGGTGGAGGCGATGATTCCTCTCTACATTAGGATGTCCTGGCGCGGAAGAGTGTGCTTCCATGGAGCACCCAATAAGGCACCTCTCCCCAGGAACCTCCTGCGGAGGCTTTTCGAGCAGCTCTCTGAGAGCTTTGTTGAACTGTCCCAAGAGGATTATTGTTCAATCCCTATATGTGTGGACCTACTATTTATATAGTTTGACATTTAAAATTTTTTATATAGTATTTCTATTTTTTCTATACCTGTTTTTTTAAAAATAAATGTTTCCATGTTTATAGCACTTACCACCTGATCCTTCCCCTGATTCTGAGTCCGGGTTAACGGGCGGGGACGGTTGGTAGGGGATCTCTGTGAGGGTGATGAAGAGATCCTGGCTGTCAGGGCAAGCGGTATTGTGTTCGCTGTCGCCTGCGCCGTCCTCCACAAACCCTTCCTCATCTTCCCCATCGGCAAACATCGCCGAGGAACTGTCCAGGTACACTATGCCATCCTCAGAGTCCACGGTCACTGGTGGGGCAGTGGTGGCAGACCCACCGAGAATGGCATGCAGTGTCTCGTAGAAGCGGCATGTGTGGGGCTGTGCTCCGGAGCGTCCGTTTGCCGCTCTGACTTTTTGGTAACCTTGTCTCAGGTCCTTGACTTTCACGCGGCACTGCATCGCATCCCGGCTGTATCCTTTGTCTATCATGGCTTTGGAGACCTTCTTGAAGGTCTTTGCATTCCGCTTGTTGGAGCGCAGCTCCGAGAGCACAGACTCCTCGCCGCACACAGCGATCAGATCCATGACTTCCCGGTCAGTCCATGCTGGGGACCTCTTTCTATTCTTGGATTGCCCGGACTCCTCTGCTGGAGAGCTCTGCATCGTTGCAGGTGCTGCGGAGCTCGCCCCGATGTCCAACCAGGACGTCAGATTCAAAGTGCCCAGACAGGAAAAGGAATTCAAATTTTCCCAGGTCGTTTCCTGTGTGGCTGGTCAGAGCATCGAAGCTCGGACTGCTGTCCAGAGCGTCAACAGAGTGGTGCAGTGTGGGATAGCTCCCGGAGCTACTAAGTTCGATTAGCATCCACACCTAGCCTAATTCGAGCTAGCCATGTCGAATTTAGCGCTACTCCACCTGTCGGGGTGGAGTACCAAATTCGAACTAAAGAGCCCTCTAGTTCGAATTAAATGGCTTCCTGGTGTGGACGGTTGAGCGGTTAGTTCGAATTAACGCTGATAAATTCGAATTAAAGTCCTAGTGTAGACCAGGCCTTAGTTGCTTTTGGTTCAGAGGCTGCTCTGTGGGCTTAGTTGCCTTTCTTTTAAAGAATCAAGCTGGCAGAGTGGTGGCTTTTAATTCAAGATTCTGAGTCACTGAAAAATGATCAGGTGGATCTTAGTCTTCCACTAGGCACTAAGCATGGGGAAGGCCATATCACACCCTAGCTTTGCTTGAGCGACTATGCAAGTTTCTGTAGGCTAGTTTCTAAGATCCAGAGTCTGATCTCAATTACATTGGTGCAAATCCAGAATAATTCCATTACAGTCAAAGGAGTTATGCTGGAGTTACACCAGTGTGACAGAGTACAGAAATCAGCCCCAAAAGGTCTCAAAATCAGTCGCATTAGTGGAAATGAGAGAAAATGAATGTCTATCCAACATGAAAAGACAGTTACCTTTTCCGTAACTGGTGTTCTTTGAGATGTGTTGCTCATGTCCATTCTATATTAGGTGTGTGTGCTCGCCACATGCAGTGGTGCCGGAAGTTTTTCCTTCAGCAGTATCCGCATGGGACTGGCTCTGGTGCCCCCAGGAGTGCCACCCGCATGGCGCGGTATAAGGGGCGCCACCGGCTCCCCCCACTTGCAGTACCTTCTTGCTGGAAATTCTGACAGTGGGTAAGGAGGGCAGGTCATGGAATGGACATGATGAACACATCTCGAAGAACACCAATTATGGAAAAGGTACCTCTCTTTTCTTCTTCAAGTGCTTGCTCATGTCCATTCCATATTAGGTGACTCCAAAGCAGTACCCTGGAGTTGGGTAGGAGTTCACGGACGTGTAAATTGCAACACAGCTCTGCCGAACCCAGCGTAGTCTCTGGCCTGCTGAGTGATGGTGTAATGAGAGGTAAACGTGTGAACAGAGGACCACATTGAGGCTCTACAGATGTCCTGGAAGGGATGTACGCCAGGAAGGCCGCCGAAGACTGTCTTGGTCAGGCTCTCTGGGACCAATGGCGTTCGGCGGATTTTACCGAGCTATCCATACCTCACGCTTCTTGACCAGTACCAGGATGTCGAACAGGACTGGGAGTTACTATGGGCTGGTTGCCGGGAGGATCATTCTGAGTAGGGTGACCTCCTTCTTGGAGACAGGCAATGATGGCCAAGCGACTGGCAGTCTCTGGTGGACGATTGGTCCTGGGATCAGTCCCGGGCCCTTGGAGACGGTCGGGGCTAGTCCCAGAGTTCTTGCTGGGTGGTGCATGCCTCAGAGCGTCTGCACCAATCTACCAGCGAGGTATGCCTCGAGTCCCTCAATCAGTGCCCCCGGTGTGGGGACCGAAGAAGGCTCCACTGAGCATGCCTCTCCAGGTGAATGCTGGTGGGACATCCCTCTCGATAGGGATCGGTATCGCTGATGCAGGAACACATGTATAAGTCCCAATGCAGATTTTCCCTGAGACCTGGGTACTGCAGGAGCCGGTGTGGGTGCCACTGGGAGTGTCAGGCTCTCTTGAGCTGCTCAATGAGCTTCGGGTGTCGATGGCACCTGAAGCTGGCTGGGGCCTGCACGGCTATTCCAGGGTTGCAGGCAAAGCAGGGGATGGCCTGCACTGCTTGACTTGAGCTGGGGCCCGACTTCTCGAAGGCGGTGTTGAGCTGCCTGGCACAGACCGTGGCTCACCCCCAGCCCTCTCCTGGGCTTTACAGGAGGTAGGAGATCTTCCCCTCTCAGTCTTTTTCAGCTTCTTCCCCAGAGCCATGGAGGGGAACCGGTGCCGGCTTATGGATAGCGCTGGTGGAGCACTGTGCATGGAGGCTGTGGTGCTCAGTGCGGAGTTGGACCGCTGCTCTGATGCCGGAGTGAGTGCCGACTCCATTAGGAGCATTTTCAGACAGATATCAAGCTCCTTCTTCATCCTAGGTTTAAAGGACTTGCAGATACGGCACTTGTCACTTATGTGCCCTTCACCTAAGCACCTTAGGCAGCTGGTATGTAGATTGCTGATGAGCTTAGGCTGTTTGCAGTGATTGCAGGGCTTAAAGCCTGGGGACCGGGGCTGGGACAGGGACGTGGGAAGGGGTGAGGGGTGCAGGTTGAGGGCAGCACTTACCTCAGGTGGCTCCCAGAAGAAGCAGCATGTCTCCCCTCCAGCTCCTACGTGGAGGCATGGCTAGGCGGCTCTGTACCTGCGCACTGCCCCATCTATTGGCATCACCCCCACATCTACCATTGGCCATGATTCCTGGCCAATGGGAACTGCAGAGCCGGCACTTGGGGTGGGGGCAGTGTGCGGAGCTCCCTGGCTGCCCCTATGCATAGGAGCTGGAAGGGGGACATGCCGCTGCTTCTGAGAGTTGCATGGAGCTGGACAGGCAGGAAGCCTGCCTTAGCCCCGCTGCGCCACCGACCGAACTGTTAACAGCCCAGTCAGCAGTGCTAACCGGAGCCGCCAGGGTCCCTTCTTGATCGGGTGTTCCAGTTGAAAACTGGACCCCTGGCAACCCTAAATCGGGGTCTAGGAGAAAACGGGAATAATTTAGATCTAGGCCCACTTGGTTGTTCCACTCTCTACTGAGAATGAAAGCAATGATGCTAGATATGGTGGGCCTGTTTATTATGTGTATGCCTGCACATTACAGACTGGACTAAGCCCACCAAACTCATTTGACATAGGCTACCAAATAACGATCAGATTAGTTGGTTAGTACTAAACTATGTCACATTTGAATGGTTCTGCTAGAGCAGGACTAACCCTGTGAGACATCGTCTGTCCCAACAAACATTATTTAATGAAACTGTCATCCTCAGATCACGTAAGGTGAATATGATTTTAAATTCATGCTGCTTCTTTATGTTACTTGCATAAACATTTCTACATTTTCCTTTACATTTACCAAGATTATGTTAATCTCGTAAAGAAGAAATATTACATTACAGTTATTCCAGTATTATACCATGCCATAATAGCTCTTCTTTCATCAAAATTGCAGCATATAAAATCAAAATGCTAAATTCAGCCAATCTGATTTTATTTGACTTAATCTGTAAACTGAATCATTATATATTGGATCATATGTTCTGGATAATCAGAACGCTTACTGTAACCTGCACATGACGTATGCATTACATTCATTTTGCATTTTATTACTTTTATATTAGTTATTTTCTAAAACGCTGTATAACCTTTACTTACCTCCTTTTTACAGATTTTTTTCTGTTCTCAAAATTACATGGACATTTCAGATTTAAAAAAATATGTTACTATTTTGAAGCAACTAGTTTGGCCTTTAAAATTCTCTTGCTTCCAGTTGACCTATATTCTCATCCATTAGTCTTGGGTACTAGACAAGGTATTCCCCTCAGGAATTTCACATTTGGTGCTGCCTCAGACAGAATATGAACAGTTGCTGCACAGATGCCACGGACCAGGGAACCCCCCTCTGCACACACTTCTGGTTTTATAAAAAAGATAAACAGCACCTGTATATATTCAGAGCCAATGGCCTTAAGAAAACTGCCTGTCTGCAGCCAACACACACAGAGAGTGTATGTATACACTGTATATTAACTCTGAAAATCACATGAAAGGATCACAAGATTTTATTGCTTTATTACCATTACTAAGAAAATTACATATAGCAACAATTTTCTAGATAGCAGCATCATAAATCTTTTTCCTGACATTCATTTCAAGACATTTCTTCCTTTGCATGTGCTCCCTTAAAGAATCACTTTCCAGTCCAAAAATTCAACCTACCCTAAAATTTCATGTTTATTTAACATTTTATTACTGATTATTAAAATTCTGTCAGCCAAATCCTCCGAAATGAGGCTTCACAATTGCAAATAAAAACTATTCCACAAGCTGAACTACTGTAGTAGATGCACACAGTGTTGTGCAATCATACCATGTTCTCCCTCCAGTCAGACTGCCAGCTCCACTTTTGAGATCAAGCAATGTACAGCAGGAAGAGAGCCTTGTAAACGAAAAGATCCAGCATGCTTACAAGGATAAGGGCAGCAGGTATAGTGCAGAGATGATACAATATACTTGGATGTGCCTATATACTGAAAGAAAACTGGTTGGTTTAATTTTAGACCTCAAAGACTTGACAGTTTTCTGTCAAAACATGGTGCCCAAATTTAACAACTGATCTACAAATAAAGACTGTACATTTATGCAACTAAATATCAAATTCTGAGATGGCAGGAGGAAAAATCCTGCTTTGGTGGGCAAAAGGAAAAGAACAGGTCAAGTAAATAAATTTAAATTCTAGTTCTGTACACTTGTTCTTGCTTCTGCTCTGCGAAGGTAACTCCTGATCTCACCATGGGCGCAGAAGGCCTCATATTCATTGGACCTGATGCCATTCTGGCACAGGAAGGCAGCTGGGAGCAAGA
The DNA here is from genome assembly GCF_020497125.1 of Mauremys mutica. NCBI lineage: Eukaryota > Metazoa > Chordata > Testudines > Geoemydidae > Mauremys > Mauremys mutica. Next base: position 64,560,976 of record NC_059072.1, read on the forward strand.
TTTGACAAGGCCTAACACCCTCTGCATATCATGGAGCCAGGCTCTGCAGGAACACAGGGTTTTTTGGGAAGCAGGACAGTTGTGAGTTAAGGAGGACAGCATGCAACTGCTGCTGAGTAGATCAGGCAGTGCAGAAGCTACTGCAGCTACATAACTGCTCTGTAGCCTAAAGCAAAGGAGATTTCTTCTGCCCAGGAAAGGTCCCCACTGTGCAGCCCAAGTACTTGGGCTGAGTGCAGTGTATGGGATTTCACTCGGAGGAGAGAAAGCAACATGGTTATAATTCCCATCTCTAAGTCAGTAAAGCCACAAATAATTACACCACCTGCCAAATATTACAGTTTGCAAAAAGTTCACCCCAGTATCTTGGTGAACATTTCAAGCACTCAAACTTCAAATTACGAACAATCTGCCATGCTAAACACATTTGGCTTAATAGGTTTTCAAAGAAATACTATGCTTGTTTTACAATGATTATTTTACTCCTCTGTGCTACTCAAACAGATAAGGAGACATACATTATTATACAGGAAAGCACTTCAGAACTTGCTTGAGTCCATCCCTGTTCCGGACACCATTTAAGCACATGCTTAACTTTAGGTAGGTGCTTAAATCCCATTGACTTCAATGGGCCTCTTTAATAGTGTTGCCCACTCTTGCAATTTTATCACTACTCTCCCAATATTTGGTGTTTTTCTTAATTCCCATCTCCTGCAGAAATGAGAGAGAATGAGAGAAACAGTTTTCAGTCAAAAAAGTATATTTCTAGTCCTCCTGATTGCAGAGAAAAGCTGGACAATGAACACTAAAAGATCAAACACCAAGAGCAAATAAGAAAACAAAAATGTATTATTTGTAAAGTCTCATGGTTTTGGGGGGCTGACTTGTGATTTTTGAACATGTGGGGCTGGCAGCACTGCTTTATGTAGGTGCTGAAGTGCTGATCTGATAGGGATCATTACCTGAATTAGGGCCATAGTCCCTGCCCCAAAGATGTTGCAATCTAGTACACAGACAGATTAACAATTCAGCTGCATAATACATCATGTGCCAGTCTGCATTTGAATAATGCAGGCATCTTGCGGAGATGAGAGGAAATAATCTCTCTCTCACTCTGTAACCTGTTTGTCAGTGCCAACACCACCTCCATACTCAGGATTTTTTCCACAGAAAAGAAACTGCAGCGCTAACCAGTGATTCAAATAAATACACGCACACAGTATTAATTCTAAGTTTTAAAATGCAATTTGGGTATAATGTTACTACACATCACTTTAATTAACTATCATTACTTTCAGAAATTCTATAAATCCCTAAGAAAGAATCGGTCATTTGTTTTTGGGCCATGCGAAGACATGATTAAAATGACAAATACTCTCATCATATGAATAATACATTCACTGTGTATCTAAAACAAGCTCTGTTCCAAAGAGATGTTTAATCCATTCCCTGCTTTGGGGGATAAAATGGAATTAAACACATTTAATGAAATGCCTGGTTTGGGCTTCAGGTTTGTCATGGTGATGAAAAATGTCATGGACACAGTGACTTTACAGTTTGTCCACAACTTTTCATTGTGTCTGGGATTTCACAGGTTGCAGAGGTGTGGGGGTCACCCGAGCCATGGGCTGACCGTGTTTGCTGTCACAAAAGCTCAGGGCAGGTGATCCAGCAGCGCCTGGGCCAGGAAAGGTGTGGGGCATCATGGGAGAAAGCCCCACCTGCATGCTGTTTCAGAACCAATGGGCTGGAGCTGGAAGCCGGGCCAGCCCTTTGAGACAGGAGCTGCCGCTGCAGGAATAGTGAGGGGTTGGTTTGTTCTGCACCTCCACATCCCCTCAGGGCCTACTATTATCCACGGACAGGACCAGATCCCCAAAGGACATCCCACCCTAGCGGCAGGACTGGACTTTACCGATCTCCATCATGTGGCCCCATCACTTTCAATGGTGTTCCTGTGACTTTACATACCATTTCTCCTGAAACCTGTGACATTTACTAAGTTTACCATGACTGTTCTGTGATTTTTGATCAAAGATGCCATGACAAATCTCCAGTCTTATTTACAGAATCATAGAAATATAGGGCTGGAAGAGACCACAAGAGGTCATCAAGTCCTGCCCCCTATGCTGAGGAAGGACCCTGTATACAGAGATCATCCCTGACAGGAGTTTATTTAACCAGTTCTTAAAAACCTCCAATGATGGGGATTCTACAGCCTCCCTTGGAAGTCTATCCCAGAGCTTAACTACCCTTATAGTTAGAAAGTTTTTTCCTACTATCTAACCAAAATCTCTCTGGCTGTAGGTGAAGCACATTAATTCTTGTCCTACTGCAAGTGAACAAGGAGAATAATTGATCCTCATCCTCTTTATAAAATCCCTTGACTTATTTGACGACTGGTATCAGGTACCCCCTCAGTCTTCTTTTCTCAAGACTAAACATGTTATTTTTTAACCCTTCGCTCATAGGTCACATTTTCTAAACATTTCATCATTTTTGTTGCTCTCCACAGAACTCTCTCCAATTTGCCCACATCTTTCCTAAAGTGTGGTGCCCAAAACTGAACACAGTATTCCAGCTGAGTCCTCACCAATGCCGAGTACAATAGGACAATTACCTTCCATGTCTGACAAACAACACTCCTGTTAATACACCCCAGAATGATATTAGTCTTTTTGTAACTAGAATCACTGTTGACTCATATTAAATTTGTGACCACAATAACCCCCACATTCTTTTCAGCAATATTGCATCTACCCAGTTATTCCCCATTTTGTAGCTGTGGATTTGATTTTTCCTTGCTAAGGGAAAAAAAGACAGAGAAAGTAATGTGGAACTGCTTCAGAAGCCTTACTAAAATCAAGATATATCATGTTTATTGTTCCCCCCATCCACTAGACCAGTGGTCCCCAACGCGGTGCCCACAGGCACCATGGCACCTTCCGGGGCATCTATCTGCACCTGCGTACTGGCCCGCGAACAAGCATCCGCCGAAATGCCACCGAAAAGCGGCAACGTCAAGAGGCATCACCGCCAAAATGCCACCAAAAAACAGTGTCATCAAGAGGCGTCGCCGCCGAAACGCCACTGATTTTTGGCGGCATTTCAGCGGCGACGCCTCTTGAAGTTGCCGCTTCTCGGTGGCATTTCGGCGGATGCTTGTCCGCCGTCCACGGTCCTCAGTGGCTCGTCGTCCGGCGCCCGCCAGATAAAAAAGGTTGGGGACCACTGCATTAGACCACTACCCCTGTAGAAGAAAAGTACGTTGGTTTGGCATGATTTGCTCTTGACAAAACTATGTTGGCTATTCCTTATAACTGTATTATCCGCTAAATCTTAAAACTGATTGTTTAATAATTTGTTCCAGTATCTTTCTAGGCATTGAAGCTAGGTTGATTGTTGCAACAATTCTTAGTTTGGCTACAAATTCAAACTTGAGACATATGTTACACCCCAGTAGGGTTACACCTTTTGTTTGTGAATCCTGTCAGCCTTCACCTTAAGAGCCAAGGGGATCTCTCAAATAAGGCAGAAATGGTCAATTCACCTTCAGATTTGAACAAATTCTCTCTTATACATAGAAACAGAAGCCGAAGAAAAATTTAAGGGGACTTCCTCTACCAAAGATTCTGGAAGACTATTTTCCCAATGGATAGGCAGATGGAAAACAGTACTTTGTTCAAAAGATAAGAACCTCCTTTTCCCAGGTTTCTTAATTGCTCATTGTGATGGGGTGTACTCCCCATACTGGTACTGAGAGGGCTGAACTAGGCCAGGTGGGCCCAATTAGCGAATTAAGCAGCAAATGAGGGAGACAAGCTGTGTGGGGAGCTAATTGTGAGGAAGCTCATCTGTGAAAGAAGAGGAGGTAAGCGGAGTTAGTGTAAGTCCAGGAATCTGGTAGCAGCAAAAGCTGCCCAGAGGATTTTGCAGTCAGCCTTTGTTTAGTAGAGAGTGAAGGAGGGAACCAAGGGAAATAATAGGACCCTGGGGTTCTGGCCCTAAGGGAAGGGCATACACTCAAGAGAGCAGGGTGGGAAGAGAGCTTGTGGGATGCGGGATAGGAAGCAGCAAGGTTGTGGACTAAACAGACCGTGGCTGCATGTTGTAGGTAATCTGGGTTGGAACCTGAGTAGAGGGTGGGCCTGGGTTTCCCTACATGACACTGGGGAAGTGGCACTGGTGGGGCAGTGAACTGGAAGATTACCTGGGTCACTGGAGGAGTGACAGGGTCAGGGCACTGGGTGTGAGAACTGCCGGAGGCCCCTTGAACAGAAGAGACTTATACCCTTGAAGTGGGGAAAGCTGAGTGACCTGCCTGGAGGGCTGAGTAACAAAGAGGCAGCAGCAGCTCCTGGAGTGAGAGAGGAGCTGTGGACCAAGAGAGACAGAGAGAGAGACGGTGTGCAACAGGAGCGGGATTTGGAGAATTTGACTTTGCAATCTAAACAACATTCATTAAATGAAAGGGGGCAGAAGGGAGTTGTTTGCCTAAGATGTTTTTAGATAGAAAAAAACCAATTCTATTATGCACAACTGAAGTGCTTTCCTCCATCACCATATCATCATCAGAGTTTGAACCTTGGACCTTCAGCACTGCAGCACAGACCACTGAAACAGTGTGACTAAGGCCAGGTTTATACTACAGACTTATATTGGTATAACTACATTGCTCAGGGGGGTGAAAACTCGACACCCCTGAACAATGTAGTTATACTGCCCTAACCCCCCCATGTAGACAGAGCTATGCTGACAGGAGAGCTTCTCCCATCAGCATAGCTACTGCCTCTTGGGGAGGTGGATTAACTAAGCCAATGACAGAAGCTCTCCTGTTGGCGTAGGAGCATCGTCACTAAAGCGCTACAGCGGCGCAGCTGCGTTGATGCAGTGTTTTAAGTGTAGACCTGCCCTCAGTGGCACTCGGGTCTGTCATATTACAGCTCTGAGTTCCATTCCCAGGTTGCGTAACCTCTTTGTGGAATATCAGGACTTGCTCAATAATAAAGGCTGTGAAGTCAGAGATTGAGTAACACTAGTCAGTAGAACTGAGACTTGAATTTCTGGTATCTGGTATCTAGTACTGTGCATCTTCCAGGAGGTCAAATGGTATTGTGGTTGGGAGAGGGGGTGGCCACATTATTTATTTTGCCTGTGTCTCATTAGAGGAGGTTCAGCTTTGCGTGGCATGCTGGAGTGAGATGCCAGCATTGTGTATGCACAGCGCTGATGTAATGTTGAACGAGTTTAGCAGCTAGCCTGAAGCAAGCTCCACTGAACAAAAGACTAATGGGAAATATCAGCTTCTAACACCTTATAACTTGGCCCAATTACCGTTATTATTTAACATTTATATTGCAGTAGCGCTTAGGTCAACCTAATTGAGGCCTCATCGTGCACAGGCTGTAAGAACACATAGAGAATCACAGTCCCTGCCCCACAGAGTCTACAATCTAAAAGACGAGACATGATTGATGGGTGAGATAAACAAGACAGCTGGGGTGGGGATGGTATAATATGGGACATATACAATTCTTAGCCAATCAGAAGCACTGATCACAACTCGCCACCTACCTAGACAGTCTGCAGGGCCGGCTCCGGGCACCAGCGCAGCAAGCAGGTGCTTGGGGTGGCCAACAGAAAGGGGCGGCACATCCAGCACTTTGGCAGCGGGTCCCTCAGTCCCTCCCCCTCCTCCCCCCGCGTGGGGCAGCAAAAACGCTGGAGCTGGCCCTGACAGTCTGAATAGATTTTTCAAGAGGACAACAAAAAGCACCTCCTTGACCCGAATGTCAAAGTGCCCATGCAAACCAAGGGGGCATTACATTACTTGTAAAAAGCAGATTTTTAAATTTTTTTAATAATGAAAATGTGAGGCAACCGAAATATAGCGCATCACTAGAGCGCTCCATATAATAAACCATAAACCGCTTGATAAAACTAACAAATGATTTGGCTTCTCTAACTTGTAACGTATTGTTGTGAAAATGGGGTAAGGGCAATTAAAATTTAAACTAGCTGGTCTACCTGGGATGCTCTGTCTCCTCACAGCCAATGCTCCTTCAGGTGGTTTTGTCTGGTTTGCAGATTTAGTATAGGGACTCTCATCTGAAAACAAACAAACAGTGAAGGTTTCAGTTTCAAATATGTTGTAAGTGATATATTTCAACATAATTTCTGATTTAACTAGCAATTTACTTCTCCCACAAAAAGGAACAATTTGATAACATACCAGGAACACTATTAGTCCAATAGGATTGTCATAAGGCAGCCCCACCCAGAGCACCCTTGTAAGGAAGGCTATGGCATAACAGTTTCCTTCCATCTTAGTCCCCAGGAATAGTCCAAAGAATCTTTCCAAGTATAAATATAGCCCTTGTGGGGTTCATTTAATACAAAAGTCCCATCTAATGAGAATTCCTCCAGCATAGTCCAAACAGTATATATACTATGCGACGTATAAGCCCCGCAGTCCCTCACCAAGCCCTTCTGCTCCAGTGCCGCCCCAGGGTCCCTCACCACATCCCGACACTCGAGTGCACTCTTGTCCTGTCCTTTTATTAGGACGGCCACCCCCGCCTTTCCAACTAGAGTACAACTCTACTCCCATGGTTCCTCTGGGTTCAGCTCTCAAGCCCTGGAGCGGTCAGCGGGTAAGCTCCTCCACTGGTTCCCTGCCTTCAGCCCTCTCCGGCCCACAGCTCTAGCTCTCCAGCTCTGAGCCAGCAGACACCTCCCTCTACTGCTCCTCCTGCCTTCATCCCTCTCCAGCCCTCTCCCTGTACCTTTCTGGCTTGGAGATACCAGCCAGCAAACCCCTCTTGCTGCTCTCCTTGCCTTCAGCCTTCCCCCAGGAACACCTTCTTTTCTCTTCCAGGACCTCCTCCAGTTCCCTGTTCTCAGGCAGCTCTCACCTGTCTACACTGGGACTCTCTTTCCTGGCTTCTTTCCAGGGCCGCCCAGAGGGGAGGGCAAGAGGGGCAATTTGCCCCAGGCCCTGGGTCCCGCCGGGGTCCCCACGAGAGTTTTTCGGGGCCCCTGGAGCGGGGTCCTACACTCGCTCTGGGGGGCCCGGAAAACTCTTGCGCAGCCCGGCCCCCCAGAGCTTCTTCCGCTCCCGGTCTTTGCCGGCGGGGGGTCCTTCCACTCCGGGGCGGAAGGACCCCCCGCCGCCGAATTACCGCCGAAGTGGGACCCGCCGCCGAAATGCAGCCAGGTCTTCAGCGGTAATTCGGCGGCGGGGGACGCTTTCCGTTCCAGGACCCGCCGCCAAAGTGCCCCGAAGACCCGCGGCGGGGACCCCCGCCGCTGAATTACCGCCGAAGACCTGGCTGCACTTCGGCAGCGGGTCCCACTTCAGCGGCAGGGGGCCCCTGCCGTGGGTCTTCGGGGCACTTTGGCGGCGGGTCCTGGAACGGAAAGCGTCCCCCGCCGCCGAATTACCGCCGAAGCGGGGGCCCCCCGCCGCCGAAGACCCCAGGCCCCCGGAATCCTCTGGGCGGCCCTGCTTCTTTCAGGCACTTCACCTCACTTGATCTCTCCCTAGGCCTTTATAGCTCACAGGTGCTGCCCCACCCTCTTAACTGGCCAACTGGGACACCTGCTCTGGCAGAGAGAGCTTGACCTACTTCATTTACTGGGGCCAGCCATTCTATGACAAGGACGCACAGAATGTCTTTAGTATACTAGCCAGGGCAGTGAGTAAAGTGCACTCTCTATGAATACAAGAGCCGTCACTGGCTACATTGGAAGTATAAGAATGAACATTTTTGAACACTCCCTCTCTCTTGGACAAAGATGGCAGACTCTAGCTGTGTCACAGAGGAGAAAAGCACTGTGTAAAGCTCATATTGCAGGCAGCCTTTATCTGTATCTGGCTATGGGAAACTTTAACTGTTCTACTTTAAAAGGACTCTGGGAAATGTGGACTTTCCCCTTTTCACTTTAAGAACCCTTGCTCTCACTTTAATGATTCTAGTAATGGGAGGCCTCCCATTCACATTAGCTGCAAGAAGCTTTATGCCTTTATCATTTTGAGACTCTGTAAGAAGACATTCTTTTTGATTTGGGGCTTTGCTCACAGAAAGCCCCTCTTGTGTTGTGGCCAGTGATCTGTGAGAGTGTCAGCCAACCATTTCCAGACTCAGCCTGGCCAAGCACTTTCCTACCCAAAGGACGACACTGCACCCACTGGCAATGGGCTTGTCTTCATGCACAGTGATGCAGATGTGCTGCTGTAGCGCTTTAGTGAAGATGCTACTAAGCCGACGGGAGACCTTCATGTCAATGGGAGAAGCTCTCCTGTCAACCTAGCACTGTCTACAGGGGTGGGGAAGGGGAAGGTTGGTAAACTATGTTATTCAGGTTGTGGATTTTCCACACCCCTGAGCAATGTAGTTATACCAATATAGGTCTGTAGTGTAGACCTTGATCCTTCTGAGTCACTGGGATTGGCTAGCAGGGCATATGGGCCATCCATTAAAGGCAGAACCAGGTAAAAATGAGTTGCTTACTGCTCCCCCATAGCAGCCTTCTCAATGGGGAAAAAACAGCTTACAGTGCACCTTTAAATATAAATTACCATCAGAGAAAGACTTCAGTAGGGACTGTATGTGTTAATTAGGCACTAGTATTGATAGTGTTTACTTTACTTCCTCAATCAAAAGAAAAAACAAAAGGGAATTAGATCCTACTTTGTGGGTCCTTTAATCTGGTTCTCGAACAGCTCTTTATGCATTATCAAATATATCTATTTGCATACTTTTTCTCTTTAAGTTGGAAAGGACCAATTAGTTTTTAGCATATGCATACAGCCGTCCATAAATACAGATCAATGGCTAAAGGAATCAAAGCCTAAGTTATCTAGTGACATCTTGAGATGCAACAAAAATCAGTAGATGAATAATATAAACATATTTTTGGCTATCAATTTTTCTTTCTAACTGACCCTCTTGAGATTTTTTTCTCTCTTTACTGATTACAGTATTTGTGACATGTAAAATCTCAGACTCCATTAGAAAATTATATCAGAAGGTAAACCATTCATTTTTATTCAAATAAGATAAGGGTTTGGTCAGCATAATTTAAAACCAGGTCTCAGATAAAAGACACTACAAAGAACAGTTCATTTTTTTCAAACTACAGATCTTCTACAATAAATTCCACTTAGTAAGGCAGACTCAGTAACAAGAAAACCTTCTGAACATTAGCAACAAGGTAAAAGGCTGTTGTACAACCATGCCCCTGGAAGGGAATGGAGCGAATAATTAAAAGCATCTCAGTGTATCAGGTCTGCAAGATATCATTGCTTCTACTACAGTAAGATTAACTCCCATTTGCCATGGAACTATATAATCATAATGAGAAAGATAACATAGCCTCTGCTACGCTGTATGCTAGCGTGAAGCCAAAGACAATAACAAACATAGAATGTAGTGAGAGAGGCAGATAGGATTCTGAAATGGATTTAAGTCATGCCTATGTTAAGACAAAGTTGGACTTTGGAGGAAGCACCACCTATCTTTCCACCTTCAAAAAACAGTTTTGGTAAAGCTAATATTATTGTATGAGGGGATACAGTCCTCTTGGATTTTGAAAAACATGTCTGGAAAGAGAAGTTAGTGCTCGTGAAAGAAGTGGATTGATCTTTCTCATTCACAGAAAAGGCAACGCACAGCTACTGGCAGTACAAGGTTCCCCAGGCTACCCCAATAGGGGGCAATTTAGATAACCCATCCATGCAATCTTTAGCTCTTTCTTATTACAAGATGTCAATTGTCAATTGTGATGGTAACTATCGTGGCAGCGGTACTTCTCTATTAAGAAATGAACAGAGATCATCCATGCAGTTTCACATAATCTGACGAATGACGACGACGTTTGGTTACTATCAATATCAGAACAGGGGGACTTGTAGACAAAAAATATCCATTGAACAAAACAATCCTGTCCTGATGCACCTTGTTAAAATATTCATTTTAAATTGATCACTTTAGGCAGACTGGAGAGGGGACAAAGGGAAGAGGAGTTCTCACAAGTAGACATTCAAACCCTATTTCTAAAGAGCTAAGTAAATCAACTAACATTTCCTGTGAGAACAGGATTTTCCCAGTACCCCACTGCATTTTAGGGGGTCCTGGTCTCAAAGTGAAGTTTACAGGGCTCACAGGTGCCCAGGTAGATTTGAGTATGTACTTTGTGTTGCCAGACACCTTGAAGAAGCAGGACAGATGGTTGCACTATGAAGAGAAGAGAAGAGGGGCCAGTTAATCAAAGTTTCCTGGAGCCAGTGGCTCATATAGCTGATGTGGATAAGGCACATCAGTTTCATAGCCAACGGTACACACAACAGAGCTTTGGGGCCAGCATCACATCAGACTGCTTTAACTTTTCTAACCGAATCGATCAGGTACCCATTTTGCAGCGGGTTAAACTGGAGATGGCTTTTCAGTGTGAGATTGAGTGAAACTTGAACCTTCAGGATTGCAGTCGAGCACCTTAACCACTCAGCCACTGCACCTCTAGCCAACGTCCCAAAAATTTAAGGGGTAAATAGCTACAGATAATCTCCCTACCTGATAACTAAAGATTAGGTAAAAGGGTGATGGATTTCAAGGCTTGTTATATGGAGAGGAGTCGTGGCACAGCAGGGAGGTATTCCATTATCAAGATTAAATTATATTCAGGAGTATAAATATCATCTAGATATAATCCTGAATGTAAATATATACTGATTATCATTCACAGGGAGATATTCCTACCCTTTAATGAATTTCTGTTACACTAAAGTAAGAGTTTTGTTACTGAGGAGCAAAAACATTTATCTGCAGCACTTTCATATACACAACTTCAAATTTTGCCTCTTAATTCACTAGCTCTTTCCCATTTCTAGAGAGACCATACTGCAGGTGTTCATTTTTACTACGTGGGGATTAGCATTGCTCTGTAGAAGCAGTCCTTGACCTGCATTCATTGCATGTTTTTGTTTTTTGTTTTTTATTTCCTCTGGCTGAGAGATTACACAGTCTGTGGTAAACAAACAATTTTTAGTAAGTCACTATGTTGTACTGTGGTAATTGCTATGCCAGCAGATTCCTTAACTTAATGACTACAGGAAAAGCTTCTCATGTTAACTATCAGGTTTCAATTTCCATGGCTATGAAGACAGACAACTTGCATATTTCTTGTAGTTGTTTGTACACAATATTGAGCAAGTTACCAGAACATTTTCATTTACATCTTTCCTGACCAGAATGCAAAACTAATCTTTGAGGAAAAGTCTCTCAGATTACGGACATATGAACTTCTTAAATTGGTAAGCAGAATGGCCTTCATTCTTTTACCTGTCCTCTCTAAAATTATTGCTGCAAATAGTAAAATATAGTGATTACATATACTATATCACATTACACCTTCAAAGCCCAATACATACATGTATACAGTAATTAATTAGCACTATCACTATCACCATTGAAACCTTTACAAATGATTTATTTTGTACATAATTAACATTAGTGAGATCCTCCTGGTTCCCTGTGCAGTATAGGGCAAAGACCACAATATCTAGTTGCAAAGTTTATAGTGACCACCACCACCACTACATATTGTATAGGCAACTGGTGCAATGAGTGCACTGCCTATCATTCTAATTAACACTGTCTCATTGTTTCTTTGTGCTCCCCAGTCTCTCTCTCAGCATCCATCTGCTGTTTTATAATTAAATTATAAGCTCTCTGGGGCAGAGACCATCATATAGTTCTGTGTTTGTACATTATTCCTAGTGCAACATGGCCCTGATGCATAACTGGGGCGCCTATATTCTACTACAATATAAATAATAAATACTATTACATAAGTAATAATGTCTTACTATGAACATATACACTGTACAATGCATACATAGGGGGCTTCTTTGTTCCCTTACCCACCATTTCAAGTATCTGCTCCTGTACCTAGCCAAAAAAAAAAGAAAGAAAAAAAAAAGAAAGAGAGAGAGAGAGAGAGAGAGAGAATGTACTATACGACATCTTTGGTGTTTATTCTACTCAGTTTGATAGCCTCCTTTAAAAAAAAATTACTAATCAATGACAAGACAATGAGTAAGAGGAAGATTGTAGGATACCTCCTCCACAGTACAGTCCAGGCATTCAAAACATCAATCAACTTAAGATAACATTATTTATGTGTCACAACAGATGACAGTGAAAGTAATTGACAACAGAATTGTGCCTGAAGGTTCTCATCATGCTGAGTTCTGATGTAACCTCAGCCTCTGTTAGCCTATGGGGTTTGGGATATAACGCCAACACTGGTGCATAGTGTTATGCCATTACACCTTAAGTTGGCCCAGTGTATTTTGGGCACCTACCAGAAAATTGCAGTGATCTATATTTGTAGCTGCTTGTTCTATGTGGAGTAGTATGTGTGGGAACAGTACAGAAACACATGCTTTATCCATATATTTGCCTGTACAAAAATGTATTCATCCTGGTGTAATTTTAAAGACACAGTATGAAGATGAAGATGATGTGTTGAGTTATTAAGAATTCTTCCACAACTGCTGAAACTCCAGTGTCTCCAAACAAGTTAGTTTGTCAAAAACGACTGAAATTAATGAGCACATGCCTCAGATTTTCTGTCTCTGGAATTCCTAGAGCTGATATATCTGAGTCACAGGATGACAGCTCTAGTATTCCTGAAACTCATAATGAAGAGCATTATTCATAACAGGAACAGAATTCAGATACACAAAGGCAATAACATAGATCTTACTCCACTCTAAATGACACTCCTTCTGCTCTGTCAGCTCCAGCTAACATTAGGTTAGCAATTCTACTGTTTGTTACTGCTCTGCCGCCATCAGATCCAGAAGGGAGTATGTTCTTTAGCCTTAACCAAAACCCTCATTTTCTGCAGAGTATCATATTTGTGGCAGCTGTTAAATGCTAAAAGTCTGGGTTGCTAGGACCGATTTGGTTACATCCATAGCTTGTGGTTAGAGCCCTTCACAGCAGTAAAGAAACTTTGCTATTTCTTACAAGTCCAAAGGTTGGAGGATGCTTAGGAAGAGTGGGCCCACTGAGGATAGGGCCTACTACTATGAGTAATCCTACTGAAGACAATGGCAGCCATATATCCCTAGTTGAAATGAAGACATTCTGGATGACAACATATTAAAGTAACTTCAGAACATGTATGCAATACCCTGCACAGTGTAAGTAGGAATATTCATGTGCAAATCATGGATACTAATGTCACATCTTTGAAAAGGTCGATTTTACATAGCAACCTGATGAAATCAAGAACAGTATGCCTTATACAGAAAGTGAATTCTACTTTGTATAATTAATATTTGCAACATGCTTTGGAAATTAAAAGCCCTATGTTATGTTAAATATAAAGTATAGTTTAGAGAGGATGAAAAACTGCTGTATCTAAGTGGGAATAGTTTGTGATGCCACAATGCCCTGACATTTTCTAGGAATTACTGTGTATTTAAAAAATCTATCCAGATTCTTGATGTTACACTTGGCATCAACATTTTCAGCACAGTAACACCTGCTAATAATGCCATTGAGAAAAACATTTAGGAGGAGGCTGTTCTTGGAATGAAGAACATTTTGGAAGATTTACTTTTAAATAATGCAAGAGCCCAGATTAGAACTAATATTATGGATTGACCAGGGTTACCACAATGTCTCAATCTGTACTGGAGAGTTTGATGGCCTACAACAGCAGAAAATAGATGCAGTACTGGCCAAATATTTTCAGCGTTGAATAATGAACACTGTTTAAATGTACAGGTTTAATAGAACAACACAATGTCAACAATCTACTACACACATATATTATCTTTTTTCAGACTTGTCATGTAAAGTTTAACCATAAAAAAATGATCTGCCATTTTACATCCAGTGGTGCAAAGGGGTAAAAATTACATAAGCACCTAAGTCCCATTTTTCAAAAGTGGCTCAAGTGGCACTGACTTCCAATGAGACTTCAGCTCCTAAGTGCCTAAGTCACTTTTGAAAAATGGGACTTACGCAATTTTTAAAATTTTACCCAAAGAGCTTTACATTCAAAACTTTAAGTGCCGGAATGGTCATGAATGAACTGTACCTCTAAATAGCACAAATATGAATGTAAAATTTTTTATTCACTTTTTGTTGTCCTCTGTGATTCTCACCCTTAACTTCTAGAAATCATCATTAAGAAAACTTAAGGCCTTCTATTTTCCACTTATTTGGAAGTTTTGGGGTGTGTGTATATTGGGAGAAACAGGAGGAAGAGAGTTTTAAAAATCCTGAATATATTATTCCTCCTCCTACACTTAGCCGACTGTCACATGCTGTATCTGCAGACATCATTCTCAAACAGTACTAGCACCCAGCAAATAACTATTAGTGCTCTAAGACGTACATAAGGTGAAAGAAAGTTGAATAAATCTTTATTCTATTCTCTGAGTTCTGAATTGTCTGGTTCTTTAATACAGAACCATTCCAGTGATAATCTTAAACTAATGGAAGCTACAGCACTCTGTAATTATGTATCTTAAACTTCCTACTGATATCTAAAATACCCAGTGAATTTTACTGTCTAAAAGTAGGCTAAAGATAAAAGTCACTAAAAAATGTAGGGCCTAAAATTAAGCTCCATAACCAATATTTAGGCACCTGAATAGAAATGGCCTAATTCTCAAAAGGTGCTGAGCTCTGATACAGTTCTTTCGCTATGGGAGATGCATATCTTTTTAAGATTGCCTGTAAAAAGACAACTGGATATAGTAAAATTGCCTCTGGAATTGCTGGCATACAGTGAAACTCTCCTTCAATGAATTCTCTAATAAAGAAGAAATCCTATTACAATAACACGTTTTTAAATCTACCAAGCAGAGATTACTTCAAGTCCTAAAAATATTTATTTTTCTACGTTTGTAAAAATGTCAAATGTTTGCTAGAAGATTAAACCCAATGCATGAAATAGAATAATTACTGAATCATTAAAGCTAACCCTCATTTTAGGTTGTAAAGTGGGGTACTACAACAGTGTCTTGAGCTGCCATGATGCAGAACACAAAAATGAAGTACATGGAGTCTATTCACATCTGCTAGAAATAGGAGAACTTGCAGTAGTTAGGGATGGAAATTACTTCTTATATCACCTACTCCATCTCTTTACCAATGCGTGATTGTGCTGCATAGTGCATTTTATACTGCTGTGGCCAGTCTAGTCCCAAATGATGGGGCTTCTATCACTATCTTTTACAAGAAAATTCCTCAGTGAAATAGCTCACACTGACAGGAAGCTTTTCCTGATATTCAACCTAAATTTTCCTTTTCTAAACTTCATCCCATCATTCCCAGTTAGATTCCTAACTGTAGAATGCTTATCCAAATGCCAGACCTTTCTGGCCCTCCCATCACAATGTATTTTGGCTGCAATTTGGTTTTGCAAAACATATGCATAGAGAGCAGCCATGGTGCATTGTTTTGACAAAGCACTGCATACTGATACATCACCACAGTATGTGTGCAGCAGCCTTTTAAAGCACAACCTGAAAACTATATCCTGTGTGATAAAGAAGATATTTTATATACTAATTAAAACCCACACAAAAACATTTGGCATTGGTGGCTAGCGATCCCCAAAACATAAGCTTTTGTGAAAAAAAAGTCCCTAGACATTTTTTCAAATGCTGGCAAGTTTGTAACCTCTTAACTGCAGAGTCAATACTGTGACACCATAATAACCCTAACACTAGAGTAGAGAGAGACGAGCAGTCCTCTCCTTTGCCCCCCTTTCTCCCACTCTAGTAGGCACTTACCTTTGCTACTCTATTGTTTTTTTTTCATAAATGTTTATATTTGAATAACCTTAATATTGCCTTTGGCCTCCTCTTGCTTTACCTACTTCCTCTCCCTACAGCTGTACCTCAGATCCCCTCCAGCTGGGTTTTCATTGACCTGCTGAGACTGAGCAGCCATGGTCTTTGTTCATGACTTATTGGGGTGGAAAATAACAGGTTTGTAGTGTGCTAACATCTCATCCTGATAAAGCCTTTTTGTGATTGTATTGTTTGCTATAATCTTACTTTCTTGTAATCTATTATTACATCTACCCTCCTGCAGTTAAAATGTGATAGTAGAATGTTTCCTGGATATTTGATCTGTACAGATACTGAAGGATATGTCTACTGTGCTGGTGGATATAATAGTTCCGCATATTCTGATGGCCTCTGTGCTTCCTCGGATATCTGCTAGAGCTTTTCCTGCAGGTCAGCTGCCTAGAACTTAAAAAGTGGAAGTGGTGATTGAAACTGCCACAAGGCTATTTTAAAACCTATTGGATTTTCCCTAAATAGCTGTATATGGATAATCATCTTTTTAGCAGTACGTGCTGGAGAACTAGCCAACCCTGGTTTCCCTATGTGCACAACAAAGCAGAACAAGCATATTCACTTTTGCTACTGTCATTATATCTGGCAAATATCTGAGGGAGGGAGGGAGGGAGTGTGTGTGTGTGTGTGTGAGAGAGAGTGAGAGTGAGAGAGAGGGTACCTTTTACACAACATGCCAAGGAAAACAGAAGCCAGTTTTGAAAATGAATAAATAATATAAGCCAGTTGAGAGAATGATTGTCACAGTGGAATTAAGTACAAAGGCAACTATTTAATAGGGTGACCAGATGTCCTGATTTTATAGGGACAGTCCCAATTTTGGGGGCTTTTTCTTATATAGGCTCCTATTACCCTCCACCCTCTGTCCTGATTTTTAACACCTGCTATCTGGTCACCCTACTATTTAAGAAAAAAATCTCTATCCCCTTTCTATTATGGCTCATTTAAACTATATATATTTGTGTTTGAACAGCAAAATGGGCATGAAATGGTAATATAACAATCTACATGTATGTTGGAGGAATAAACAGCCAGGAGGTAGTTTTGTTTGTTAAGGTTTTCACAGAGGCAGGGGATATGGCTGGGAGTAACAGAGGATGGCATTTTAAAAAGAAAAGAAAATGTAGGCTGACTAAAGGAAGTACTTGCCAACTTGCTATAGCCTGTAGAATAGACTCCCCAGGCAAGCAATGGAGACTCTATCACTAGAGACATTTAAAAGTAGACTGCAAAACATATGATTTACTGCAGCTAACATTAAACCTGCACTGGAATGGAGATAAAAGGAAATATTTTTATTAGGTTATTTAATCTCTTACTTCTGTGTCTTTGGAAAGTAGGACTGACCTTTTACTTTTGACTTGGCTTCAGGATATAGTAGAAGTCAGCAAGCTGGCATACCGGACTCTTCCTCAGAGTTCACCTCTGTCCAAGTTTTAGGACTTGATAAATAGTGGGCTATCAGAAGTGTTTGTCCACTTTCCTGTCTACCTGCAGTCTAACTCATGTCTGAATTACTGCCTTGTAATACTATACCAAATAATATCATAATCAATCAAACAGGTGGACATGTAATACACATAAAATATTATAGGCAGCTCCCATGTCCTTTACAAAAATGTACAAGTAACTTTTAATCTTTCCCAATATATCAATCCTCCAGCTCCTTAATCGATATCGTTGCTCCTCTTGGAATTCACTGCAATATGTCCGCGATCTCTCTGGCCCTGAAGTTTTCAGAACTGAACACGGTCTAGCTATCATTAGAACTGTATACACAGACCCTATTGTCTCATTGCTTCATAATATGAAAACACAATTTGTTGCTTGCTTTCTCAAATCCAACATTAATTTCAAGGCAGGGGATTATTATATTATTTTACTTATTGTATGTTGGTATCATACTGTGTAAATTTACAGCCTGCAGCAGTAATTTTTAGTGATGGGTTATTCAATGTATAAAATGCTCTTAACACAGCCACTGGGAAATGTACACATATAATGTAAAACCACATGCATCAAAAAAATAAACCAAACTGACACATTTTCAGCCAGAGGCCTCACCAACCCACAAAATATTCAGCCCTTCAGGTAAAAGTTTGAGTAAACAGCACTTGCAACATGTTCTTAAAGCCAAACACTCATGCTTTGTCAGACAAACAACGGGAAGTGAATGCCAAAGTTGATGGAATTTCACTAAAAATGGCCTGTCTCCAGATTTTTATATTTAAGGATTTGTCAGTGAGAGAATCCAAGCTGATTTCAGCAGCTGGGATGGAGCATAGGGAGATTACCAGTTTATAAAATACAGTATACAAGACCCAAACCATAAATGGCTTTACTGATTCCAACACCCGAATCAAACAGAAATCCAGCACAGTCTGCGGTGCAAAGTTGTAGTATGCTCCTGAAAAACTGCCATTAGTTAAGCAGGCAGCCACATTCTTTGCTAGCTAAAAGCTCTACACAGGTAGCCCAATGCAGAGCACATTGCATTAATCTCACCTGGAAGTGACAAAGGCACGAGTAACTGTGGCAAGATCCAGAACTGAAAGAAAAGGTCACAACTACCTAGGCCAAGCAAAGATGGAGCAAAACAGTCTTGGTCCACTGCTGTTACCTGAAATATCTAGAGGAAATGGAAGTTCTAAATAGAAACTTTAAAATGCAAACCTTGTTAACAATAGCAGGGATCAACTGAGAAGGAATTTATATTCTAAGGTGTGTCTTTTGAATGTTTCCCCATGTCAGTCAGCATCTTACCTAACTGCTGTTTCAATTACTGCCCTGACTGCACGGTTCCCGGAAGCAGCCAGCGTCTCCAGCTCCCAGGCCCAGGGGCAGCCCCGGGGGCCCTGAACACTCATGGGAGCTGCAGGGGTGGTGCCTGCGGGCAGCATGCAGAGCCCCCTGGCCCATCCACCTAGGAGCCGGACATGCCAGCCACTTTCGGGAGCCGCCTGAGTTAAGCACTGCCCAGCTGGAGCTCGCACCCCAAACCTCCTTCCGCACCACAACGCTCTGTCCCAGGTCGGAAACCCTTTCCGCACCCTAACTCCCTGCTCCAGCCCAATGAAACTGAGTGAGGGTGAGGGAGAGTGAGCGATGGAGGGAGCGTTGGCAGGGCCTTGGAGAAGGGATGGGGAAGGGGAGGGGCCTCAGGGAAGGGGTGGGGCAGGGGGCAGGTCACGAGTGTTTGGTTTTGTGCGATTAGAGCTATACTGCCTCTCATGTCGTTGAGCCACCTCTCCTCCATATGAACTTGAGGTCATGCTCCTTGCAGGTAGGCCTCTTGTGGTGGGTCTATTGCCTATATTTTTGTATCTCAAAGGCCAAAGCAAGGTGATTGGGAGAGGACTGTATTTAGGGGAATATGACAAACTTACAATCCTAGTCATCTTTTTCCTAACTTTTTTTTTTTTTTAAACATAAAAATATTTTGGATCAAATACTTTTTTGAGCAAAAAGTGAAAGAAAATTGTAGCAATAATGCATCTATAATCACATTGATGGAATAAAAAAATAAGCGTCAGTAACCATCTTAAGTGAATTTGCACACATCTTTGCAATAAGGCAGCTGCTTTAGCCACTATGCAAAACAATTTTTCATTATTATCAATGTTATTTTTAGGTGTTAAATTAAGCTATAGGCAGTATTGTCTATTGTTACCTAGATAAAACAGAAGCTTATTGAGACTTACAAGTTTAAAAACTGAATAAAATGGCCACAAAGATCCAACAAGGCCTGTTCCTAGTACATACAAAGTTCGATATGTATGCAAAATTTCATGTAAACAAGACATTTTATGGTTTTCATCTTTAATAAAAAACTAAGGTGAAGAACAAAAGTTTCCCTACATTTTTAAACATTAGATTTCTCCAAAAATCTAACTAACAGAAGTTGCTGGATCACAGGCCCTGATTCTCATGGGTGACTTTAATCACCCCGATATCTGCTGGGAGAGCAATACAGCAGTGCACAGACAATCCAGGAAGTTTCTGGAAAGTGTAGGGGACAATTTCCCGGTGCAAGTGCTGGAGGAACCAACTAGGGGAAAAGCTCTTCTTGACCTGTTGCTCACAAACAGGGAAGAAATAGTAGAGGAAGCAATAGTAGATGGGAACCTGGGAGGCAGTGACCATGAGATGGTCGAGTTCAGGATCCTGACACAAGGAAGGAAGGAGAGCAGTAGAACAGAGACCCTGGACTTCAGAAAAGCAGACTTCGACTCCCTCAGGGAACTGATGGGCAAGGTCCCCTGGGAGAATAACATGACGGGGAAAGGAGTCGAGGAAAGATGGCTGTATTTTAAAGAATCCTTATTGAGGTTGCAGGAACAAACCATCCCGATGCGTAGGAGGAAAAGTAAATATGGCAGGCGACCAGCTTGGCTTAACAGTGAAATCCTTGCTCGTCTGAAACACAAAAAAACAGCTTACAAGAAGTGGAAGATTGGACAAATAACCAGGGAGGAGTATAAAAGTATTGCTCAGGCATGCAGGAGTGAAATTAGGAAGGCCAAATCACACTTGGAGTTGCAGCTAGCCGGAGATGTTAGGAGTAACAAGAAGGGTTTCTTCAGGTATGTTAGCAACAAGAAAAAAGTCAAGGAAAGTGTGGGCCCCTTGCTGAATGAGGGAGGGAACCTAATGACGGAGGATGTGGAGAAAGCTAGTGTACTCAATGCTTTTTTTGCCTCTGTCTTCACAGACAAGGTCAGCTCCCAGACAGCTGCACTCTGCAGCACGGTATGGGGAGGAGGTGACCAGCTCTCTGTGGAGAAAGAAGTAGTTCGGGACTATTTAGAAAAGCTGGACGAGCACAAGTCCATGGGGCCGGATGCACTGCATCCGAGGGTGCTAAAGGAGTTGGCCGATGAGATTGCAGAGCCATTGGCCATTATCTTTGAAAAATCATGGCGATCGGGGGAGGTCCCGGACGACTGGAAAAAAGCTAATGTAGTGCCCATCTTTAAAAAAGGGAAGAAGGAAGATCCAGGGAACTACAGGCCAGTCAGTCTCACCTCAGTCCCTGGAAAAATCATGGAACAGGTCCTCAAGGAATCAATTCTGAACCACTTAAAGGAGGGGAAAGTGATCAGGAACAGTCAGCATGGATTCACCAAGGGCAAGTCATGCCTCACTAACCTAATTGCCTTCTATGATGAGATAACCGTCTCTGTGGATGAGGGGAAAGCAGTGGATGTGCTATTTCTGGACTTTAGCAAAGCCTTTGATACAGTCTCCCACAGTATTCTTGCCAGCAAGTTAAAGAAGTATGGGCTGGATGAATGGACGGTAAGGTGGATAGAAAACTGGCTAGATGGTCGGGCTCAACGGGTAGTAATCAGTGGTTCCATGTCTAGTTGGCAGCCGGTATCAAGTGGAGTGCCCCAAGGGTCGGTGCTGGGGCCGGTTTTATTCAATATCTTCATTAACGATCTGGAGGATGGTGTGGACTGCACCCTTAGCAAGTTTGTAGATGACACTAAACTGGGAGGAGTGGTTGATACGCTGGAGGGTAGGGATAGGATACAGAGGGACCTAGACAAATTAGAGGATTGGGCCAAAAGAAATATGATGAGGTTCAACAAGGACAAGTGCAGAGTCCTGCACTTAGGACGGAAGAATCCTATGCACTGCTACAGACTAGGGACCGAATGGCTGGGCAGCAGTTCTGCAGAAAAGGATCTAGGGGTTACGGTGGACAAAAAGCTGAATATGAGTCAACAGAGTGCCCTTGTTGCCAAGAAGGCTAATGGCATTTTGGGTTGTATAAGTAGGGGCATTTCCAGCAGATCGAGGGATGTGATCATTCCCCTCTATTCAGCACTGGTGAGGCCTCATTTGGAGTACTGTGTCCAGTTTTGGGCCCCACACTACAAGAAGGATGTGGATAAATTGGAGCGAGTCCAGCAGAGGGCAACAAAAATGATTAGGGGGCTGGAGCACATGACTTATGAGGAGAGGCTGAGGGAACTGAGATTGTTTAACCTGCAGAAGAGAAGAATGAGGGGGGATTTGATAGCTGCTTTCAACTACCTGAAGGGGGGTTCCAAAGAGGATGGATCTAGACTGTTCTCAGTGGTAGAAGATGACAGAACAAGGAGCAATGGTCTCAAGTTGCAGAGGGGGAGGTTTAAGTTGGACATTAGGAAAAACTTTTTCACTAGTAGGGTGGTGAAGAACTGGAATGGGTTACCTAGGGAGGTGGTGGAATCTCCTTCCTTAGAGGTTTTTAAGGTCAGGCTTGACAAAGCCCTGGCTGGGATGATTTAGTTGGGTTTGGTCCTGCTTTGAGCAGGGGGTTGGACTAGATGACCTCCTGAGGTCCCTTCCAACCCTGAGATTCTATGATTCTAAAAATAGATATGTTACTATATGATAACCGAGCAAACAGGTCAATCACAAAAAGTAATATTCCATTCTTTGGTATTCTCGGGAAAATATCTCAGATTCTCAGACAAGTTAGATCTTGTATAAATAGCAGGAGTAAAACTTTTCCTATCTTAGGTCCCAATTCTGGAAAGCATCCCTATTTCTGAGTGCATTTAGGCATCTGCTTAAATCCCACTGAAATCTGTGGCATGTAAGCACATGCTTAAAAGTTACACATGCATGAGTGCTGTCCTGAATAGAACAGGAGTACTTGTGGCACCTGAATAGAGATTCTTTCCAGAACTGGGATCATATGTCCCCATAAGTCTGCAAAGACTTATGCACATGCTTAGCTTTTATGCACTGTAGTATCCTATGGAAATAAACAGGTCTGTTCACCATGAGTAAAGTTAAGCTCATGCATAGTGCAAATCTCAGGTCAAGCTTTTCAAATCTGGGAGCTTAAAGTTAAGCTTCTAAATGAATATAAATAAAAGTAGCCTGACTTTTGGAAGTAGTGAGCACCCACAAATCCTTCTGAAGTCAACTGAAGCTGCAGGTGTCAGTACCTGTAAAAAAATCAAACCACTTTTACTTACATGGATTTGGGAACCTAATTTACAGCACCCAGGTTTGAGCATTTTGGACTCAGTCTAAAAATATATTTTAAATAGAGTGCTAGAACATTTGTACTCACAAAGCTGTTAAAAATATTCATAAATAGCAATTTCTGAAACAAGAAATCATAGAATAATAGAAGTTTGATATAGAAAAGCACCAGTCCATCTCTTCCAGTGCAAGTCTGTTGTATTAGTTTTCCAGTCTAATTGTAAATGCCCAAGTGTTGGGAATACCATCTCTTCTCTTAGGAGACTCTTTCCTGCATATATAGTAATAATACACACCACTGTCAGGAGGTTTTTCCAGTTACTTGGCTTAAATTTTACTTTCCTAATTTCATCCGTTTACCAGTAAATTATCCCACTATTTAATGATTCCTTTCTATTAACGTATTCTTACAATGATACCCTATCATTCCTCTCTCATCCCTCACACATGCACACTCTTAGTAACTGCTTACCCAATATGGAAAACAATACAGTCTAGAGCTGGTAAATGCTAAGGATTTGTTTTACACTCTTAATGGCACATATATTGTTTTGATTCATTAGTTCCTTCTTGAAATCTTGACTAAATCCACAGAGAGCCAACACAAATTACAATCACAGCTAAATTTGACTGGTTACAACAGTCTTTTCAGCCATCAATCACCTGTCTTTCTCCATCTCTGTTTGAGCTTGGACTATCCCATATGCATAAAAATAAGAACCTGAGGAACTGTGTTTGTCTAGTTGTTTAAGTGAATCCCCACATACAGGAAAGTCCATAGTAGTTTTTCTGTCAGATCAAATCAGTCCTCTGGTAGTCCCTGGGACTCACCAGAGCACGATAATATTTTATGTCCAATAGTAACACTGACAAAGAACAGTATGTTTAATTTAGCTTATGGGCTCAGCATGCAGATATTTGGCAGCCGTAACCCATTTCCATAGCTATGTTTCTATTCCCACCACCCCCGGCCTATAAGCAATTAATTTATGCCAATGGTCCAAAGTCAAGGAGCACCACAGAGTACTGTGCAGCAGTCGGCCTGTCTAGTGAATGGTATGATCAGCATTTAAAATGTAACCCTATTATTCTAAATGTAGCTTCTGAATGTTATATAGCTGCGTAACTATTTTCCTAACAATTCATGTGCTAAATTCTACAGGATTTTGCTAAAGACCATCTTTAACTTGACAGCCTGAATTTAGTAAGATAAAGCATACACAGCAAACAATGTGCATGAGCAACTCTGGTTACAAAAAAAGATCAAATAGGCTTTTTTAACCATTAGGAATGGACTGGCTAAAGCACTGGGGCATGAACAAGAGCATCACTGCAAAACAAACATCATGAAATTGAACTATTCCAAGTACTCAACACACGCCATAGTCCTACAATGTATGGGTAAAATTTGTCTTCTTCTTCCAAAAGGACTATATTATTAATTCCAGTTATGAGACACTGCAGTGTCAAATGAAGAGAGCCCAGAGTTTAAACACACTCTCTCTCGCTCTCTATTTGCATATAGGATATGGCCCAATTTCACTGTAGTATCTGTGCACCTACCAAGTGTTTAAAAATAAATATAATAATCGCTCTCTTTCTTCCTTCCCAGACTGTAGGAGATGATATTTGATTTGCATATAGGGCTTTTTCGTGTGTGTATGTGTAAAGAATTTGTCAAGGGGAAGCTAAAATGGACAAATAATTTTCCATTTAGTTCTGAGTGCAGTGAGGTTTGTGGTCATTTCTATCTCTTGCAGGAGTGACTTTCACCAGTCTACGTTTAGCTTCATTAAATGTTTGGATTCCTGCATTCATAAGCCCCTTCCTACTGCTCAACAGCTTTACTTTTCCTGTGGAATCTAGCTGTTGTAGTCATGGACACAGAAGAAGTAGTTACTCTCTCAGATAGTTAGGGCTAATCCCATTGAGGGCTCTGACTACCAGGAGAGCTTGGCTTAACAGTGAAATCCTTGCTCGTCTTAAACACAAAAAAACAGCTTACAAGAAGTGGAAGATTGGACAAATAATCAGGGAGGAGTATAAAAGTATTGCTCAGGCATGCAGGTGTGAAATTAGGAAGGCCAAATCACACTTGGAGTTGCAGCTAGCCGGAGATGTTAGGAGTAACAAGAAGGGTTTCTTTAGGTATGTTAGCAACAGGAAGAAAGTCAAGGAAAGTGTGGGCCCCTTGCTGAATGAGGGAGGGAACCTAATGACGGAGGATGTGGAGAAAGCTAGTGTACTCAATGCTTTTTTTGCCTCTGTCTTCACAGACAAGGTCAGCTCCCAGACAGCTGCACTCTGCAGCACGGTATGGGGAGGAGGTGACCAGCTCTCTGTGGAGAAAGAAGTAGTTCGGGACTATTTAGGAAAGCTGGACGAGCACAAGTCCATGGGGCCGGCTGCGCTGCATCCGACGGTGCTAAAGGAGTTGGCCGATGAGATTGCAGAGCCATTGGCCATTATCTTTGAAAAATCATGGCGATCGGGGGAGGTCCCGGACGACTGGAAAAAAGCTAATGTAGTGCCCATCTTTAAAAAAGGGAAGAAGGAAGATCCAGGGAACTACAGGCCAGTCAGTCTCACCTCAGTCCCTGGAAAAATCATGGAACAGGTCCTCAAGGAATCAATTCTGAACCACTTAAAGGAGGGGAAAGTGATCAGGAACAGTCAGCATGGATTCACCAAGGGCAAGTCATGCCTCACTAACCTAATTGCCTTCTATGATGAGATAACCGTCTCTGTGGATGAGGGGAAAGCAGTGGATGTGCTATTTCTGGACTTTAGCAAAGCCTTTGATACAGTCTCCCACAGTATTCTTGCCAGCAAGTTAAAGAAGTATGGGCTGGATGAATGGACGGTAAGGTGGATAGAAAACTGGCTAGATGGTTGGGCTCAACGGGTAGTAATCAATGGTTCCATGTCTAGTTGGCAGCCGGTATCAAGTGGAGTGCCCCAAGGGTCGGTGCTGGGGCCGGTTTTATTCAATATCTTCATTAACGATCTGGAGGATGGTGTGGACTGCACCCTTAGCAAGTTTGCAGATGACACTAAACTGGGAGGAGTGGTTGATACGCTGGAGGGTAGGGATAGGATACAGAGGGACCTAGACAAATTAGAGGATTGGGCCAAAAGAAATATGATGAGGTTCAACAAGGACAAGTGCAGAGTCCTGCACTTAGGACGGAAGAATCCCATGCACTGTTACAGACTAGGGACCGAATGGCTGGGCAGCAGTTCTGCAGAAAAGGACCTAGGGGTTATGGTAGACAAAAAGCTGAATATGAGTCAACAGTGTGCCTTTGTTGCCAAGAAGGCTAATGGCATTTTGGGTTGTATAAGTAGGGGCATTTCCAGCAGATCGAGGGATGTGATCATTCCCCTCTATTCAGCACTGGTGAGGCCTCATTTGGAGTACTGTGTCCAGTTTTGGGCCCCACACTACAAGAAGGATGTGGATAAATTGGAGCGAGTCCAGCAGAGGGCAACAAAAATGATTAGGGGGCTGGAGCACATGACTTATGAGGAGAGGCTGAGGGAACTGGGATTGTTTAGTCTGCAGAAGAGAAGAATGAGGGGGGATTTGATAGCTGCTTTCAACTACCTGAAAGGGGGTTCCAAAGAGAATGGATCTAGACTGTTCTCAGTGGTAGAAGATGACAGAACAAGGAGTAATGGTCTCAAGTTGCAGAGGGGGAGGTTTAGGTTGGACATTAGGAAAAACTTTTTCACTAGTAGGGTGGTGAAGAACTGGAATGGGTTACCTAGGGAGGTAGTGGAATCTCCTTCCTTAGAGGTTTTTAAGGTCAGGCTTGACAAAGCCCTGGCTGGGATGATTTAGTTGGGTTTGGTCCTGCTTTGAGCAGGGGGTTGGACTAGATGACCTCCTGAGGTCCCTTCCAGCCCTGAGATTCTATGATTCTATGACAGACATCTTGAAACTGTATTCAATGAAAAGTCTGTAGAGAGAGCAGAGGACAGAAAGATTGTGTTCATGGTGGCCCATGTGTCTAAGTACAGTAAAAGGGCTGCATTTTGTACCAGATGGAATTTTCAGAGCTTCATTCTTAGATCAAATGAATTGCAACAACCTAAATGAGATGTCAAATGTATGGATCACTGGGGCCAGGTCTTGGCTTCCAGACTCTGCAAAACAGCTGTGTAATTTCAGGCTAGAGCATGGAAGTCATATTCACTGCTAACAACTCAGCTAGTGTCTTGGAACTGCCCCCCAAGTGTTGGGAGGCTTCTTATCTAGAGGATCATGTTCCTTTCCTCTTGTTTTTTCCAACAGACCTCTATTAAGCTAGTCCAATGCATTCATATAGGAAAGTCTAATAACCCAATACAGTAACTTCACCTCACTGATCCAGTCACATACAGTTTTCATAAAATTACAGATCAGTATTCTTAGATTAGTACATAGCAGCTCCACATCCACCAAACTTCCCTCTTCCTACCAGCATCACCTCAGTCTTGCTCTGATGGTGTATTGCTGGCACTTCACCCTGTATTGTCTCACCAACACTCCTAATGGATGCTGAATACCAAGGGTCAGAGGACTGAGCTTTGTGGGACTCGTAGGCATGGACAGGAGTTGGAAGAACAGCTCCCCATGAGGATTCTCTGGGCTCATTTTGAGAGGAAAGACATCAGCTATTACAGGGCATCTCCATTCACCCTTCTCTGTTGCTTTTGGGGGTGGAACAGAAGTATTTGGAGATCAGAAGTATCAGAGGTCCGCACATTTCCCAGAGATCTGGCAGACAGTGTACAGATGTGATTTCCTTCTCTGTGGATAAGAAAAAGTCATTCACCAGAGCAACAAGTGCTGTTTCTGTACAGTGCTCTAAAACCACCTCGACAAGAGGTGTAGAGATTTTGCGGCACAGTTAAAGCGACAAAGGGTCAGTGTAGATGCTGTCATTCATTATGTCGACATATCTGGCCTTCCCCAGTATCCCACAATGCCTGCTGTGACCACTCTGCTCACTGTTTTGAACTCGGCTGCCCTGCAGGCATGCGCCCCTCCCCTTTCAAAGTCAGGGAAGCTTTGACACTCCTCAGCATGGAGAGCTCCCAGAACTGCTGAGGATGCCGCTCCTGGTAGCTAAGGAGGCTGTGGGAGAACTCTGAGGGAATCACAGAACTATTAATGTGGAATCAGCAGGCAGGCATAGTGGACTGTTGCTGTGGGGGAGGAGGAGGGAAACTGCTGTGCAGAGCCAGGAGAGGTGGGAGGTGATGTGGGGGGAGCGTCCCTCTCCCCCAGGATTGGGTGCTCAGGCTGCTGTCTGAATATAAAGAGACAGCATGCCACATACTCACTTCCCACACACACACTTGTCCCTGTCACACAAACTCCCCACCCTACCTCCCCCACATTTCAGTTGAAAAGTGGCTGGCAATCTAGTAGGATGCCCATGGAACGATGCAATTGAGAAACCTGCATCATTTGATGCTGTACCTGCCCCATGAGCCATTGCAAACCCTTCCCAAAGCACCCTGCAGCCAGTTGCACAGTGGGGTAGCTACCCATAGTGCACTGCTCTGTGTGTTGATGCAAGAGCTGCTAGTGTGGATGCGCTCTTTTGTTAGAAGGAGCATAGTGTGGACATGCAACAATGGTTTAATTAAAGTGCTTTAATTAAAGAGGCATAACTTTTGTCAACAAAACTCTGTAGTGTAGACATAACCTGAGTAAAACCTGAGGTACTGGAAGCTAATAAGTGGTATGGGGAGGCTGTTTGTTAGCTTCTCTATTAGCTTGCATACAAAGCTGCTAAGTATAAAGCTTCCACCTGCCTTGTCTGTTAGATGCAATTACATACTTCTGTGGTTAATTGAAAAAATTGCCTGAAGTTTAGTGGCAAATAGCTAGAAAGCCTGAAGCAACTTAGGCTATTAGGCAGACTCTCTGTTCTTTTTTTCCCTTTACCTCTCATCTTTTCTCTTGCACAGCAATCTTAATGACAATAGAAACATTACAACAGGAGGTTTAGACTTGCTGCATGTTACAACTCTGTGAACAACATACTGCCCAAAAGGTTACTTCCCTGTAATGGGAGCTCTCCAAGATGGTTGCCTGCAAGAGTGCCTCCATGCTGTCAGATATGCCTGTACACTTCTTGTCTTCACCAAAATCCTTTAGAAAGCTTGGACTATCAGGACCACACACATAGTTCCTTTAGGGTACTGACCATTCAGGATCAAGGTTGTATAAGAATATGCAGCCCTGCCCAACCCCTCAGCTCCTTTCACTACTTCAGAACCCACTATATGGACACCAAATACATGGGATGGAGGCTGGTTGGGCAGACAACCATCTCAAAGTACTCCAATTACAGGGCAGTTTTCCTTCTTTGAGGGTTGCCTTCACAAATCCACACTCTTGCAAATCTGTTAACAAGTAAGAGGCTGAGAGTCTGAGGAAGACTGTACTAAAGACTAACATTATACCAGCCAACTGCGCATCAGATCTTGAAGCTATTCCTGATCAATGTTTCTGTAAATTACAGTATTTGTATGGAGTTACATAGTCCAGTGTAATCAACATGCTGATGACATGTAGCTCCATGTCTCGTACTTCTGAAGTGTCCGGCAGAGATAGGTATTTGGATAAAAAACAGCTGATTTGTGTCCCTCTCAGGTAAGACAGAAATTATGCTGGCCAGTAGAGGGAAGCATTGAAGAACAGCCAAATACAACCTCTAGTCCCTATTCCATTTCCCCACTTACTGTCAAAGTGGATTGCAATCTTGAAGTGTTACTCTTCAGGGCATTCTGCACCAAAACATTAAAAATTCTGTTCACAATATTTTAAAATTCTGCATTTTATTTGTCAAATAAATGTGGAGACTAAATGTGGAGACTCCAGCATGTTATTGGGGAGCACAGGCCACTGGCTGCACAGAGGTGGGAGATCACTGTGCAGCTCCCCCCCGGGACACAGACTCAATGGTGAGACTTCACCCAACCCTGACACAGGGCAAGAACTGGATCTGCCCCAGAAACACCCCAGGGCCCTGCTCCTCTGTGCCAGGTGCACCAGGTGTGGGCAGGCAGGCTCAGCAAGGCAGGATCCAAGTGTGGAGGAGTTTAGTGTGGGGGATCCAGGTGTGGGATGAGAGGGTTCTGTGTGGGGCAATCTGGGTGCAGGAGGCTCAGTGGGGGGTCCAGGTGAAGGGGTCTGGATGCACAGGGGTTTGTTGTAGGGTTCTGGGTGTAATGGTAATGGGGACTCTACAGGCGAAGGTGGCTGGGGCTCAGTGTGGGGGGGTGATAGAACTCATCAGGGGGATTTGGGTGTGGGGCACAGATGCTGGAGGAGTGGAGCTCAGAGGGGTGGGGATCCAGGTGCAGCTAGCTGGGGCTTGGTGGGGGGATCCAGATGTGGGTGGCTCATTGGGGTGGTGCAGGGGGAGTGTGAGTGGGGCTTGTCAGGGGGGTTCTGGGTTTGGGGGGAGTGAGGCTCGGTGGGAGGGTCTGGGTATGAGAGGGTCTGGATGCATGGGAGTTGGGCGGATGGGGGAGCAGCTCCCTGTACAGTGATTCCTCCACCTGCAGCTGAGGAGAGATGGGTGCAGGAAGTGCGTGGATCTTCTCTGAGATCCTTCCTGTCCGATGAGTAAAGAAAGACAGAAGATTGTGGAAGTGAGCCATTGGCAAGGAAAGTGGTTTAGGGTGGAGGGTTTGGGTTTTGTGGAACGTTGGTCCACCTTCTATGGGGAGAAGTTTAAACGGCCTCCATCTCAGCTGAAGGGGAACAATCTTCTTGGAGACAGGCTGGCTAGATTAATCAGGAGGGCATTAAACTAATAACAAGAGTGGAGGGTAAAGGAAGGGAAAATATGAGCACTCAGCATAAAAATCAAGATGTTGAGAACAAAATTAATCAAGGAACCAAAGGATATTAAGGCAATTCTTTAATCAATTATTCTTTAATAATTGCCTACACACAAATGGTAGGTGCATGAGTAACAAACAAGAGTAATTGGAATTGCTCAGCTATGAGCATTAATTTGATCTAGCTGGTATTACTGAAACCTGCTGGGAAGATTTGCACAGCTGGAATGATAAAATTAATGGTTATAACCTAGTTTGGAAGAATCAAAATGGGCAAAAAGGGAGGGGGAGTGGCACTGTCAAAAATATCATTACTTGTTTCTGAGTGACTGATAATTTGGAAGAAAATGACCTTGAATGCTTATGGATCAATGCTCTAACAAAATGCAGTATTAGTTGGTGTCTGCTGCAGATCACCAAATCACACTAGGGAACAAGTTGATCAGCACCTTACACACCTATCCATAACATGTAGGGGGAAAGACCTGTGTGATCATGGGGGACTACAATTTGAGTGACACATGCTCCACGTGTCATGCTGCCAGTACTTAGAATTTTCTAAACATTATAGATGATAATTTCCTAACTCAAAGAGTGTTGCATCCAACATAGGGGGATTCTTTATTAGCCTTTGTCTTAACGGATAAAGGAGAACTGATCACAGAACTAAAAATTAATGGCAACTTAGATACAAGCAATCGTGACTTGATCACACTTATAATGTGCAAACTGAATAAAGTCTAAACCAGTAATGATGCTTTAAAAAGGTCAGTTTCACAAAGCTGAAAACAATTAAGAGCCAAATCAGCTGGGAGGAAAACTTTAATCAGAAAAAAGTGAATGATCATTGGGAACTGTTTAAGAACACTTTACTATATGCCCCAAAAGCCAAAATTCCACAATAGAGGAAGAAAGCCACATTGGTTAAAAAAAAAATCACCCTGGTTTAGAGAGTAAGTGAAGGAATCTATAAAATAATTTTTAAAACCAGTATATAAGAAATGACAGAAAGGGGAAGTTGATAGCAATGAATATGAAATCAGAAGCTGGGAATTGTAGAAAACTGATCAGGAGAGCAAAGGGACGCAAGGTGAAAGCTATAGACTGCATAGTCAGCAGAATTAAGGACAATAAGGAGGAGTTTTTAAAGTATATTAGGAACAAAATGAATCCTAACAATGGAACTGGTCCATTACTAGACCAAAATGGTATAATTATCAATAATAATGCAGAAAAGGCAGAAGTGTTCAGTAAATATTTCTGTTCTATATTTGGGTAAAAAACAACAACACATGATGTACTTGTCATAAACATACAGCTAAGGGTAGCATAAAATACCAAAATGGTATAATTATCAATAATAATGCAGAAAAGGCAGAAGTGTTCAGTAAATATTTCTGTTCTATATTTGGGTAAAAAACAACAACACATGATGTACTTGTCATAAAACATACAGCTAAGGGTAGCAGGTTAATCCCTCCTTTACCTGTAAAGGGTTAAGAAGCTCAGATAACCTGAGCTGGGGGAGGGATAGCTCAGTGGTTTGAGTATTGGTCTGCTAAACCCAGGGTTGTGAGTTCAATCCTTGAGGGGGCCACTTAGGGATTTGGGGCAAAATCAGTACTTGGTCCTGCTAGTGAAGGCAGAGGGCTGGACTCCATGACCTTTCGGGGTCCCTTCCAGCTCTATGAGATAGGTATATCTCAAATTATTATAACCTGGTTGGCACCTGACCAAAAGGACCAATAAGGGGAGAAGATCCTTCCCCCACAGATTTGAAAGTTTTTTGTTTTTGGGTTCCTTTGTTCTCTCCGGGTCAGCGAGGAACCAGGGCAGGGAAAATACATCTTCCTAAGCCATATCTGAACTAAGCATCTAATATTCAGAAATAGTAAGTAATAGCAATGAAATGCGTTAGATTATCTTTTGTTGTAGCTTGTGAATTTTCCCTGTGCTAAGAGGGAGGTTTATCCCTGTTTTTGTAACTTTAAAGTTTTGCCTAGAAGGGAAATCCTCTGTGTTTTGAATCTTTTTGCTACCCTGTAAAGTTATCTTTCATCCTGATTTTACAGAGGTGATTCTTTTATCTTTTTTTAAAATAACTTCTTTTAAGAACCTGACTGTTTTTTCAGTGTCCTAAAGACCCAGGGGGGTTGATCTGTGCTCACTTTGTAACCAATTGGTTAGGATATTATTCTCAAGCCTCTCCAAGGAAGGGGGCGTAGGGACTTGGGGGGATATTTTGGGGGAGGTAGGGCTCCAAGTGGCCCTCACTGAATGTTTGTTTAAATCACTTGGTGGTGGCAGCGATACCAAGGGCAAGGAAGGAATTTGTGCCTTGGGGAAGTTTTAAACCTAAGCTGGTAGAAATAAGCTTAGGGGGGCTTTCATGCAGGTCCCCACATCTGTACCCCAGAGTTCAGAGTGGGGAGGGAACCCTGACAGTACTAATATCCTATAACACTCTTTTCATTCCACTAGCATCTCAGAGGGATGTTTAACAGGAGCCACTAAAATTTGACTTTATAAAATCAGCAAGTCCAGATAACTTGTATCCAAGAGTTTTAAAAGAGATGGCTGAGGAGCTGTCTGGACCACTAATGTTGATTTTCCAAAAAGTATTCGAGCACTGGGAAAGTTCCAGAAGACTGGAAGAAAGATAATGTTGTGCCAGCATTTTAAAAGGGTAAACAAAGTGAGCTGGGTAATTATCAGCCTGTCAGTCTGACACTGATCCCAGATAAGATAATGGAGTGGCTGATGGGGGACCTGATTAATAAAGAATTGAAGGATAATAGATGTAAGCAGAGTCAGGATGAGCTCTACCCTGACATCTGGTGGTAAATTATGGGGAGTGCAGAAAGAAGTTTCATGTATTCGCATTGGTATTTCAATTATTTGCATTGGCACTCCCACTCTCATTAGCATAGCACACAGCAGCCTGGGATGGCTATTTTCACTGCCAGAAAGTTAGGTGCAACAAGGCTCTGAACCCTTCCAGCAAGGAATGCTGCACTCTATCTCCGGAAGGGGAGAAAACAAGCACAAGGGAGGGAGGGATCAGCCAGACCCTGTGCTACCTAGAAGGGTTTGCTTTGCCCAAGCCGGTGTCTCCAAGGCTAAAAAGGACTGAGCCTGCTGAGGAGAAGAAGGTACTTTGCCACAGTGTGTACAGTGCCTAGCACACTGGCTTTAGGCACTGCTATGAACAATAATGCTGCAAAAATATTAAAAACAAAAAACCAAGGTCATAATTACAAACCAATTTGAATAGTCATAAACGAAGCAATACAAGAAATAGTTTTCCCATCCCCTTTTGATCAGAAAAAAGATAAAGCTAAAGACACGTGTTTTACTGTAGAACCTTCCGTTTGACTGAGAAAAAGAATATGTTGTAAACTTCAACAAAGAAAGACTGGTTGCCTTGCTGGATTACTGCCTGCTGGAGTTATTTTTGTATGTGTGCTGTGCTTTAGTTTAAGTTTGCTAGGAACAGAACTGTATATTTTTACAGCTATAGAAAGGAAATGTCTCCATGTCCAGAGGTAGAAACTATAGAAATTTCATAATTAAAGTCATTCCAAGCACAAAGAAATTAATAATGTAACATATATTTTGTACATAACATTCACTTTAGAAAGGGATACATAAATCAGAGTGAAGAGATGGAGAATGAATACCGTACTTTCCTTTCCTTCTTTTCATTCAAAGGTACGTTGAATTGATACTGACACACAAGTACAATAGTTTCAGAAAGAAAAAAAGGACTGTATGGTGTAGCAGTTATGAAATTGCATGAACTTAACCAAGGACTTAATATCAGTAAAATTGTTAAACTAGGGTAACTAGTAAATTTGTGGGGAAGAAAAAGGATTAAAATGTATTAGGCTACGTGCACATTATAAGCTAGGGGTCTGATTCCTTGGCTCACGTACTCGTATAAATAGCAGCATAGTTGCAGTAGCACTGTTAGCGGAAGCAGAAGCATGTCCGAATTGTGCTGCACACATAACCACCGGTTTCAGAAGGGCTTGGCACAGAACAGCCATGCCTCTGATGCCACTACCAGTGCTACCACAGTTAGAGTGCTATTTATACTCACGGTGTATAACATAGCCTTAAAGTGGCAATAATATTACTGAAGAGATGAACAACAGAACCTGTAACAGCAGCATATAGACCCAAATAGAGAGTTTCCTTCTTAGGTAGTGTGCAGTAGGAAGAGGGAATAAGGAGCATCCCCCTTACGTGGCCCCATAAGGGACAGCTAGAAATGCAATCCCTGCACTTGCAGGAGTTTAGTGACTGTTGCCAAATCACAGTAATTTACTGGAATGGTCATGGGAACAGGGTTATAGCTCCACCCCACTTCCATGCTACATGGGGAGCGGGGAGAGAGAGAGAGGGTAATGCAGCATCATTTTAAAAGGGTGTCACAGATTGCTCTCTCCCAGAGAAAGGAGGGATATCCCTCTCCAGTGGGTTGACTCCAGGCTGCCCCAACCCAGGGTACTACTGTCTCAATGTCACAATCGTAGAGTTGTAGGACTGGAAGGGACCTCGAGAGGTCATCTAGTCCAGTCCCCTGCACTCATGGCAGGACTAAGTATTATCTAGACCATTCATGACAAGTGTTTGTCTAACCTGCTCTTATCTAGTCCATAACGAATTGCATGAGAAAAACAAAGGCCATTAGGTCAGATTCAGTCCACATGCAGCCTGCATTTACAACCAGGAAGCCTTGTTTACATTAACACAACAGCATGAATTAGAAGTGCTGGATTTGGTTTCTTATCTTCTGTCACAAAATCAAATAATGTGGGGTTGAAATTCCCAGCCTAGTGTATTTGTTTTAAAATTTAGTTTATAATGATTCAACTTTAGTGACTTATAATGGAATAAAAGCCAGTCTTCCACTGGTTCTGAGCTATTTCAGCTTCTATCAGTATAAAATTGTTCAAAAGTGCTCAACTCAAGCCATGCACTACTGAGATATGGGCAACGGTAGTTGTAAAACTTGCAGATTAAATTTTGACACACAACCATTTCTGTTTCAGAAGATCTATTTCTAAAGAATGGTGCTGGGAGAAATATCATATACTATTTACAACTCCTTTACTTTTTTTTACTGCACCAAATAAACAATTGATGTTATCTCTTGAGTATGTACCTGTATGCACTACAGAACATTCAGAATTCAAAGCTTGGAGTTAAAAACATGGCTGCTGGCTCATAGGATATGGAATGGCACATGTCAAATACTGATGGAGGTGAATAGAAATCCCATTTTCTCCACTGATACTCATTGACATTCCGAAAGGTAAACAGTTGGAATGTTAATTTTTTAGGAATACCCAGTGGCTATGCTATGACATTATTTCAAGAGGTACCTACACTGGAGACACTTTCCCTGAAAATAAAGCAAAACACATGATTATGTCTCTATGAGAAAGGAGGCATAATAAGTAGCAAAATACATCCCATCTGTACCTAATAATACTGGTATCTTAGGGGACTTGAATCATCCCATATGCAGAGGCTGAAAAACAGAACATTCTTTAGCATCAGTTTAATAATAAGCTGCTGCTGAGCAGATTCATGAGCTAGCTAGGTACACAATTACCTCTAGCTAGCTACTAATATCTGGATCAAAACCAGACAGCTTCAGCCGACAGTAAAAAAAATAACACAGGAAACCTGACTCACAAAAGCTCCAACAGTACACAGCACCATCACATGTAGGAAGATATCAGATGGGTTGTGTATAGACGGGGGATATTCTCTTAAATTCTCCCCACAGTCCAAGCTCAGCCCACCTGTGATGACAAAATAAGATGACACTCACGGGAGATTGTGAAGATCTTCAGAATCTGATTAACGCTTTTCTTTCTCAGATGTGATCAGAAGTGAAATAGCTAATGGGGACTTTTAAATATTCCACATTAGGCTTCAGAGTTAATACTGAGATTAATATAGACAGTTCACACCTCTCAGAGAGATTGCTTTAGGTTGCCTTATAATGATGTTTACATCAGTCTTATTAATTTACAACTTCACATTTTGACGGGTTCCTTTGCAAGTATAAGGGTTAGGCACTTAGTTTTTCACGATGACAATTTCGATTCTGAAACACACGACTACAGCTCCCACAGTACAGTACCTGCTCACTTATCCCCAGATGTTGCCCCTATGACACTGCAATATATTGCCATATGGTGGATCTTCAGGACTGTGCTTTGCCCACACTTTTTTTTTTAATTTATTTATTACAGGCAGCCATACCTACTTTTATTTTACAGAGCACAGTACACAAGTAGACAGAGCATAAGCAACCCCACGCCCCCACTCATGGCAAGAGCATAGGGACATAAACTTTCTGGGTTGTAATTCGTACTCTTTTCTGCCAGTAGGACTATACATTATTTTCTTTATCATGTGATTTGCAAACAGTGCCACATTAGAACCTCCTATATCTCATGAAGCTAAAAATGCAAAATGAAGGTGAAAGGGGAGAGGAGAAGCTATTTTTCTCTCTACACCCCAGATGCAAATGTTGCCCACCGTCAATGTGTCTCAGTCTCCCGCTGTGCCTCATCACAAAAAGTCAGTTATAGCAACCAGCAACAGACGTGCTCTTTAGCTCAAGCTGGAGACACTTATGCTTTCAGGTCTGGAAGTGCCTCATTCAATCCTAAACTGGTGAACATCACACAAATTTCCTTAACCTTGGGATCAAGGTCCCAAATTCATGGTTCACAACTCTCTGTACAAAAGCCTGTATTTCAGGAAATGATGAATCTTGTTTCAGACCTGTTTTTTATAGCATTGGCCTATCTGCAACTATGGCAACAGCAAACAGCTGTTTAATAAAGTACA
The DNA here is from genome assembly GCF_020497125.1 of Mauremys mutica. Lineage (NCBI taxonomy): Eukaryota > Metazoa > Chordata > Testudines > Geoemydidae > Mauremys > Mauremys mutica. The sequence continues at coordinate 64,598,582 of NC_059072.1, forward strand.
ATGCCTCCATAGTGCAGTTTGATGGGATTATCTGCAGTACCATGCAATGTGCTTGAAAATAATGTATATTTTCTTAAAAGTAAATTATGCAGTTATTTTGCTGAGAACTCTCAGATGACTTTCATACTTACTCCTGAAATCTGAGCTAATTTGCCTATTTTTTCAGCCATGTGAATGAGACAATTAGGAAACATAATTCCTGGAATTGGTAAGTATTAACTTTTCCAACCTTGGCTTCCCCGGTTTGCAAACTTGGGAAGAGTGCTAAGAAGGAAGAGCAGAGGTGTGGATAGTCAGGATTAAAGGGATTTGGAAGAGATGGAAAATAGTCTGCACACATCTACTAACAATTATGCCAAACTCCATAGCCAATGCCATCAGTCCCTCACTTTCATTAGCCACAAAACAAAAGCAAAATCTAAACCACCAGGAAAAGGAGAGAAAAATGCTTCTATTTTACCTTTAAAAATATCAGCTCACGCACACAGTCCCACTGAAATCAGTCATTCAGAGAAAGGTGAATAACAGTGACAGAACTGAGCCCACAATTATTTTGGTTATATGGATATTTAATTTGTGGCCACCTTCAAGTATTTAGAGCTCCACAATTTAAATTCCATACTTTGCTGAACCTGTCATTTCAAATGCCCTTGGTTATACTCCGATATCTAGCTTTAAATGCATGCAGTTTCATTTGTGTAAGACACCTACTGAACACTAATGGCCTGGTTTTCAGAAGTGCTGAGCATCCACAACTCCCGCTGAAATCAGTGGGAGCTGCAGGTACTCAGCACATTTGCAAATCAGGCCATAAGAGTGGCTTGATTACTACTCCTGAGAGCTGGAGAGATTATTTTAAACCCAAGTTTGAAAGGTATCAAATGGGGACTAGCGCATTTAACTGTGTCCCTTAGAACACAGAATTTAACTAAAGCTGATTCACTGGTCTTCATATAACAGGTTGGAGTAATTTGGGTAACAGCTATCGTTTAATAAACTGACTGAAAATATATTAACCCACACACTTCCCTTTCCTTTTATTGGCTTGTTCTTGTCATAGCGCTTGCAGATTATTCCTATTTTTCAGTGGAGTCATGGTTACAAATTTACACTTTGAAGGTATTAGTACCATTATTGGCAATCTATATACCTGATATATTTTAAAGTATTTTAATTAATTGAGTTGAATGAGCTCTCTTTTGAACTAAGAGCTACTGGGAGAATTGCAGGATATTTATGATTTGAACCATTAACAATATTTGCCAAGCTACTCAACAGTAGCTGAACTGAAATCTCTCCACGATTGTTCTATTTGTTAGACTGTTGATGCTAGTTTGTTCAAGAGACACAGACTTTTTTTAAATTTCACTCAAAAAACACTCAAAAAAGAAGGGATTTTGTTTGATAATGTCCATCAGTTGGTTCTGTGTTTTCTCATGTAGGACGGAATATATAGCTGTGTCCCCTTTTGAGATTTTCTATATATAATTTATTAATGCACCATAGTAACGTGTGACTTTTTACATCTTCATGCCTAACATATACTTAGTAAAACGTTATTTTTTAATCCAATACCTTCCCATCTTAAGTTCACTTTTTCTAACGCCTATTTGTAATATCTAAATATCTAAAAATCTATCAAAAAGCAAAGCTATTTTATGCAATAGAGCTTAACATGCACCAGTTCAACTTGCTAGTACAGTATGTACATACGTTTCCACCTCTTTCCCCCCAATACTTATGGAACCAGTTTAAGAAAACATCCTTATTCAGTTCAGAATTTAAGCACACTAACGTCAATGAGACTTAAACACCTACTTAAAGTTAAGCACATGCTTAAGTACTCTCTGAATTGAGAGCTAAATCTGGTATGCACATACCACCTTCAATGCATCACAGCAAAATTATTTTTAAAATGTTAATAAGAGTACACTGTATTTGCATATTGACAACAATACTTAAGAATACCAGTGAGCACCCTTAATATGGCGAAGACACTATTTACACTATGACTGGTTCCAGACAGCTGAATGTTTGCAGCTAATTCTCCATATGACACTTTAAAAAAAATCAGGAGTGTAAGCTTTTGGGAGATTCCTCTTGCATCTGTCATGTCCTATAAAGCCAAATGCAAACTGAAACCAAGTTCACTTATCTTTTGACACAGTAGTTGCATGTCCAAATCTCTTTTGTGGTTTTGAAAATCTCAGCCACAATGCTGAACATCTGACATCACAGCTGCCATGGTAACAGATTTAGTCCAACAGATTTAATTAAAAAATAAAATAAAAAAGCTTCGGATTAGTCTGCTAAATGCATATTAAAAAACACATGCCTGATTTTCGGAAGTGGTAAGCACCCAGTAGTTCCCATCAAGATAAATTTATGACAGAACTTTAATAATAGAATATAGAGAGATTTTCATCACTAATATTTAGAAGGAGGTGTGCTTCTTGGGTTTTCCATATTGCATGATGTTCTAGGAAGTGACACTGAATGAGATTTAGAACAGGAACACAGGTCCCAGAGGTTAAGGTCCTTAAGAAACAGATACTGTATCTGTCAAGCTCTGAATCACTGGATGTTTGTTAAGGTTCTCCTGGGGAACATGTTGCTTGGACAGCTGCCAAGGAGGAGAATGTATGACATGCCCTTGCCTTCAGGATACCATTGATTCCAAAGAAAAGCATAATGTGGCCTAGGACACTGATCCTAGGACCTGAAGGCACTGCTGAGACAGCAACGTGTCCTGAGGATTTTAGAGATGTAGAGTGAAATCCTGACCCCATCAAAGTCAATGGGAAAACTCTTCCTGACTTTAATGGGGTCAGGATTTCACCCTAGTTTATGATCAATAGATTATTCCAGCTTCTGTCATAAGTCTAGCTCCCAGATTAATTAGTTTCTGTGTCCAAAGAAGAGATCTGAATGGATGAGTTATAAAGAAACCACGTGTCATTGAGTGTACTCTTTAAAGGGTGCTTCATTAGGTGGGAATGTAAACATAATACATGGCAGAAGTAATATCACTATTCAATTCATCACCAGGCAAGTTGTGCCAGAGAAGAGCTGCCTGGCATAGAGAGCACTGGCATAAAGAAAAGAAGACCAGAGAAAAAAGATTTTGAGAAGAAAGTTCTATGAAAGTAAGAAAAGAGGCAATAACATGGACTATCTGCTAGCTGCTGCTTGGTCTCCACAGGCAACCAAACTGGAGCCAAGAATGAAATGCTGGGACTGGGAAATGGTCTCATTAAAAGTTCTCAAACTGCCCCTACCAAACCCCAAGAGTACCTTCAGGATTTCTGGAGGTACAAGCTCATGAAAAAGTCCACACTAACTTGCAATATCATTGCCAAATATCAGTCTGCCATTGGAGAGACATGTACTGGGGGGGGGTCAATTGGCCACAGCTTTTAGTAAATATAACAAAACAAAAACAATCAGACCTAAACCAAGCAGAAAGCTTTTGCCAAACTTGACTGTGATCCATGTGCACTGTTAATCTGCTTCATTACAGGAGATTGAAACATTTGTTGATTTGTGAGATCTTACCCTTGGACTGGTTACCCAGACCCCCAAAATGGTTTAATCTGATTTGCTAGCTTTCGCACCGACACTTTCCCTCTGTCCATTACAAATCTCTCTGCATGTTAGTACTCTACGTTTAAGTCTCAACACCCTGTCCCAAGAACATGCTTGATGAGACAGTCACTTGATCCAAAACTACTTTACAACTGCTTTGTGGGCCACCCCAACTAACAGATCCAGGATGTGAACATGAGTCCTGAGTGGACCAGCAATTTTGGATTGGGATGACAGCTCTAACTAGGTTTGCGCAGTGCAGCTGCTGGAGCGTTCCTCCTTGCCCAATTAATGCCATCAGTTGCAACTGGTTTCTTTCCTCCTCTGCTCATAGATCAAGTTCTCTATTCCATTCTCTAACTCATGGGCAATTTTGTTTCTTTGGAACAAGATACTTTGCTATGCATCACTTCTCAATTTATTGCTCTGCATATGTCCCTGCTGGAATACCTGGAAGTAGATCTTCGGGGACAGAAAATAATTTCCCCAGGGTCTTTCCATTCTAGTTTGACATTCCATGGATGTTTTTTGCTTACAGCAAGTTTTAGCCTCTCCTAGGTTCCAGAGACATTGCATACATACAGAAGATAATGTGTACATATACTGAGTATATATAATAAATTGTATATATCCAGTATGTATATATGCACTGTATTAAAATATACACACACTGCACAAAGGGTTTTAAACAAATAGAAAATGTGGCTCTAATTATTTATAAGAATTGTGATGCTGGAAATGTATACAAAAGACAAAGAAGGAATGCACAATGAAGTATTTCTTTTTGCCGCCAATAATTACATTTCCAACAGAAAAACTTTAGTCACCATCATTTATCATGTTCCAGTGATGGAAATTCATGGTTGTATGGTTACATTTTCTGTCAAATTGAATGCCTATGAGTAGTATTAAAAATGCTTGTTTTAGCTTATTAGACTATCCCTGAGAAGTCTGCAAGAAATATTAACATATACAGTTATGTCTCTAGCAGTACTTCATAATTTACAAAGCTCATAAGATTGACAGGCAATAACGATACAACTGGCAGCCAGCCTAATCTGTGTAATGACCTGCATTTCACAGTTGTTAACACAGTTATCAGAATTAGACTATCACCAAAAATCTATAGACAGATAGTGGGAATATATATTTTTTTTAATTCAGCATATTACCTCTCAACAACAGCAACCCTGGACGTTATTTTAATATGGTTTCCATAGCTGACAGTACTGTAGCTTCTAATAAGGCGTAAGTCACAGTGGCAGTACTTTCATTAAGGGATCTCACTATTCTGCAAACACTTATGCAGTCCCAATTCATAATCAAGCTCTGAGAGTCTAATGCATGTGAAAATTCAAATACAATTCTTTATACCATAATCAATTTCTGAAAGTACCAATATGTACAAACATTCATAACTGTGTACCAATATGTACAAACATATTGGAAGGGTAGATATGTTCAAGTTACTAAACAAAAAATAATAGGAATATGAAGTAAAATTTGTTATTGTAAGACACTAAAATATAGAACATGACCATGTTCTTAACTCGTTCATATAAATCCTCTGGACCTTCTCTTCATCCCAAAATATTTAGTTTCTTCGTGAGGCTGTGAATTATTTGAATCTTTATTAGGATTTCACCTGACAACACTATGCAACATTCCCCTCCTAGCTTTACTGTACAGATTCCTATGTTAACAACTCAATTATTTTTATTTAAAAAATACTTTTAAGTTTCATAGTTTCAAATTGTACCTTTTTTTTAATTGCCACAGATATGAATGTAATATTTTTATGTATATCAAAGAGCTTCTTATTCAAACGCCATGTATGGTCTTATGTGAATGTTAAATATTTTCAGTCTCCTAATTAAATACTTATTTGGAATTTTAGAAGAGATGGAAAAATCGTACAGTATTAGGTTCCATTCCCACAACGTGCCATTGCAAGGATAGTTCCCTATAGTACATCTTCTAGCTTTTTGGCCACCCTACTGGTAAAATCAATGGCGCTTTGACCACTTCCTTTGAGCAACCAGACCACAGCTTATTGCACCTCACTGTAAAGAATTTTCCCCAAATAGTCAGCTCAAATTTTCATTTTCTTCATTTCATCCAATCACTCCACATTATACTTCTCTTCATAGTTCTTCTCTATTGTTGGCATTTACATCCTTCAAATAGTACTGGACCATTTCCATATGGCCTCTTAGATCACTGTTTCCAGAGCAGTCGGGCAAAACCTTGACTCAGTACATGAACTTTATAGAGATCGGGGGGAAGAGTGTAGGAAAGAAAGGAGAAAGTGAAACTTATGCTGTATACATACAATTGACATCCCTGAAAGGCACTCAGTAATTGGCTATTTTAGTAAATGGGAAAGGTCAAGGTAACCTTCAAATGAAATACCAAAGCGTACATTAGCATGTCATGGTTTGGTCATTCAAACATATATAAAACGGTTGATATGTTTCCTTTAAAGCGAACCACCTCTGTTTCTCCCTCTCTGAATTATATGTTATAAATATTAGGAAACAAAGCTATTTCTAGGAATAGCTGATAGTTAATAATAAATCAACTGTCACACTAAATTTAACTTTAATTCCATGAAAAGGTTTTCCATACAATCCAAGGTGAGAATTTACATTTTTATGTTCAGTTTTTGAAGTGCAACAGCATGTCCAATATCTATTACAATTTTTTCCACTTAAAAAGTCATTTCCTGGGGATTAAACTGTTAAACATCAGTTCTTTTATGAGGCTATTTCTAAAGATACTTGAAACAGAGAAATCTATACTACTACTTTGCTTTCATTTATTTTTATTTCTTTGCAATCAGCACTATATTCCTCACTCTCTAGACATTTTAATTAAGGGGAAATCCCTTTAGAAAGAATTTATCAGAGTTTTTACTATGTATTATATTTCAGGTGGAATCAAGAAGGTGCTCTACATAGCAAAAAGATGTGTTTCTATTTTGGAAGGAGCATGCTTTCAGTTCTGCTTGGATTTCAAAAACTGACATATTGATTGACTATGTTCCAATCAGAACATTGTTGCAAAGTGACATGCGCAAAGCAAAAGACAGTTGCATTAAGGTTGCTTTGTTTACTGTTGTAATAACCTGATACACAAGTGTATGAATTATATCTATCTGTCCTGTTGCTCTCTCTCGAAAACAAAGTTGTAAAATGTAGAATTACTAAAATTCTGAGATTTAATACAGCATATTTTTTCCATCACTATTATTTCCAGGTGTCTTATTTTTTATATCAGTCTTCGTAAAGATTACCGCAGCAATTTGCTACCTGAAGCCGCCATTCCTTCAAGTCTTGCTTGACTATGCTATGCAAGTTTATAGTGTCAGTAAATATATTATGATGTACTATGGTGCTAATTAAGAGGTTGTAAATAAATGCAATATGCAGCTTAAAGTCTGAGAGTGAAACAGGGACAGCAAAGCAAATTATAGCTGTAACAAATTATGTTATTGTTTAATAGAGTGGGCTATATAAATCACAATTTTGCTAAAGTACTGGAAAGCTATGCTAATTCCTAAAGATGCAGTATTGCTTTTCAATATACATTAAATAGTTTCACCTAAGACTGCAGATCCAATATCAATTCTGGAAAAGGTATGGCTCTAAAGTTTTGACCTATTGCCTTAAATATGGCAAAAGAAATGTATGTGTATATATATATCTCCTCAATATATGTTCCATTCTATGCATTCGATGAAGTGGGCTGTAGCCCACGAAAGCTTATGCTCAAATAAATTAGTTAGTCTCTAAAGTGCCCAGGGCCAGCTCTACAGTTTTCGCCACCCCAAGCAGCGTGCCGAATTGCTGCCGTGAGGGCAGTCCGTGTGCCCTTAGGGTGGCAGGCACGTTTCCGCGGTGGCGGCAATTCGGCGGCAGCTTCTATGTTTAGCTGAAGCCGCCCTGGACAGCCAAACGTAAAAGCTGCTGCCGAATTGCCCTCACCGCGGAAACGCGCCTGCCGCCCTAATGGCGCACGGATTGCCCCCGCTGTCTGCAGCGGCATTTTGGCGCGCTGCTTGCGGGCAAAACAACAGGGCTGCCGCCTCTTGCAGAATGCCGCCCCAAGCACCAGCTTGGAATGCTGGTGCCTGGAGCCGGCCCTGAAGGTGCCACAAGTACTCCTGTTCTTTTTGCCGATACAGACTAACACGGGCTGCTACTCTGAAAAGAAATGAAGTAACTTCTCTAGGAGAGAATGGAATCTTCAGAGTGAAAAAGATTTAACTGCAATATATTTGTGGTTGTTGAACCTCTACTCAGAAATGGAACAAGACTTTGTCTCAAGTGCACTGCTACTAATTTTCTAAAAATAATTCATCCACTAAAAAAGACACACCTAAAGCAGGTCAAAAGCAAATTTAAATGCAAAGAGATTTAAATGCAAAGAGACCCCTACAATTGGAATAATATTTATCTCACAAAGAGGTTGAAGGCGTAATCACTTAATGTTTGTGAAGTTCTTTGAAATCCTTGGATGAAAGGTGTTATATGGGTGCTAAGTACTTTTATTACTATTTACTGCTAAGTTTTGGTTAGTGTTCACACTCTCTATACATCAAAGAGATGTCAGGAGCTGGAACCTAGGTGTTTGTACTCTGTACTAACATGCAGGAGACCTAGGTTCAGTGTCTCGGGTGAAATCCAGGCACCACGGAAATCAATACTAAAACTCCCATTAAGTACAATGGGATCAGGATTTTATCCTTATTTCTTTACAGATTTTTAGAAAAAACACAATTATCCTCTCTGAGCCTCTCAAAATCACTAGGGTTGTGCAATTCTTTCTTCAGTTCAGAAAGCAGGCAAGAACCCAGCCACCTCTAATTTCAGCCAAGAGAAGATATTTGACTTCCTTCTATGATGCATCTGCTCTCCATCTGCCAGAGAAAAAGCAGCCCTGGAAAAAATTCCTTGTACCAGGATGGCAGGGCTCTTCTCCTGACCAGTCTACCAGCAGGTGTTAAAACCCTGCCTAAAGATGCTGAACTTCTGCCACTCTCATGTGCCAGGTGTGCTTCATTAACTCCATTGGGAATGGAAGGGAGTTGGGAACCACTGTTTATGGTGAGGGTACTAAGAAGCTAGGCCTCAGAAGGATCCTCGAGGGAAACCCTAGCAACCGCCATGCTCAAGGAAGTTTAGGTTAATGTTTGTGCTGTCATTGTTTGTAAGTTACCAATAAAGCCAAACCCTTGGAGAGAGGAAGGGGTGAGTGTGGACACTTAATCAGGGACTATGTGCTCTGTTGAGGAGGGGGTAAAGGTTTGGCCTGTTCACAATCCTTAACATGGGTTTCCCACATTTCTGTGCTGAGTTACACACCAAACACACTTAAAGCTTCACAATTCAGTTGTTATCAACAATAATTAATGGCATATAATTAATTGCTTTCTAACATATAGGCATTCATAAAGCTATTCCCTGATTCTCAGTGGATTCTTTCTAGTTTTCATCTTTGGAAATGAAATATTACCACTATTCTAAAATCATTCCTGCATCAAAACAAAGAGTTACAATTCTTTATCATCAGGAAAAAGAAAAACAAGTCTCATATGTCCATAAAATAGTTTCTCACACCACTGGATCATACCCTTTCCTCATTTTCCACAACTATGAATGCAAACAACCAATAGAAAAAGCATTAAAGGGAGTAAATAATATTTCAAGTGAAGATCATCTTTAATTTATCAAGGAAATGCAGAAGTAAGTTTTAAGAGAAAATACACGTCAACTCAATAGAGCACTAGGGTTTATGACTTTGGTTCTGTTCCCAAATCAATTTTCCACCCACTTCCCCCATCTCTTGAGGGTCATAGTCAAAGACAAAACTCACTGCGAAAAAGTTGCTGAAAGTGAAGGAGTAATTTTATATGGAAAAACTTTAATGAATAAAATGATGACCACTGCTACTCAGATGAAGTTTATCTACATAAGAACGGCCATATTGGATCAGACCAAAGGTCCATCTAGTCCAGTATCCTGTCTTCTGACAGTGGCCAAGGCCAGGTGCTTCAGAGGGAATCAACAGAACAGGTAATCATCCAGTGATCCATCCCCTGTTGTCCTTTCCCAGCTTCTGGCAAACAGAGGCTAGGGACACCATCCCTGTCCATCCTGGCTAATAGCCATTGATGAACCTATCCTCCATGAATGTATCTAGTTCTTTTTTGAACCCTTTATAGTCTTGGGCTTCAGAAAATCTCTGGCAAAGAGTTCCACGGGTTGATTGTGCATTGTGTGAAGAAGTACTTACTTTGGTTTGTGTTAAACCTGCTGCCTATTAATTTCATTTGGTGAAATTAGCCACAAGTACTCCTCGTTCTTAGTACTGACTTGTTGAATCATCATCAATGTGACATATAGTAACATAAAACTGCTAGGGAATGTTGTGAGTCAAAATATACTCAGCTTTGTAATTATTTAAGCTTTAAGATTGCCAGTTTAAAAGTACTTGCTTTGCACTACTGAAGTTTTCTTTAGGGTTGAACAGCTAGGAGGAGGCAGGGAGACCATTTTGTTTCACACAATGTGCCACTCGCTAATGAAAATACTGCATTGTGCATAGTGATCTTAATATGATCACCCCAGAGGATTATAGAAACAAAGCAGAACTGATACAACAGAACACAAACCAGAATAATTAATTAAAAGCCAAACAGATAACATTTTAACTAAGGTTTTTTAAACAGTCAGGTACTACAAGTTTCTAATGCGAAACACTAGAGAATTCCACCATCCACTAGAGAATTCCACCATCATCATAATCAGGTCAGAATAAAAGGTTTTTTAATAGGGCCACACTTTACATTAAGGTTCCACTTACAAATGGTTTATGAAGAGTTAAAAATTGATAGATGCATGTTACAGACATGAGTAGTACATGTTATAGATGGTTATAAGCAGTTGAATAAAAGATGTTACAGATGGTTATAAGCAATCTTTTGACTTTCTGGACTCTATAAACAATTAACTAAACATTTATCAAAGCATCTATTAATCATCTATTGGCTCTTTATAAACAAGCTTAATATAAAGTGTGACCTTTTAAGGCTTGATATGTTAGGGAACAGGAAGTCATTAAAAGACAAAGCGTACCAAATCACCTACAGAACTTGGGAGACAGAATATGGAGAGTCTTGTACATAATTAAAAAGTGTACAATCAATGTTTTTCAAGTAAAGCTGTATAATAAAACAGTTTTGTTCATCTTACAATACTACCTGCAGGGTTCTGTTACAGATGGATGTCGCAACCCTATGCTCAAACATGGCGTCTGTATGGCCAATTGTCGGTCAAAAGGTCACATTGGTGTCGTGTGCAACACCGTGGTGCCGTGTGCTACCCTAAGGTGTGCTGTGCAACATTGTAGTGCTGTGTGCCTATTCTTGAACCTTCTGTCTGGTCAATTGTAGGTCACATTGGTACCGTGTGCTACAATACCAGCGTGTCGTGTGCATAAACTTAGTGTGCCGGGTGCAGTACCTGTTGACGTAGAGGGCACCAGCTCGGAACCCGGTTGGTGTAGGAGCTGGGGACCAATCAGATGCTGACACGAGTAAGGGTCTTCGAATAAAACTATGTCCCGCGCCAAAAACTGCAGGAGTATCCGCGTGTTAGCTGAAAGGCCTGATCACCCTTTCAGCCAGGGTCTCCTCCGGATTTTGCCGGCTCGTGTCATGTCGTTTTTGGATTACCTTCCCCCCCAATTCGTCATGCACTTGGTGTCTGTACTGCTGGTCAGCTGCGCCTGGAGTGTGGTATATGCATTTTAATTTCTGTAAACATACTGTTGGTTTAGCTTCTTTCCCTTTTCCCTTTCCTTATTTGATGCAGAGTTGTGTACATAGTAAATGAGAGCCATATTGCTGTATTAATTGCCATTGTAGTTAGTTGGTGTATTTTACAATATTCAGTTAATACATGTACAGTTTACGTGTCCATTCCAGATTTTAGTGAGCAGTTGATCACAGATTGTTTAGTTTCTTATTGTTGGATGTAAATAGACTGTTTCAAGTTGTGTATATTGCTGCTCTGGTGATATTTTTTGATTGGTGACTTGTTTTTCTCTTGATTTGAGTTGTGTGTGTATTCCTATTCTGATAATATTGTTGGCTGGTAAAATCACTCCTCTCCAGCCCAAGTTGCAATTTACCCTTGTTAATAAATGGCCATGTGGTTTGAAATTTCAATTTGTCACGTCTTGATTTTCCTCTCTCACTCAAATATTTCACTCGAACCTGCATTGGTCTCGGTCAATGGAGATGATTTAGGGATCATCCAGAAGGAATACCAGCCAATAAAGAATTGAAAGTATTCAGACCCAAAGAACTACTATTTTTAATTTCTGTACATTAGCACCATGAATGTGATGAGCCCTAAGTGTGAACCAGAGAATTCTAATCCAGATGAGCCCAAAGCCAAAGCAGGAAAATCTCTGTTGATGATAATAGGAATTTTTAATTATTCTGTACATTATTCTTCCATCCTCACATTCTGTAGTGTATTTCCTCAGGAGCAGTCATGCTGAAATCAGTGGGACTCCTAGAATAGTTAGATGTTACTCAGTGTGAAGATGGGTGACAGATTCAGTTAACCAGGGCCAGGAGCTCACCCTCAAGCCCTTTGTTAATATGCATCTCAATAAATAATTATTTAATTATACAAAAGAAGGGCTGTAAGGTACCTCAAGAGGTCATCTGCTGCGAGGTGGTCAATAGGTGGACCGGGGGCCTAATCCAGACAGCGAGACATTTTTTAATAGACCGCAAAACCTTTTTATTTACTTATTATCATTATTGTCATTATTTTTTGTATTATTTTCTCTGGAGTCCAAACCTTGACTATACTTTGACCAAGAAATTTGGACCTTGACCAAAAAATAATTGATTACCCTGATCTAGTGCATCCCCCTGAACTGCATAACAAACAGCACTTGGAACCAAAAATCACTTAATGTAGAAGTAACCATGGGCACACATTTGGGCCTTCAAAATGACTCTTTATTATTATACTATTACCCCACAGTAAGCTTCAGAAAACTGTAAGTCTTCCAGTTTTTTACTTTAATTGGCCTGATTTGTCATCTCTTGTCATTGTGTTTCGGTTCCAAATGATCTGATTGCTCATTCAGGTAATTAGAGATTTAATAAATGGTAACATTTGCAACTACAATTAATACTTGGTTCAAAAATTTTAATCTGCAAAATTGAAGAATGCTTTAAAAAAATCAAGATCTAGATTAGATTAGATTAGATAAAATTGCAGAAACTCAGATATAGAGTTGAGTGTATTAGTGCCAGAGATGATAGTATCAAACCCAAAATGAAGCATGTTGCTGCAGAGTGGAATCTCATAAATACTCAAAAGAAGTAGGCCAAGAATAAAAACCTGATGATGTTCACAATTCAAGCAGATGGTATCAGATGAGTAACTGCCCCAGTAATATGGTAAATCTATTAGTAACTACAAGTCACACAGACAGTCTCCATGGATTCAAGTTACAAAACCTACATTTACAGGAAGAATCTTTGCAGGAGAAGTTTATCAAGAATGAAAATTTTTATAATGAAAACCTGCAGAGTCAGAGAATAAATTACCATAAATGCTTTGTATTTCAGCCACCATGTGTAATAATACCGATATGAACTTTATTCCCTCCCCACTCAACTCTTCCCAAATATCGCACATGACATTTGCTCCTGTAAACAAGAATGAATGGATGTTTTACCCACTCCACACTCATCTGTCTCATTTGGTTTTTTTGTTTGTTTTATTATTTTTACTACTGAAGACTTCATCTTTGAAACAATGGGAATCATTTTGTTTAATTTATTCTTTTTGTTATAAATCTCAGTAAAGAGACATTTGACAGGGAAAGTATGTGTTGAATTTCCTTTTTTCATAATCATTTCAGGAATCTTTTAAAAATATTCTTTTGGGACTTATTCCTACGCTTGACGGAATTTTCCAAATACATAATTTAGGTTTCCATTTATAAAATATGTAGAGGATACATTACGTAAAATAATCTCTGAAGGAAGAACACTAACCATCACTGTCAAAGCCTTTAAAATTGTGCAATAATTGCAGCTATGTGATGTATGGTGAAAGATTAATAAAGTTCTCTTTTTCTGTTACTCTACTTGCTAAAAGAACAGGAGTACTTGTGGCACCTTAGAGACTAACAAATTTATTTCAGCATAAGCTTTCGCGGGCTACAGCTCACCTCTTCGGATGGATAGAATGGAACACACAGACAGGAGATATTTATACATACAGAGAACATAAAAAGGTGGAAGTATGCGTACTTCCACCTTTTCATGTTCTCTGTATGTATAAATATCTCCTGTCTGTGTGTTCCATTCTATCCATCCGAAGAGGTGAGCTGTAGCCCGCGAAAGCTTATGCTGAAATAAATTTGTTAGTCTCTAAGGTGCCACAAGTACTCCTGTTCTTTTTGCGGATACAGACTAACACGGCTGCTACTCTGAAACCTGTCTACTTGCTAAGTATTCAACAACCGAATCTGAATTCCAGAATTGATTCTTTGCTTATTTCTGAAAGCATCAGACCTCTGATCAATCACAGTAGAAACAGTCTGTTCAGTTTTCAATGACACCCTCTCTCATATTAAAATATTTTTAAAATCTCTGTAGTAAACATTCATCTTAGGCAGGGGAGAAAAATTCTCATCATTTGCTTATAGGTATGTAAGATTTCAAATTTGGTTATTCACCAAGCAAATGTGGTTGTTTTAAATTTTGGGCTGTGGTCTCATTCTCTCAAGTAAATAAAAAATAAACACTTGCTGAGATTGTCTAAAGACATCTCTGCACATTGTTTGGGTTGGGCTCTGAATTATTATCAGGGTTTCCCATCCTAATTCTGTGGTTTTTGTGCATCTGAATCCCACTTGACTCTGTAATGCAGTCTGAGCCTCAATTTAATGTAAATTATGAAGCCACTGCTACCACCAGAGAAAGATGAGAGTGTGTCAGCACTGAGACTGTAATGTAATTTATATCAAATTCAAGCAAACATTTTAATATTTAAATAATATGATGGATGATGTCCATCTGGTTTGAAGTCTAGATCCGATCATGTAAAACAGCACTAGTCTAGTTCTCCACTAGCACTGCCTGCTGTTGCTAATGACCGCTCATTAGGATTGTCTCCAGGAACAGATTTTTTTACTGGTTCCCCAGCAGAGAACAGGGTGATGGGGCTGAAAAGTGTTTACCTTTGGTCATTCACTATTGTTTGCCTCAAATCCCACAGTGTACATTGCTGCCTGTGGGCTTGCTGTGATTAAGCTAATTTTGGAAAAGCCATGTTCCTTCATAGCCATGCTACAGGACGAGAACAGTATGTCCACTAAGAGCAATATGTACAGAAATACAGGTAGCTAGTTGGTTAAACTTGTGTTACACAGTGGTGTATTTGTTGTGGATTTAATAGTAGTTCAGTATAATTTTAAAGACAGCCAGTGATATAGGTCACTTTCCTTCTCTTCATTCAGCAGATTTGTTTAAGTCAGTGTAGCAGATTGTCAATTTGCACATCTCCACAGCAGGCCAATTTTTTTTTTTTTTTTTTAAACTATGTCACTATGTGGAGTCAACCACTGAACCCATGTGCAGAATGTTTGTTGTAACCTGGTAAATCAGGTATCCATATGTCCAATGGCAGCTTCAAGCTGACTATTCTTCAGCTTTACCTCTGAAGACACAGCAACACGTACCCCATCTAAGTTGCCATTCCTAAGAATAAGTGTCTAGACACAAAAGATAAGATTTTCTTTCATTCCAACCCCAGCAAAAGACTTTGTAGTTTTTCTGAGCCAAGCAGGAAACCTGACATGTACTTGCCCAGGTAAGTATCCTGGAATTCTGGCCAACAGGATTCAGACTTCTGCATTGTGTGGCAAATTACCGGCACTACTATGATGGGTCTCGTGCTTTGTCTTCTTGGGGGGGGTGGGGGGGAAATCAGGGCGCCATTTCTTGCCCCTGAACTGGGATATTAACTGCCCCACTAGTGTCCTAGAGGAGGGGAGTAGAGAGGGAGTGACCTGGGCCTGCCCTCTACTCCAGGTCCCAGCCCAGGGGCCCAAGGGTTAGTGGTGAACCACTTGAACTAGCGGTTCCTTCCCCTGGGCTACTTCCTTCTCCTGCCCTTCAGCTTGTGGGGGCTTCCTGCCCTCCCTCTGCACAAGGCAGGTGTCCTTTTATCTAGGGTCTGGATCTTCTTAGCCCACCGCAGCACTTTTCCAAACTTTCCTCTGCTTCCCTCCAAACTGCTCTCTGCTCCAACACCTCCACTTGTCTGATTGAAGCAGGGGGGGTTTATCAGGTGACTGGCTTCAGATGCTTTAATTAATCTATAGCAAACTTTCCTCCCTCTACAGGGAATAAGGCTCCCTTCTAACCCTCTCCTGCTGCTCTCTGGTCACACTGTATCACAATGTGGATTTAATTTATTGTAGCTTTGCAAAATTTGCTCACTCATTCAGTTAAGGCAATTTTGATTTTGTTTTTGTTTTTGCAAGACAAATAACACTGAATCTTTACAGAATTAGTGTCACCACGGTAGGGGTAAGCAAGCAGATTTTATGCCTGAGCTAGTACATTTTTCATGATAATTTTGCAAGTGTTATTGTGTCATGCCCTCAGTCTTGTGTTCAGTATTTACCCAAGCTTGTCAATCTGTTTTTGATCAACTGTTGTCTTTAGGCTGCCATATTTTTACGCCTCCTATTTAACCAAGTTTATTTTGGCATCAGCAAACAATATTTTTATGTCTCCTCTGTTATGACAAACACTCCAGATATAATGACACTTAGATGCCACAATGATAAGTGGCACAGATTTACAATAGATTAGATAAGTAGGTATTTGTCTCTCATGTAACTGATGTAATTAATGTAGTTCAAAATGTTGCTCCATTTTCTTTTTCTGCCATAATAAAACCAAGTTCTAAAATTCAAATGGAAAATTAAGTCACTAAACTATTTGTCACAAAATTACTAAGGAAATAGGATGTTCAGAACTACTAAGAGAAACTGTGGAATATTCCGACTCACAAATTGGTATTTGTAGTGAAGTGCATATCAACAAATGGGGTAAATGAGAAATCACTGCCTTGATAGCTTGAGAAAAGGGGAGTAAATTCATATTATAAATAAATTAAGAGACAACCTGAAAATCTGCACAAGTAACCATAAATCACTTAAATGTACAGAAATCAAATATTTAGGTCATATTAAGAAATTTGTATCACTCAGATAATCCCTCCAGTGAGTCCCAGCTATATGCACATCTTGAATACGTTTCTTTTAATTCAAACCCTCTCTTCAGAGGAAAGGAACACTCTGAAATAGAAATGTACATTTGAAGCAGTTCAATATTTCTTAAGTCTCGGGAAAACTTTAGGTTCTGTGACTTTACCCTCAACTTGTATAGGCCTTTCCAAACAATTTCATACTAAAATGTCTGTCCTAAGAGCTTTTTTCCTCCTCCCTGACCTTTAGTCTGCCTATTCTCTATTTCTACATCCAAACAAAGACATACTCACCCTGTAGCTCTTATCCTTCTTCTCTTTTTATGGTAACATGGATATGAGCATTTAATCAAAAAATAGCTGTCAAGAGATTAGAGGAAATTTTACTCACTTCATTACCCTCTGACTAATTAGAGATAAACAGTAAAAAAGCTCATTAGGATACTATCTGTGGACTTATAGCAACACTTGAAGCAGAATAATTACTGTGTCAGTTGATATGCAAAAACCCTGCAAACTCTGAATGGAACTTTCTATGGGCAATACTAAAGAATTGGACTTTGGCCTATTTCTTCCAGCTAGATTAAAGCCATCCATCATTTCCCAGTGGCATCAACAACCTATAGGTTTAAAATCACAGCTCCATCTAGAATTCACAGATGAAAAAGAGAGGGCTACTGCCCCCTCTTTTATTTGTAATATACATTTAACCGCCGGGCTCAAGACTCTCCAAATACAAAAGACATTAAAACATAGAAAACACAATTACTAACAAACCACCCCTTTTCACAAACCTGATTGTGTCTTTCACCTTTATTCTTGACAAAACCAACTACAAACCCAATACAATTCCTTATTTCCAAAATAAATGCAGCAAAAACGAGAAACTGTTCAATTAATTTTCAAAATTTCTGTAAACAGGTGTGTGTTCAGAGACCAGTAGATAACTCAGCCATAGGCGGCAGGTTTGTATAATTTTTGGTGGGGCCCAAAATGGTGGTGCCCCCCGCTCCCGCCCTGTAAGCCGATATAAAATGAAGCTACAACGCGTCAGTGCCACAAGATTACAAGGGTCAATTAAAAGTGGAAAGTCAGAAGCAGCACTTGCCTACTTCAATATACAGTATTATATTTTGTTGCACCTGTTGTGATAAAGTGGGAATGTTCTTAATATTTTCTCTGAATACTGTGTGGGTGCCTCAGTTTCCCCTGCAAGATGCCAACTGAAGGTGTTGGGGACAAAGAGATCAGGTGGCCTCCTTGTCCGGGTCAGTTTGGAGCTGGCTTGGGAAATGGGGAGAGACCCAGAACTTGGTTCTGGGCTCCCCACCCCCCAAGATGGACCTGACAGAGGGGTTCTGTTTTCTGTACCAACAAGCTCTGTTTAAACTGTGTTCCCGTCATCTAATAAACCTTCTGTTTTACTGTCTGGCTGAGAGTCACATCTGACTGCGGAGTTAGGGTGCAGGGCCCTCTGGTTGCCCCAGGACCAGCCTGGGCAGACTCACTTTGGAAAGTGCATGACGTGGAAGGGCATGCTGAATGCTCCGAGGTCAGACCCAGGAAGGTGTAAGCTTCTTGCCCTGGAGACAGTCTGCTCCGAGAGAGGAGGCTCCCCCAGAGTCCTGACTGGCTTTGTATGGAGTTGTTCCAAAGCATCACAGCATCCCCTTCCACACCGTGCACTTCCCAGAAGTCCGCACAGGCACTGACACTCCCTCCTCCGGCCTTTGTCTCTTTTCCAGGCATTAGGAAGCCACCCGATCTCTCTGTTCTCCAACACCTTCAGTTGGCACCTTGCAGGGGAAACTGATTTGGGAGAAATGAAGTAAAAGCTGCCCAAACCGAGCTTGAGCACTCCTGAATTTTGAGGTGTTCAAATCTGGAAGGCAGGTGCTGGGGGGTGGGAGAGGGCTGTGGGCTCCATGGGGGAGCATGGCAGCAACTGTCTGGAGCTGCACGGAGCCAGATACGCTGGTCTGAGTGGCACAGTAAGCGGTTTGGGGGTTGGAGAAGGGGTAGGGAGTTCCGGGGGGCAGTCAAGGGACAAGGAGAAGGGCAGGTTGGATGGGGCAGAGGTTCGAAGGGGCAGTCAGGGGACAGGCAGCAATTGGATAGGCATGGGAGTCTAGGAGGTTTATCAGGGGACAGGTAGGGGGTGCGGTCCTGGGGGGGAAGTTGGGTGGGGGTCTCAGGAGGGGGCAGTTGGGGACAAGGAGAAGGGAGACTTAGATAGGGGCTGAGGTCCCAAGGGGCAGTTAGGGGCAGGGGTCTCGGGAGGGGGTAATCGGGGAACAAGGACCAGTGGTGCTTAGATAGGGGGTGGAGGTTCTGGGGGGCAGTTGGGGCAGAGGTCTGGGGAGGGGGCAATCAGCGGACAGGGGCTTGGATTCAAAGGGCTCTGGGCTGCTGGCAGCCGCGGGGATCCCAGAGCCCTTTAAATCCCAGCCCCACTGGGAGTCAGAGGGCTCTGGGCTGCCTGCAACCGCGGGGAGCCCAGAGCCTTTTAAATCCCAGCCGCGGCCGGGAATCAGAGGGCTCTGGGCTGCCCGCTGCGGCGGGGAGCCCAGAGCCCTCTGATTCCCGGCCACGGCTGGGATTTAAAAGGCTCTGAGCTCCCCGCTGCGGCGGGGAGCCCAGAGCCCTCTGATTCCTGGCCACGGCTGGGATTTAAAAGGCTCTGAGCTCCCCGCTGCGGCGGGGAGTCCAGAACCCTCTGATTCCCGGCCGCGGCTGGGATTTAAAGGGCTCTGGGCTGCCAGCAGCGCAGAGCAGGGGAGAAACCTAGCTCCAAATATTGCTGGAGCAGAGCCCCTGTCTGTGAATATTCCTGGGGCTAAAGCCCCAGGAGCCCATATAAGTTGGCGCCCATCAGGGCCGGCTCTAGGTTTTTTGCCGCCCCAAGCAAAAAAATTTTTGGCTGCCCCCCCCCCCCGACATGAGCACCCCCCTGCCCACCAGTGCCCCCCCACTCACGCCCCCTGCTGCCCCCGCACTGGGCTCCCCCCCAAATGTGGGATCTGCTACCAGCACACTGCAGCCGAGCCCTGGCCCAGCTGAGACTCCGTCCCCATGCGGGTGGAGCTGCTGGGCGGCGCGGAGCGGGGGTACTTCCAGGTGGCGGCGCGGCTACGGGGTGGCGCAAAGAACACGGCCCCCTCCCTGGGCTTCGCAGCACTGCTGGTGGCCAAGGTGGATCAGTTCGCACTCACCGCCCTCACCCCCGACATGCTGGCGGCCGAGGACCTGGAGAGCCCCCCGGACCTGCTGCTCTTCAGCCTCACGGTGCCCTGGCTCAGCCCCGGCAGGAGGGAAGGCGAGGATCTCCGGCTGGGGGGCTACCTGCTCAGGACCGACAAACCCAGCCGGCCGCTCACCTCCTCACACACTCCAGGAGCCCCTCACCGCCATCGCAGCCCGGGCTCGGCTCCAGGGGACACCGTTTCCCTCCCTCCCCGGCTCCTCACATGCACTGGGTAGGGCCGCCCAGAGGATTCAGGGGGCCTGGGGCAAAGCAATTTTGGGGGCCCCTTCCATAAAAAAAAGTTGCAATACTATAGTAACATGTATTTGGAAATGTAAAAAATAACTAGTGAAAATTAATTTGTAATAATTTGAAAATACACCAAATACATTATTTAAAAACATTAAATGCTTTACTGGTATGTATACATTTGCAATTACATAATGGGCTGTCGCTGGGTGATGGTTGGTGCCAATGGGCTGTCACTGCCTGGAGGTGGTGCTGCTGTTGCCCAGGGCTGGGTGGGGAGCTGGGCTCTGGGGGGTGCCTGGCTCACAGGGGCTGGGCTCAGGACTGTGCGGAGATGGGGTCGGAGGTTGTCTGGCTCAGAGGGGCTCGCCTCAGAGCTGGGGGTCTGGGGTGGGGGGATGGGGTCGGAGGGTGCCCACCTCAGAGCAGCTGGGCTCAGAGCTGGGGGTCAGGGCTGTGGGGGGAATGAGGTCAGGGGGGTGTCCGGATCAGAGGGGCTGGGCTCGGAGCTGGGGGTCAGGGCTGTGGGGGGAATGGGGTCAGAGGGGTGTCCGGATCAGAGGGGCTGGGCTCAGAGCTGGGGATCAGGGCTGTGGGGGGAATGGGGTGAGGGGGGTGTCCGGATCAGAGGGGCTGGGCTCGGAGCTGGGGGTCAGGGCTGTGAGGGGGATGGGGCCGGGGGGGTGCCCAGGTCCGAGGGGCTGGGCTTGGAGCTGGGGGTCAGGGCTGGGTGGGGAGGATGGGTTTGGGGGGTGCCCACCTCAGAGGGGCTGGGCTCGGAGCTGGGGGTCAGGGCTGTGAGGGGGATGGGGCCGAGGGGGATGCCCAGGTCCGAGGGGCTGGGCTTGGAGCTGGGGGTCAGGGCTGGGTGGGGAGGATGGGTTTGGGGGGGTGCCCACCTCAGACGGGCTGGGTTCGGAGCTGGAGGTCAGGGCTGTGGGGGGAATGAGGTGAGAGGGGTGTCCGGATCAGAGGGGCTGGGCTCGGAGCTGGGGGTCAGGGCTGTGGGGGGAATGGGGTCAGGGGAGTGTCTGGATCAGAGGGGCTGGGCTCGGAGCTGGGGGTCAGGGCTGTGAGGGGGATGGGGCCGGGGGGTGCCCAGGTCCGAGGGGCTGGGCTTGGAGCTGGGGGTCAGGGCTGGGCCTGGGGGGTAATGTGGTCAGGGGGTGTCCGGATCAGAGGGGCTGGGCTCGGAGCTGGGGATCAGGGCTGTGGGGGTAATGGGGTCAGGGGGTGTCCGGATCAGAGGGGCTGGGCTCGGAGCTGGGGATCAGGGCTGTGGGGGGAATGGGGTGAGGGGGGTGTCCGGATCAGAGGGGCTGGGCTCGGAGCTGGGGGTCAGGGCTGTGAGGGGGATGGGGCCGGGGGGTGCCCAGGTCTGAGGGGCTGGGCTTGGAGCTGGGGGTCAGGGCTGTGGGGGTAATGGGGTCAGGGGGTGTCCGGATCAGAGGGGATGGGCTCAGAGCTGGGGATCAGGGCTGTGGGGGGAATGGGGTCAGGGGGGTGCCCAGGTCCGAGGGGCTGGGCTTTGAGCTGGGGGTCAGGGCTGGGTGGGGAGGATGGGTTTGGGGGGTGCCCACCTCAGAGGGGCTGGACTTGGAGCTGGGGGTCAGGGCTGGGCCTGGGGGGTAATGGGGTTGAGGGGTGCCTGACAACCACCTGAGACCCCCCAATCCAGCCCCCCCATCCCTGGCCCCTGACCGCCCCCCCCCCCAGAACCTGTGCCCCCTCCCTGCCCCCTGAGTGTCCCCGGGACTCCCTGCCCCTTAGCCACCCCCCTGGCCCCGGCTGCTTACCCCGGCTCACCGTGCGCCCGGGTCCTAAACAGTGCTGCAGCCACATGGCTCCGCAGGGGGCTGAGCTCTTCCCCGCTCAGAGCCGCGTGGGGAGGGGAGGAGCCGCTCGGCCCGGAGCTCGCAGCCCCGCCCCCTCAACACGCGGCTCTGAGCGGGGCGGAGCTCAGCTCTCCCACCCCCCCGCCCCCCTAGCCAAGCGGCTGCAGCGCTGTTTAAAGGACCGGCGCGTGAACAAGCGGAGGAGGAGCGGCCCGTCCCCTGCAGCCAGGCGGGGCCGCGCTACCGGTAAGGGGCCAGTCCTCTCCCCCAAGCGGAGCCGGTAGCGCGGCCCTGCCCCGGCTGCAGGGGCCGGGCTGCTCCTCGGCTCGCAGCGGCAGGATGAGCTGGGGCCCCAGCCCCAGCCTTTTGCCGCCCCCTATATTTTGCCGCCCTAGGCACCAGCTTGTTTTGCTGGTGCCTAGAGCCGCCCCTGGCGCCCATGAACTCAGCTATTTTACTTATCCAGCTTACATCTGGACCTGTAGCTGTTGCCCATCCTGAATGCTAATATCCTAAGGGTATGTCTACACCTCAGCTGCCTGCTGCTACGAGTTGTGCAAAGGGAGAGGTGGTCATGGGGCATCCTGGGTCCTGTCCCAATGCCCCATAATGCATTGCTTCGCATCCCAGCAATCCCTGTGCTTCCGTCCACATCTGGCGCCATGTACTGCATGCTCTGCTCCGCCTCTTTCGTCTGCAGGAATGGATCCCGCACTGTTGACCAATATGTTGCTCACTCTCACTAACATGTCACAAGTGGCAGTGGAGTTATTCCTTAAACTACAAAGTTCGACATTGATCTCGCCACGTGTAGTAGCTACGACACGAGACTGCTTGTGGCATTCACGGAGATGCTGACCACAGTGGAATTGTTTCCCTGGGGTAATCACCTTAATTAAGAGACTCAAAAACACTCTTTGATTGGCTGCTGCAGAGTAGAAAATGATATGTTACCACATGTCCTGCAATGTGGTAGGAAATCGCAGCAGTATTGATTGTAAGGGGCTTGGCTATGTCTATGAGCATCTATGTATGGGGTGGGCAAACGTTTTGGCCTGAGGGCTGCATTGGGTTTTGTAAATTGTATGGAGGCCCGGATTAGGGGAGGGGGTCGTGGCCCAGCCCCCACCTCCTATCTGCCCCCCCCGGGACTCCTGCCCCATCCAATCCCCCCTGTTCCCTGACAGCCCCTCTGGGACCCCTGCTCCATCCATACACCCCACTCCCTTGTCCCCTGACTGCCCCCGGGCCCCCGCCGCCGCATCCAACCCCTCCTCTCATTCCTGATGGTCCGTCCGTCCATCCCCCCGGGACCCCTGCCCCATCCAACCCACCCCTTCTCCCTGTCCCCTGACCCCCTGCCCCTGACTGCCCCCTGCCGCCTCATCCAACCCCCCCTCCTTCCTGACTGTCCCCCAGGCCCTGCCCCCATTCAACCGTTGCCCCCTCCCGACAACCATCCACACGCCTGCCCCCTGACCACCACCATGAACTCCCCTGCCCTCTATCCAACCCCCCTGCTACTTGCCCCCTTACCATGCTGCCTGGAGCACTGGTGGCTGGGAGCGCCACCCGGCTGGAGACAGGCCATGCTGCCTCCGCCATCACCACACAGCACAGAGACCGGGTCAGGCCAGGCTCTGCAGCTACGCTGCCCCAGGAGCTCACAGCCCTGCCACCCAGAGCATTGGGACGGCGGCGGAGCGAGTTGAGGCTGCAGGGGCTGGGGGGCAGTTGGGGAGGGGCTGGGGGGTAGCCTCCCAGGCCAGGAGCTCGGGGGCCGGGCAGGACGGTCCTGCAGGCCGGATGTGGCCCACAGGCCATAGTTTGCCCACCCCTGATCTATGTGATGCTCCATATATGTGACTTGTGGCAAAACCACACCTGACTCTTTATAGGTTGCATCTCATGCTCAGCATTTGGAAATGACATCCAAATGTGCAAGGTAGCTTCTCCTGCCAAATATGGCCATTTTAAGATGTTTGTAATATCCTGCTTTATCAAAATAGTCAATGTCTCCTAAAGAAGTAACATGGTCCTGAATTATATTTTGCTGATGACACTAATTCAGTCATTTGAATAGTTGGTATTTATTTGCTAAATAGCCATTTCTAGTTTAACCTTTATACTGAAATTGAAGTGATTAGCATACATCCATTTTTGATAGTATGTAATTTTCAAGAACAAGGTTTTTCCCCCTAGAATGCTGCCTGCTGTTTGAATTTATATTTGTTGCAATCAGTCTGCTTTAAAGTTATTTGGAATTTTAAGACTTTTTAGGATGTTTCTTAGAAACAACAACATTAATGGAAGCTACACATAAATACCCAAAGGTATCCTGCAAAAACACATGCATTATGAATCCCTGTGTCCCCATAATTAGAGCTTTCTGAATGTTTTGCCTTTTGGGATGAAACTTTAAAGAATCACAAACATGTAGGGCTGAAAGGGGCCTTAGGAGGTCACCTAGTCCATCCTGCTGCACTGAGGCAGGATTAAGTACTCGCTAGACCACCCTAAACTGCCCAAAGGGGAATATTACTGGAATATTTGAGTCAAAACATTCAGCTATTTTTTAATTTAATATATACATTTTCCAGTGGAAAAAAAATAGAATTTTTTTTGTTTGCTGACAAATACCTCAAGGCAACTGAAGTTTAAAAGTTCACGTCTGGATGGTCTGTAGTAAGGAATAGTCAATGTGTATGTTTGAAAAACGAGAAGACCGCTAATTTCTAGAAATTACTTTTCAAAAAATGTTGGGGGGTGGGAGTAAGTGTAATTGGAACTCCTACTACATTTTAAGTAGCTAGATGTTTTGTGGCACCATGAAGTTCCAGACAATTCTGTCACTCCACTGTGCAGTTGTTACTGCAAGTCTAAAACACAAAAGAGGAATCCCTTTTACATAGTTCTTTTCTTGGCCTCTGAAAGAATGAGGAACAATTGACCACCACCACCACCTCCTCCTGGAGAGTGGCTGCCCAGTTGGTTTACTTCCTGTAGTCATCTTTGGGGATAGATTAGGATGAACAGTGCTAAAACCATATTTCATAACAAGCAAAACTATCCCATTTCTCATACTAAGTCAGATTCTCCCTGCATCATGGATGGGAATATGAGGAATTGGTGCCTCCTCCCATCTATAACCTGAAGCCACCATCTGTATATATTTCTGACATCTCTAGATAAATTTAAAAAAAATCACACAAATTTCTCTTTTACCTTTTTTGGTATTAAACTTCCTTTAGGATAAATATGAAATAAAAAAATTACAGTTAGCTGAAGTTCAGTTAAGGAAATATATCTTTGTACAGAAAGGCCTGACTAACAAATAAAAGAAAGGCCTCAAAATCAACAAGTTATAAGGCCGAAGGAATGAAGTAGGGAGGATGTCTGGCTCAAAGAATAACTAATGAGATAAGGGAAAGTTTCTAAAAAGAAGGCCTCTGACTGATAGGGGTGACTGCAGATGGTTTTACATAAGACAAAAATAATCTTTTACACACAATGAGCCAACATGGCCCTTCCCATCCCACATATCAGTCTTAAAGCTTATGTGAACCCAGGTGCAGTGGGAAAAAACCACTGGGCATCAAGAAAAAGGGGAGGAAAGGAAGTTGTAAA
Organism: Mauremys mutica; assembly: GCF_020497125.1. Taxonomy (NCBI): domain Eukaryota; kingdom Metazoa; phylum Chordata; order Testudines; family Geoemydidae; genus Mauremys; species Mauremys mutica. The sequence goes on from NC_059072.1 coordinate 64,624,444, forward strand.
CCTTATCTGGATTAAGATTGGAAATAAGGGTGAACTGTCTCAAATTTGGTTTTTAGCTGACGTCAGTAATTGCCAATGACATCATTTGATTGCTAATGGCTATAAAAAAGTAAATTCTTGCTCATACCTGCCTGACCGCATTGGAGCCAACCAACATGGGTCTATGCACCCCTGGTGTTAGCTTGTCTGTAAGTAACTAGATCAAATATTTATAAATGTTTTGTTACAGTTTGGATGTAGTAAATTACTTATTATGTGGGCCTTCTAGGCATGATTAGAGCAATTGCATAAGTGCCATTTGGCCTTTGGATTTAATAAAGGAATTTATGGTTAAATTAGTGTTTGGTGGTTTCCCATATTAATAATTTCAAATATTAATAATTCCAACACTTCCTATAAATTAATCATTTTTGTAACTCTTAATATACACCCAGCTCATTACTCCTCTTCACACCACTCTCTTTTCTTCTATACTTCACCAACAGCAGCTCTCTCTCTCTCTGCTTATGCAACATCTGCTTTATTTCAGAGTTCCCCTCCACTCCCTTCTTCCTCAGTATCCTCCTGTCATATCCTCATTTTCTCTATTTCTCACTCTTTCATTTCTCTGCTCTTTTTTCTTTCCTATCTCGCCTCCATACTTCCTCCCAATGTTTCACCTCCTCCTTCCATTTTGCCCACAATGACTCACCTCCTCTTTCATCCTTCCAGTTGCATCTCTCCCCTGCTAACTAGAAATAGCCCCAAAATTGGTATTTGCACGTGGCAAGGGGTCCCAGCAACTAGCGTGCCAAGGATTCCTGAAGATTACACTCTCCTCCACACAGGCTACACCTCCCTTTCGCTTGCATCCATGTAACTCTGCCCTTAATTCTGAAGAGCAACTACACAAATTGATACTCCTCTAAGCACCAAATATGCATAAACAGGAAGCCAATCTGGCCTGAAAAAAACACTTGCAGTTAGGCATGTAGAACCTGCATTTCTGTGTGCAAATTGGGTAACCGAGAATGCAAAGGTAGGTTTTGTACACATTTTTACAAGTACAAGTCAGCTGCCAGTTTCTGAAAATCTACCCCATTGTGTCTGACAAGTGCACTTTATTCCTGCTTTTTCACTGGACTGGGACTTAGGAGATCTCTATTCACTTCCTGGTTCTGCCTCAGACTTCCTGTGTGAATTTGAGCTAGTTGCTTAATCATAGACTTTAAGGTCAGAAGGGACCATTATGATCATCTAGTCTGACCTCCTGCACAACGCAGGCCACACAATCTCACCCATCCACTCCTGTTGCAAACCCTTAGCCTATGTCTGAGTTATTGAAGTCCTCAAATTGTAGTTTGAAGACCTCAAGCTGCAGAGAATCCTCCAGCAAGTGACCCGTGCCCCATGCTGCAGAGGAGATGTGCCTCTTTTCCTTCTCCATAAAACAGGGAGCAAACTTCCCTAACATGCATAGATGGTGAGGATAAATTCATTAAATGTTTATGGGTCATTTTTATACCACTGGAGTGACAGGGTCAGATCAGAACCCAGAAAGATGCATGTATAACAACATCAGTATGCCAACTCTGGGCCCCTATTATTTAAAGTTCAGATGGGCCACCTTCACCCAAGCCCAACATTTACCAGATCAATAAAACAATATTCTAAACAACTTTCTCCTCTTAGGTACTTTCTGGCTCCCATTACCATAATATCTGAGCAGTCATAGACTTTACTGTATTTATCTTCACAACAGCCATGTGAGGTAGGAGAGTGCTATTTTACAGAAAAGGAATTGAGGCACAGAGAGGCTAAACGACCATCCAGGAAGTCTATGGTGGCACAGTGCCTTGAGCCCATATCCCTGAAGTCCTAGACAAGTACCCTTACCTCTGGACCATCCTTCCTCAATTTGAAACCAACTCTGAAATCGG